>NC_090444.1:1841241459-1841542380 GCF_031143425.1 Pleurodeles waltl | reverse complement strand
AAACCATATAATCAGGGCCATTGGAATTATGCAGCAGGAGAGGGTCAAATTATGCAGCAAGGTTGAGTAAATTATGTGGCAAGAAAAAGCAAATTATGCAGCATCGTGCAGCACATCTTGTAATAGTGTTACTTCGTTATTTCATCATTTCTAAACTTGGTAACCCTATCTGGGCATTGGTTGCACCTTATTAGTACCAGTTTCATACCCAAATATCGCAATAAGCAACACAAAGGTGACAAGTCCAGGGTTGCAAAGGGTCTTTCACAGCACAGCAACACATCTTGCTGCATTCTTAGTAACTTTTGAACCATATGAGCTGGGAATTTTTTTTGTTAACATCTGCAGATTATGCTGCAGATGATGGATTATGTGACAAATGCGGCAAATCTATATTAATGCTAAAATAATCACAGCCGCACAACTGCATAATTCCAGTGGCCCTGCATATAATCTGCATGCATACCGACCTGCTGGGCTCCAAGCATTAGTAAACCCTAAGGAGTGTTGTTCAAGCCGCACATGAGGCTCAGTATTGCCTGGGGCAGTAATGACATTAATGAGCTTCAATGTGTGGATCTGTGGGTGAACGAGTGAGTGGGTTGGTGGATGAAAGAGGGACAGCATGGGTAAATAAATGAGTGAGTGGTTCTCTATTTGTCACAGTTCAGAGCATGCTTTGCGGGATCACTCACTAATACTCAGTGCATGTTCAGATTTGCATTATCACTCAGCTGGCATTAGTACATATTCATCAATCTGAAATCCGAAAGACTAAGGCCCAAATTTATAGGGAACTGGGGCAGAGCAGTGTCTCAAGTCCTCTTGCTTTTGCTGTCCTACGCCAAAGTGAAAAGGCAGGAATGCACTGTATTTATGAAATACGCTACATTACTTCCCTTTCCCCCTGAGCAGGCACCATTTTAGCCAACGCAGTAACCCTTGCAGAATGCAGCATACATGGAAAAAAGAAAAACAAGGCGAAATCTTGTTACGCCTGCTTTGGGAAAGCTGGCTCTCTGGTAAGGTTTTGGCACTGTCCCAGATATACATGATTAAGTAAATCTGGGGCAGCGTCAAAATCCATGGGTGTTGCCTGGGAAAACCCACCGCAAAGCCCATGAAATGGCTCCCTGGCGCAGACTGAGGCAGCACAGTGACTTGGACTGCTTTGTCTTACTCGATATCCATGAGGCCATGAAAAGCCATGGTTGAGAGGCCGCCAAAGCATCAAAGAACGTAATGCATCAACGGCACAAGTGTCTCATAAATATGCCCTATACTCTGGTTTGATCAATCACTGAGTAATCGTTGGTGCCCTCAGACTACACCATGGCTCATTCATTTTAAATGCATCCCCCGGGCTGCATGAAAGTGTCACTTATTGTTTGGGGCCTCTTTGCACATGGAAGCCATTGACGCCTAGTCATCCTTAAAGCCAACCCTTCTCTGGCACTGGTTGCCATGGGGGTCTCGGCCTGCTTGAGTTACTCTTCTGTGTAACCCAAACCGGACTTTCTCTTAGTGCCTTGTCCTTGCCACCAGTTTCTGGTGTTTCCCAGTGGGCATATCCCGGGACCTAATTGTGCTTTGGTGGCACAGACATGAAAAGGGACTGGATTACATAAGTCAGATATATTGGGAAATATTTACACAAAATTGCCACAGGGCAGTGCTGCAAGCCTATTTGATGAGCAGGCCAACTCCAATTTGAAAGTGCAGGAATGCACTGTATCTAAAAGACACAGTGCATTCCTGTCCTTTCAGCCAATGCCGATGCACAATTTTGTGGTGCAGGGGTGTCTGCGTTGTTTGCAGGATTGTTTTTGTGCAGGAAAGGGCACCTTCCTGTACAAAAACAATCCACGGAGGCTTTTTGAGCACACTTAAAAAGAGGAAAAAACAAGATATTTCTTCTTGTTACGCCTTCCCTTGGGAGGCGTATAGTTTTAACAGATTCCCAGGTTTACACGTCCTTGTAATCCTGGGAATGCGCCAAAACCCATGGGTGTTGCGAGAGAAAACCCACTGCAATGCCCATAGAACGCCCACCAGAGGCAGTGTAAGGCAACGCAGTGAAAAACCAAGCAAAGTGGCGTTGTGTGGCCTCTTAGATATGGATCTGCACTCTACGCCGACAGTGCATCATAAAAAGTGGTGCTCGTAAAAATACCCCATCAATCAATCATCTGGATTTGTATATCAGGCTAATCACCTGGACGGGTTGTCCAGGCGTTGGGTCCTGTCTGCTAAGGGACTCCAGAGTGACAGTTACTCATCTGGCATCATTGAAAGGAGTGTTTAGTGGAGAATGGAGGCGACAGTGACAGTCTCTACAGGGACTACATAACTCATACATAGTATCAAGTGCTGTTAAGGCATTTAATAAAAACATATATTTTCAGTACTATGGACAGAGGTGTCCACATATGCAGAAAGTAAATTGCCAGATTTACACACGAGCCAGCACCTACAGATAGGACATGGGGGGTGGGGGCTCATTGTGAGCCTTTTCGTGCCTGCAGAAGTAAAGGTCCATACAAGCGTGGAGCATCGCAGGTGTATTCACAATAAATGGACTCATGCCATATATTGGTAGGATGATGACAAAATGTGTAAGTGATACCTATTCCAGATCAGGGTATGCACATTTGTCATCTGTCTTTCTGTGAAATCTGAAAATGTTTCAGCCCTCTTGGGCCATTGTTGGAGACCAATGGCCTAAAGTGAGCAGTAATTTAACATCACTATCCGTTTGGGCATACACACTCAGCATCATTTCTTCCTTCATGCCCTGCTCCGTCTTCATCTGGGACTTGTGTGGAATATTTAAACTAGTCATAGAGGCTGTGATTCACAGTGCTGGGTAACACGGTGTGATACTTTTAATAAAACAGCTTTATAGTAAACCACAAAACAGCAGCATCTACTCTACATATCAACAACCCGCCATTTTTCAGTTGGCCTACAGGGTCTGGGTTAGAGAAGAATGACATCAAGGCTCTCTTCTCAAATGAAAGTGATGTACGCTAACTAGATTCAGCATGGAAGAGACTTGCGCTGCCCTGTGGATTGAGTGCCTGCCTCAACAAAGCATGGAACCGGTATATCACATGCTCCAATTGAATTGGCACAACATTTTTACTCTTTATTGGTCATTAAAATACCAACGTAGTGGACAATAGAAAGCCACTGGTTAGCCACTGGTTAGAAGCACTCTGTGACATAATGAGTGGTACTTAGAGCGAATTGTGGTTTTGGTTTCCATAAAATAAAAAAAACATTCTGTAGCACACATAGAAAGTGGAAATGCCTCAGAGGATTGCTTTTGCATAGTAGGTCTCCCTACCTGCACAAGAACAAGCCTGCTTACAGCACAGAGACTCTTACAGCATGGTTCAAGGGTGCCTGCGTAGGCACTAGGCAGCACATTGTGCTCCAGTGCTGGGAAAAGACAGGAAGAACGAGTTACTTACCTTCGGTAACGACTTTTCTGGTGGATACATTAGCTACCTGTGGATTCCTCACCTAATGAATACTCCCATGGCGCCAGCATTCGACGGAAATCTTCTTACTAGTCTCTGCACGTCGACGAGGACGTCACTCTAGCCCACGCGACGCCGTCTGACGTCATACAGGCAATAAGAGGTCCTCGACGACGTGCGGACGTCAGTACCAATCATTTTTTACGTGCATGAGAACAACCAGGCAATGCAATGAAAGAGCAAGGCAACATCCCATTACATTGTAAAAATACACAACATTGCATGAATAACTGTAAATCTTTTATATATATATATAACTCTCTCTTTTTAAAATATATATATACACATCAAGTATATACACAAAGATATATACATATATACATATATATAAATATAATATATACAACATCTATTGCACCCTCAAAGACCAAGAGGAGCGTACTCAAGGATTACTTGGTAAGACCAGAAAGGCAACGGGGAGGCGGGTGGGACCGTGAGGAATCCACAGGTAGCTAATGTATCCACCAGAAAAGTCGTTACCGAAGGTAAGTAACTCGTTCTTCTGATGGATACAACTACCTGTGGATTCCTCGCCTAATGAATAGAGTCCCAAAGCAGTACCACGCCCGGCGGTGGGTGCCTAAATGGTCAAACCAAGAAATCCTGCAGCACTGACCGTGCAAAATGGCCGTCCCTTCTAACCTCAGAATCCAAACAGTAATGTTTTGCAAAAGTGTGAAGGGACGACCAAGTTGCGGCCTTGCAGATGTCGACCACAGGAACACCTCTGGCCAAGGCCGAAGTGGCCGACTTAGCTCTGGTGGAATTAGCTCTAATGCCCTCAGGAGGATCCTTCTTTGCCAAAGAGTAACAGATTTTAATGCAAAGAACAACCCACCTGGATAGTGTTCTCTTGTGGACTGCCTTTCCTCTCCTCTTGCCCACGTATCCAATAAACAGCTGATCCTCCAGCCTGAAATCCTTTGTTCTATCAATAAAGAAGCTCAACGCCCTCTTTGGGTCGAGACGGTGCAGTCTTTCTTCCTCTTTGGAAGGATGAGGCGGAGGATAGAACGTGGACAAAGTAATTGTCTGAGCCAAATGGAAAGGTGAAACAACCTTCGGGAGGAAAGCAGCCTTGGTCCTCAACACCACCTTATCCCCATAAAAAGTTGTATAAGGGGGCTTTACTGATAAGGCCTGCAACTCACTCACTCTCCTTGCTGATGTTATAGCTATCAGGAAGACTGTTTTTAAAACCAAATACCTTAAGGGGCAAGAATGCATAGGTTCAAAAGGGGACCCCATAAGGAAAGTCAGGACCAAGGACAAATCCCATTGCGGCATAACGAATGGCTTTGGAGGATATTTATTTAGAAGACCTTTCAAGAATCTGATAACAAAAGGGGATTTAAATAAAGATGGTTGGTCTGGAAGACATATGAAGGCTGACAAGGCCGATAAATAACCCTTAATGGTAGCCACTGCACAACCTTTCTGCGCTAGAGACAGAGCAAAAGACAAAACGTCCGATAGATGAGCATGCAAAGGATCAATCTGCCTCTCTCCACACCACGCAACAAATTTAGACCATCTATTAGCGTAGATAGATTTAGTGGAGTGTCGCCTGGCCGCTAATATAACATCCACTACCTCAGGCGGGAGAGAGAAGGAACTCAGGTTGCCCCGTTCAATCTCCAGGCATGTAGGTGCAGACTCTGGAGGTTGGGGTGTAGAACCTGCCCCTGCGACTGTGAGAGGAGGTCTGCCCTGAAAGGGAGATGGAGCGGAGGGCACATTGAGAGTTGGAGCAGGTCGGAGTACCATACCCTCCTTGGCCAATCTGGAGCTATTAGGATGACTAGAGCCCGGTCCTGGCGAATCTTCCTCAATACTCGAGGAATCAAGGGTATGGGAGGAAACGCGTAAAGCAACTGGCCGCACCAGGTTATTTGAAACGCGTCCCCCAACGCTCCCTGCATCGGATACTGGAGGCTGCAGAATAACGGACAATGCGCGTTCTCTCGAGTGGCAAACAGATCTACCCGAGGAAACCCCCACCTCTGGAAGATTAAACGGACTTGATCTGGATGGAGACGCCACTCGTGGTCTGCCGAGAATTGGCGACTGAGACTGTCCGCACGCACGTTCAAGACTCCGGCCAGATGGTTTGCTATCAAGCAAATCTGATGGTCCTTTGCCCAGGACCATAGTCGAAGAGCTTCTCTGCAGAGAAGGTACGACCCCACCCCTCCCTGCTTGTTTATGTACCACATCGTGGTAGTATTGTCCGTTAGGACCTGTACCGACTGACCACGAAGGGAAGGGAGGAAGGCCTTGAGAGCCAGACGTACAGCCCGTAACTCTAACAGATTGATGTGAAACATCTGTTCCTCTGGAGACCAAAGACCTTTGATCTCCAGATCCCCCAGATGAGCTCCCCACCCTAGAGTGGAAGCATCCGTTATGACTGTGGCCACTGGTGGCGACTGCTGGAACGGCTTTCCTTGTGAAAGATTGTTGCTTGCAATCCACCACTTCAAATCCACAGCAGCATCTCTGGAGATCTTGACAGTACCCTCTAGATCCCCTTTGTGTTGAGACCACTGCCTTCGGAGGCACCACTGAAGAGCCCTCATGTGCCAGCGAGCATGCGTGACCAACAGAATGCAGGAGGCAAACAGACCGAGCAGACGAAGGACCTTGAGGACTGGAACTACCGCTCCATTTCGAAACATTGGAACCAAATCCTGAATATCTTGAATCCGCTGAGGCGGAGGAAAGGCCCGACCCAATGTTGTATCCAGTACTGCCCCTATGAACAGGAGGCGCTGAGAGGGCTCTAGGTGAGATTTGGGCTCGTTCACCGAAAAACCCAGGTCGAACAACAACTGGGTTGTTGACTGCAGATGATGCGAAACAAGCTCCGGGGACTTGGCTTTGATCAACCAGTCGTCCAAGTAAGGGAATACTGCTATCCCCTTCCTTCTGAGTTCTGCCGCAACCACCGACATCACCTTCGTGAAGACTCGAGGTGCTGAAGTAAGACCAAACGGAAGGACCGCAAACTGATAGTGCTGCGATCCCACCACAAACCGGAGATACTTCCTGTGTGACTTGAGTATCGGGATATGAAAGTAAGCATCCTGCAAGTCGACAGACACCATCCAGTCTTCCTTGTTCAACGCCAAAAGCACCTGTGCTAGGGTCAGCATCTTGAACTTTTCCTGCTTGAGGAACCAATTCAAGATCCTCAGGTCCAGGATTGGTCTCAAACGACAATCCTTCTTGGGAATCAGGAAATACCTTGAGTAACATCCTCGACCCCTTTCCTGCTCTGGGACCAACTCCACCGCGCCCTTTGAAAGGAGGGCTTGTACCTCCTGTTCTAGCAACAGGAGGTGTTCTTCTGAACAATAAGAAGGGCGGGCGGGATGAGGGGCGGGAACTCCCGAAAGGGAAGGGTGTAGCCTTTTCCCACAATACTGAGAACCCAAGTGTCCGTTGTAACAGTCTTCCATTTGGTGAGAAAATGCTGTAATCTTCCCCCTACAGGAGAGGAGTGAGTGGGAAATGGTGGAAGCCTAAGGCTGCTTCCCCTGCTGCACCCCGCCAGAGGATGAGGAAGAGGCAGAGTGCTGCTGAGAGGCTCCTCTGGTGCGGACCCTACCTCTCCCCCTAAAAGATCTATAGGGATGGGAAGAGGCAGGTTGCTGATATCTTCCCCGAAAGGAAGAGGAGGAAGAGCCACGCCCAAATCCACGAAACCTCCTGAAAAATCTGGAAGAGGCCGTGGAAGAAGGAGCTTGGAGCCCTAACGACTTAGCCGTGGCCCTGCTCTCCTTAAAACGTTCCAAGGCCGAATCAGCCTTGGCTCCAAACAGTTTGTCCCCATCAAACGGGAGATCCAACAATGTGGACTGTACATCCGCAGAAAAGCCCGAGTTACGGAGCCAGGCCTGTCTCCTTGCCACCACAGTTGTGCCCATTGCTCTGGCTACCGAGTCGGTCGTATCCAGTCCCGTCTGGATAATCTGGGTCGCAGCAGCCTGGGCATTTGAAACAACATCCAAAAGACCCTGGGGAAGCTCTGTAAATGATGAGGAAATGTCATCCATCAGAGCATGAATATACCTCCCCAGGATACAGGTTGCGTTGGTGGCCTTCAACGCCAGACTGCAGGACGAAAAAATCTTCTTGGACTGCGCCTCTAGTTTCTTTGAATCTCTGTCCCCAGGCACCGTCGGGAAAGAACCAGGCGCTGACTTGGATGAACAGGAGGCCTGCACCACCAAGCTCTCCGGCGTAGGGTGCCTAGACAGAAAACCAGGGTCAGTCGGAGCCGCCCGATACCTCCTGGCCACGGCTCTGTGAACTGCTGGGGAAGATGCCGGCCTCTTCCACACCTCTAACACCGGATCCAGCAGAGCGTCATTAAATGGCAAAAGAGGCTCCGCCGCAGCTGAGGCCGGATGTAGCACCTCTGTTAGAAGGTTTTGTTTAGCCTCCACCACCGGCAAAGGCAGGTCCAAAAAACTAGCTGCCTTCCGTACCACTGCATGAAAGGAAGCAGCCTCCTCAGTGTATTCTCCCGGGGACGAAAGATCCCACTCAGGGGAAGTGTCCAGCCCACTGGCCGACTCCAGACCACGCAGCCCATCACCCGAGTCCTCTAGCTCTCCTTCCTCCAGGGCTCGTTGGTACTCCTGCTCCTCTAATACACGGAGAGCACGTCTCCTCGAATGAAGCCGTTGTTCAATACGCGGAGTCGACAATGCCTCCGTCGAAGTCGAAGATCGGCACCTATCTTCAGAAGCCACCGACGCCGCGTCCGGCACCACAGGTAACTTCGGCGCCGACGAAAGAGCAGTCGAAGCAGATGGACCCCCCGGAGTCACAGGCCGAAATCCCGACGTCGACGGGATGGAAATCCCCGGGGCCAATCCCTCTGAAGCCACCGGAGCGGCCACCGGCGCCGACACTGGCGCCGAGCCCACGTTCCCAAAAGGGAGAAAGGGCATAAAGGGTGCCGGCCGAAGAGGCGCAGGATCACCCAATGAAAAGGCCAAAGGCCCAGCCGGAGCACCCCCTGGAGCCATCTGTTGGAAGATGGCATACATCGTATTCAAGAATGCGGAACTATCGGCTCCAGGGGTGGGAAAAGCCGGATACTGGGGTGCCTGTCTCGGAGGCGACCCCGACGCCGGCCTCGACGTCTGCAACGCCGGAGAAAACACCTGAGGCTCCAATACCTCAATCACCGACGCCTGTCCAGGTGAAGTTGGAGACGCCGGAGAGGGCAACGGCGTCGAAGGATGCGGCGTAACCGTGGGACTGATCTCCCATGTCCTTCGGCGCCGATCCGAAGACCTGGAACGAGTCTCCTTCGAATGACGCCGAGATTCTCTACGGCGCCGGGAGTCTCGATGACGCCGATGTCTTGGAGAAGAAGACTTCTTGTGATGCTTCTCCTTCGATTTCGCCATAAACAGCTTCGCCTCACGTTCCTTGAGGGCCTTTGGATTCATGTGCTGGCATGAATCACAAGTCGAGACGTCGTGGTCGGAGCTCAAACACCAAAGGCAATCGGAATGAGGATCCATCACCGACATCTTGCCTCCACACTCACGACAAGGCTTGAATCCAGACTTTCTCTGCGACATTATTACCACAGCGAAAGACTACGCAGCAAAAATACACTGTAACCACAAAAGTAACAGTTGCTCCCTCGAAGATAACCGTTTCGAATGCACGGAAAAAAGGGAACTGACGTCCGCACATCGTCGAGGACCTCTTATTGCCTGTATGACGTCAGACGGCGTCGCGAGGGCTAGAGTGACGTCCTCGTCGACGTGCAGAGACTAGTAAGAAGATTTCCGTCGAATGCTGGCGCCATGGGAGTATTCATTAGGTGAGGAATCCACAGGTAGTTGTATCCATCAGAATGTGCTGTATTATGTTAAATACAATGCATTCCTGCCTGTTCCCTACAACACAGCAAGGTGACTTGCTGCAGAATTTTTTCATAAATATGCCTCGAAATAGTTACAATGCTCCGCTAATGAACTCTGCTGAAAAAAACACATAAGCTGCCACCACGTGGCAGATTCTCTTAAATGCCTGCTAGTGTTTAAAAACAAGCATTTGCAATGTAATGGGTCTCGGGTTTGCTCGAGTTAGTGCTATTGGCGTTGTAAACTCCTAACCTGACTTTTCTTGCCACATAAACTGAAAATGAAAAGTTATACAATTTCACATAAGGGAGCGGATTTAAAGCTCCACGCCCTGTGTGTTAAGGAGACTAATCAGAACAAGAACACTGGTCCGGTTTTGCCTTTGCATAATAATAAAATGCCTTTACATAGTAATAAAAAAAAATGAGCATGATCGCGCTGTGTAAAACCTTGAATTCGGCAAGGAATGCATGAATAGAAGTAAACTGGTAAACTGGTAGTCATGCACAGCACTCGATCACTGTCCAGCGAGATCATGCTGCCTATGAAAAAAAAAGAAAAAGTAGTCCAGAAACCATATTGAAAATATGGAGCCTCGTATGTTTTCAGTAGTTTACCGGTTATCTTGAGGAGGGCTGAACAGTGGAAAAGGCATGACCTATGCATGCCTTTTCACAAATGAAATCAAGGGAATTTTAAAAAGTAAGCCACAAACCAATGAAAGTGACATTGGCATGGTTAGAAGCCCCAAAAGAGATTACAACATGGGCCAGAGCGCTCGACCCTAATAAGTGCTAGTGTTCGGCACAAATTAGGCATGAACTGCCTCACCGGGAGTGCCAACCCTGGTGTGGAGACAAGGGCACTACGCCAAAGTATAGATCACCAAAGTGTAGGTAACTGGACTCCTTGAGAGCAGGATAGGGAGGGCTCCAGGCAAATTGCAGAAAGACGTCTGAGTAGGGCGGCTGGAAGTCTGAGACTGCAACATTAAATTATAAAGGGGCAGATTTATTTTTGTTTGGTGCCACCCTAAAACCACGCAAGATAACATAGGATGAGACAAAACATAGAATCGGGTTTACCATGCCACGCAAGACCAACCTGCGTGGTTTGGTAAATCTGGTGTAATGTAAGGTAGCGCAAGTCATTGCCCTGTGTTACACTGCATGGTGGAGACGTTACATTGGTGGAGCTTGGGTGTTCCCACACATCCATCCATGCATTCAGACCCACTCCTTAGATTTACAAACATTATGCAACACACTTAGCACCATATTTGTCATTATTTAACACAATGCAGCAAGACATCTTGCTGTGCTGCAACAAAAGGGGCAGGGCAGTAAGGTGCCCTATCTATTAGGATATGGCGCATTCCTGTTTGCTGGCTGCACTGCCACACAAACTGCTGCCTCGTGCCAATGCAAACAGATTCGCATCATGGTGCAAGGTTGCCTGCATTGCAGACAGGATTGTGTTTGTGCAGGAAGGGACACCTTCCTGCAAATACCAATCCTCTGAGGCTTTTTCCTTTTTCTACGTGTGCTGCAACATGCAAACACCCATAAACCTACACTTAAGTGTAAGTTAACGTTTGTAAATCAGGTCCTCAGTGCATCAAGTGCTGTATAGTGCTGTGTGAGACAGACATCTGGGGGTGTCTGTAGTGAAAAAAAGCTCAGCATATGGGCTGGGTCAAGCTACACAAAGGCTTGCGGTGCTCACATGCCATGTGTGTTGTCATTTCACACTCACTACATTTTCACCCAGTCTGAAACATTAAAAACAAGTGTTGGCAAATCTAATGTGTAGGCTTTTTTTTACTGATAAAAACACACCTCACTCAAAGATGCCATCTTCACTCTGGCCCTCAACCACCACCAAATTATGACCATGGAGGTGATACCTCCCATAGACAGCAAATGTACCACACCAACCGCCAGCGCGTTAACACCACTGACCATGGCAGTAGCCATCAACAGCCAGGCGGAGGTCAAGGTACCACCCTGCATATTATGACATAGCAAACTGCCAGGATTTCTGGGGCAGTACCAATGCCATCTAAAAGCCTGGCGGAAACACATCACAGAAAACGAAAGTCTCACCATCAGGGACACAGAGGACTTCACTGCCGTCATGGAACTAGAACTCCAAGTCTTCCTGATGCCCTACCATGTCATGGCTGTCCTGGAACACCAACCCTGACGAAGACGACGACGGTAAGTACAGCCACCTAGCACACGAGGGAAGGAGGGAGGAAAAGGAGAGTGACACACACACGCACAACACACACCATGCACAGAACCAGCTGCAGAGTAAAACAAATGATGAATGAACACTGTCATTTGCTGCCAACATCCACCATAAAGAAACATGAAATGTAAATGCAGGCGTCAATGTCCAGATTGGGCCAATGGACAGTCCAAAGTACCAAAGGCCCACATGCCCACAGGAGTCAAGTCCAAGGCCCAACTTGACTCCTGACATAGTCCGGACTCCACTGTTCAGGGGCATCATGTTGGAAATGGGCAGGCACTTCAGGGGGAAGGAGGGGGTGAGGGGCACCTCAGCTGAAGTGGGTAACATGCCCACTGGTTCTGGAGGGGGGTCCTTGCCCAAGTGTCACTGGAGGGGACTAAAAGGCCACAGTGTCTGGAGTGGGTAACATGCCCACTAGTTCTGAAGGGGGCTCCTTGCCCAACAGTCTCTGGAGGGTGGGCTTCTTGCCCTCAGCTGGTGGAGGAAGCCCCTTGAGTGCCTCTGCTGGTGGAGAGGGCTCCTTGCCCTCTGCTGGTGGAGGGGACTCTTTGCCCTCTGCTGGTGGAGGGGGCTGCTTGGGTGCCTCTTCTGGTGGAGAGAGCTCCTTGCCCTCTGCTGGTGGAGGGGGCTCCTTGGGGGCCTCTGCTGGTGGAGAGGGCTCCTTGCCCTCTGCTGGTGGAGGGGGCTCCTTGCCCTCTTCCGGTGGAGAGGGCTCCTTGCCCTCTGCTGGAGAAGGGGGCTCCTTGGGTGCCTTTGCCGGCGGAGAGGGCTCTTTGCCCTCTGCTGGGGGAGGGGGCTCCCTGGGTGCCTCTTCTGGTGGAAAGGGCTCCTTGGCTTTCTTTGGCGGTGGAGGGGGAACCTTGGCTTTCTTTGGTGGTGGAGGGGGCTCCTTGGCTTTCTTTGGTGGTGGAGGGGGATCCATGTGGTCCCTCTTGTGACGGGCCCCCTTGTCCTTTGACATGTGGCTGGTGTCCTTGCCTCCAGGTCTAGGAGGTGCCTCCACTGACCCGTCCTCTGTCCCTTGGGTTTCCCCACCCAATTCCTCCCTTTCTGAGGCGGAGGTGTGCACTTACAAGGACAGGCTGCCGTCACACTCAGTGGCCCCTTTGTGCCAGAAGCTGTTTTTTTCGGTGGGAGCTGTGGGAGACTGTTTGGCTGAGGTGCTGGGATGGGTCGTTGGGACCCTGCACTTACGGGCAGGACAGGGGGGTGGAGCGGAAGCAAAGAGGTCAAGTTGGGCAAGGAAAAGCTTCTTAGGGACATTGTGGCAGGATTTGGGAGGAGGGATGGGAGTGGAGGTAGAGGGAGTGGCTGCATGAGGTGTACTTCTGCTTTGCTTGGGTGCAGGTGCATGGACAGTGTGTATGTGTGAGGTGGATGGCTGTTGGGTGCCTGATTGGGAGCGTTTGTGTCTCTTAGGAGGGGGTGGGGCAGACAGGGTGGGAGAGGACAAATAGGACGTGTGGATGTATGTCAGGAGGTGTCTGCCAGTGAGGTGTGCGTGCTGCATGATGTGGTGATGGTGGTGGTAGCTGTTGATCCAGTGCATGCAGGTGTGTGTGCAGATGTGACTGTGAGGGACAAGGAGGGAGAGATTGTGAAGGCAGTGGATGTTGTTGTGTGTGAAACTGTCTGTTGTTTGTGTGAGTGCTTGTAGCTAAGTGTGCTGCCTGTGTTTGTCTGTGCCACTCTTGTGTGATGTTTTGTGTGCATGCTTGTGTGTATGTGTGTATGAG
This sequence comes from Pleurodeles waltl, assembly GCF_031143425.1. Classification (NCBI taxonomy): domain Eukaryota; kingdom Metazoa; phylum Chordata; class Amphibia; order Caudata; family Salamandridae; genus Pleurodeles; species Pleurodeles waltl. The sequence goes on along the minus strand of NC_090444.1, from coordinate 1,841,528,946 downwards.
GCTAGCCTGGCTTATACTGGGTACCTTGTGGTACTTACACCCTGTGCCAGGTCCAGTTATCCCTTATTAGTAGAATAGAGGTGTTCTAGCAGCTTAGGTTGATAGAGGTAGCTATAGCAGAGCAGCTTAGGCTGAACTAGGAGACATGCAAAGCTCCTACTATACCACTTATATCATATAGCACTATATCATAAGAAAACACAATACTCAGAGTTACTAAAAATACAGGTACTTTATTTTAGTGACAATGGGGGTGATTCTAAGTCTGGCGGGCGGCGGAGGCCGCCCGCCAGACTTCCCCCACCAAAATACCGCTCCGCGGTCGAAAGACCGCTGAGGGTATTTTGGGATTTGCCCTGGGCTGGCGGGCGACCGCTAAAAGGCCGCCCGCCAGCCCAGGGCAAATCAACCTTCCCACGATGACGCCGGCTCAGAATTGAGCCGGCGTAGTGGGAAGGTGCGACGGGTGCAGTGGCACCCGTCGCGTATTTCAGTGTCTGCAAAGCAGACACTGAAATACAAAGTGGGGCCCTCTTACGGGGGCCCCTGCAGTGCCCATGCCATTGGCATGGGCACTGCAGGGGCCCCCAGGGGCCCCGCGGCACCCCCTACCGCCATCCTGTTCCTGGCGGGAGACCCGCCAGGAACAGGAAGGCGGTAGGGGGTGTCAGAATCCCCATGGCGGCGGAGCGCGCTCCGCCGCCATGGAGGATTCACAGGGGCAGCGGAAAACCGGCGGGAGACCGCCGGTTTTCCTTGTCTCACCGCGGCCGAACCGCCGCGGTCAGAATGCCCTGCGGGGCACCGCCGGTCTGTCGGCGGTGCTCCCGCCGACCCTGGCCCCGGCGGTCTCTGACCGCCGGGGTCAGAATGACCCCCAATATACCCAAAGTATCTCAGAGGACATACTCCCTTAGGAGGTAAGTAATATACACAAATTATATGTACACAAACCAAAAACAGGTAAGTACACAGTTAGGGGGTACTCAGCAACTCAGAGAGCCCCCGCAGAAGCAGGCAGCACCCGCAGAAGCACCTGAACAGGCACTTAGAAGATCTGAGGACAGCGGTCGACTCAGAGTCACAAAGGAGGGTCCCACGACGTCAGAGTCCAACTCAGTGAGTTGAACAATGGAGGACAGAGTGCTGGGGACCTGGGCTAGGCTGTGCAAAAAGAAAGTCTTGCAAAAGTGCACAGAAGCCCGAGCATCTGCAGTTCAATCAGTACACAGGATTACTGTCTAGCGTGGGGAGGCAAGGACTTACCTCCACCAAATTTGTACAGAAGGGCCACTGGACTGTGGGAGACACTTGGACCCAGCTCCTGTGTTCCAGGGACCACTCTCGTCAGGATGAGAGGGGACCCAGAGGAACGGTGATGCAGAAGTCTGGTACCTGCATTAGCAGGGGGAAGATTCCGTCGACCCATGGGAGATTTCTTCTTGGCTTCCAGTGCAGAGTGAAGGCAGACAGCCCTCAGAGCATGCACCACCAGGAAACAGTCGAGAAAGCCGGCAGGATGAGGCGCTACAATGTTGCTGGTAGTCTTCTTGCTACTTTGTTGCGGTTATGCAGGCGTCCTGGAGCAGTCAGCGGTCGATCTTTGGCAGAAGTCGAAGAGGGAAGTGCAGAGGAACTCTGGTGAGCTCTTGCATTCGTTATCTGAGGAATAGCCCAGAGGAGAGACCCTAAATAGCCCACAGGGGAGGATTGGATACTGAGAAAGGGGTCTCTGACGTCACCTGCTGGCACTGGCCACTCAGGGCTGTCCATTGTGCCCTCACACCTCTGCATCCAAGATGGCAGAGTTCTGGGACACACTGGAGGAGCTCTGGGGACCTCCCCAGGGAGGTGCTGGTCAGGGGAGTGGTCACTCCCCTTTCCTTTGTCCAGTTTCGCGCCAGAGCAGGGCTGGGGGATCCCTGAACCGGTGTAGACTGGCTTATGCAGAGAGGGCACCATCTGTGCCCATCAAAGCATTTCCAGAGACTGGGGGAGGCTACTCCCCCCCCCCAGCCCTTCACACCTATTTCCAAAGGGAGAGGGTGTAACACCCTCTCTCGGAGGAAATACTTTGTTCTGCCTTCCTGGGACCAGGCTGCCCAGGCCCCAGGGGGGCAGAAACCTGTCTGAGGGGTTGGCAGCAGCAGTAGCTGCAGTGGAGACCCCAGAAAGCAAGTTTGGCAGTACCCGGGCTCTGTACTACAGACCCGGGGATGCATGGAATTGTCTCCCCAATACCAGAATGGTATTGGGGAGACAATTCCATGATCCTAGACATGTTACATGGCCATGTTCGGAGTTACCATTGTGACGCTACATATAGGTATTGACCTATATGTAGTGCACACGTGTAATGGTGTCCCCGCACTCACAAAGTCCGGGGAATTTGCCCTGAACAATGTGGGAGCACCTTGGCTAGTGCCAGGGTGCCCACACACTAAGTAACTTTGCACCTAACCTTCACCATGTGAGGGTTAGACATATAGGTGACTTATAAGTTACTTATGTGCAGTGAAAAATGGCTGTGAAATAACGTGGACGTTATTTCACTCAGGCTGCAGTGGCAGTCCTGTGTAAGAATTGTCTGAGCTCCCTATGGGTGGCAAAAGAAATGCTGCAGCCCATGGGGATCTACAGGAGCCCCAATACCCTGGGTACCTAGGTACCATATACAAGGGAATTATAAGGGTGCTCCAGTGTGCCAAAGAGAATTGGTCAAATTAGTCACTAGCCTGCAGTGACAATTTTAGAAAGCAGAGAGAGCATAAACACTGATGTTCTGGTTAGCAGAGCCTCAGTGATACAGTTAGGCACCACACAGGGAACACATACAGGGCATACATTATGAGCCCTGGGGTCCTGACTAGCAGGATCCCAATGACACACAGGCAAAAACAAACATACATACAGTAAAAATGGGGGTAACATGCCAGGCAAGAAGGTACTTTCCTACAATGTGTGCATGGGATGGGTTGGGGTTGAGGAGACTGGGCCTGGGAAGTGGTAATTGGAGGGGGAACGGTAGGACCAGGGACACTGGCTGCCATCAGAGAGGAGGCCAGAGCCTGAAACCATCTCTGTAGGGTCACCAACCCACTGTGGATGCCCACCAGGTAGGCACTGCATTGCTGCATCTGGGATGCCAGCCCCTGGATGGCATTCACTATGGTTGACTGCCCTATAGAGATGGGTCTCAGGACGTCAGAAGCCTCCTCACTGAATGTAGCAGGGTTCACTAGGGCAGGGCCTGAGGTGCCTGGGTCGGAGGAGATGCCCACTCTCCTGGGTGAGCGGACAGGGCAAATTGGGTGGGGGGTGTAGGAGGCTGGACTGGCTTGTAGTGAGTACCAAGGGGTACTTGCACCTTGCACCAGGCCCAGTTATCCCTTATTAGTGTATAGGGTGTCTAGCAGCTTAGGCTGATAGATAATGGTAGCTTAGCAGAGCAGCTTAGGCTGAACTAGGAGACGTGTGAAGCTACTACAGTACCACTTAGTGTCATATGCACAATATCATAAGAAAACACAATACACAGTTATACTAAAAATAAAGGTACTTTATTTTTATGACAATATGCCAAAGTATCTTACAGTGTACCCTCAGTGAGAGGATAGGAAATATACACAAGATATATGTACACAGTAGCAAAAATATGCAGTATAGTCTTAGAAAACAGTGCAAACAATGTATAGTTACAGTAGGATGCAATGGGGAAACATAGGGATAGGGGCAACACAAACCATATACTCCAAAAGTGGAATGCGAACCACGAATGGACCCCAAACCTATGTGACCTTGTAGAGGGTCGCTGGGACTATTAGAAAATAGTGAGAGTTAGAAAAATAACCCTCCCCAAGACCCTGAAAAGTGAGTGCAAAGTGCACTAAAGTTCCCCTAAGGACAAAGAAGTTGTGTTAGAGGAATAATGCAGGAAAGACACAAACCAACAATGCAACAATGCTGGATTTCCAATCTGGGGTACCTGTGGAACAAGGGGACGAAGTCCAAAAGTCACAAGCAAGTTGGAGATGGGCAGATTCCCAGGAAATGCCAGCTGCGGGTGCAAAGAAGCTTCTACTGGACAGAAGAAGCTGCGGTTTCTGCAGGAACGCAAAGGGCTAGAGACTTCCCCTTTGGAGGACGGATCCCTCTCGCTTTGTAGAGTCGTGCAGAAGTGTTTTCCCGCCGAAAGAACGCCAACATGCCTTGCTAGCTGCAAATCGTGCGGTTAGCGTTTTTGGACGCTGCTGTGGGCCAGGAGGGACCAGGAGGTCGCAAATTGGACCAGGAGAGAAAGGGGACGTCGAGCAAGACAAGGAGCCCTCTCAGCAGCAGGTAGCACCCGGAGAAGTGCCAGAAACAGGCACTACGAGGATGCATGAAACAGTGCTCACCCGAAGTTGCACAAAGGAGTCCCACATCGCCGGAGACCAACTTAGAAAGTCGTGCAATGCAGGTTAGAGTGCCGTGGACCCAGGCTTGGCTGTTGTAGGAAAGTACCATCTTGCCTGGCATGTTACCCCCATTTTTCACTGTATATATGTTGTTTTAGTTGTATGTGTCACTGGGACCCTGGTAACCCAGGGCCCCAGTGCTCATAAGTGTGCCTGAATGTGTTACCTGTGTAGTGACTAACTGTCTCACTGAGGCTCTGCTAATCAGAACCTCAGTGGTTATGCTCTCTCATTTCTTTCCAAATTGTCACTGACAGGCTAGTGACCATTTTTAGCAATTTACATTGGCTTACTGGAACACCCTTATAATTCCCTAGTATATGGTACTGAGGTACCCAGGGTATTGGGGTTCCAGGAGATCCCTATGGGCTGCAGCATTTCTTTTGCCACCCATAGGGAACTCTGACAAATCTTACACAGGCCTGCCACTGCAGCCTGAGTGAAATAACGTCCACGTTATTTCACAGCCATTTTACACTGCACTTAAAGTAACTTATAAGTCACCTATATGTCTAACCTTTACCTGGTAAAGGTTAGGTGCAAAGTTACTTAGTGTGAGGGCACCCTGGCACTAGCCAAGGTGCCCCCACATTGTTCAGAGCCAATTCACTGAACTTTGTGAGTGCGGGGACACCATTACACGCGTGCACTACATATAGGTCACTACCTATATGTAGCTTCACCATGGTAACTCCGAATATGGCCATGTAACATGTCTATGATCATGGAATTGCCCCCTCTATGCCATCTTGGCATTGTTGGTACAATTCCATGATCCCAGTGGTCTGTAGCACAGACCCTGGTACTGCCAGACTGCCCTTCCTGGGGTTTCTCTGCAGCTGCTGCTGCTGCCAACCCCTCAGACAGGCAGCTGCCCTCCTGGGGTCCAGCCAGGCCTGGCCCAGGATGGCAGAACAAAGAACTTCCTCTGAGAGACGGTGTGACACCCTCTCCCTTTGGAAAATGGTGTGAAGGCAGGGGAGGAGTAGCCTCCCCCAGCCTCTGGAAATGCTTTGTTGGGCACAGATGTGCCCAATTCTGCATAAGCCAGTCTACACCGGTTCAGGGACCCCTTAGCCCCTGCTCTGGCGCGAAACTGGACAAAGGAAAGGGGAGTGACCACTCCCCTGACCTGCACCTCCCCTGGGAGGTGTCCAGAGCTCCTCCAGTGTGCTCCAGACCTCTGCCATCTTGGAAACAGAGGTGCTGCTGGCACACTGGACTGCTCTGAGTGGCCAGTGCCACCAGGTGACGTCAGAGACTCCTTGTGATAGGCTCCTTCAGGTGTTAGTAGCCTTTCCTCTCTCCTAGGTAGCCAAACCCTCTTTTCTGGCTATTTAGGGTCTCTGTCTCTGGGGAAACTTTAGATAACGAATGCAAGAGCTCATCCGAGTTCCTCTGCATCTCTCTCTTCACCTTCTGATAAGGAAACGACTGCTGACCGCGCTGGAAGCCTGCAAACCTGCAACATAGTAGCAAAGACGACTACTGCAACTCTGTAACGCTGATCCTGCCGCCTTCTCGACTGTTTTCCTGCTTGTGCATGCTGTGGGGGTAGTCTGCCTCCTCTCTGCACCAGAAGCTCCTAAGAAATCTCCCGTGGGTCGACGGAATCTTCCCCCTGCAACCGCAGGCACCAAAAAGCTGCATCTCCGGTCCCTTGGGTCTCCTCTCAGCACGACGAGCGAAGTCCCTCGAATCCAGCGACACCGTCCAAGTGACCCCCACAGTCCAGTGACTCTTCAGCCCAAGTTTGGTGGAGGTAAGTCCTTGCCTCACCTCGCTGGGCTGCATTGCTGGGAACCGCAACTTTGCAAGCTACTCCGGCCCCTGTGCACTTCCGGCGGAAATCCTTCGTGCACAGCCAAGCCTGGGTCCACGGCACTCTAACCTGCATTGCACGACTTTCTAAGTTGGTCTCCGGCGACGTGGGACTCCTTTGTGCAACTTCGGCGAGCACCGTTTCACGCATCCTCGTAGTGCCTCTTTCTGGCACTTCTCCGGGTGCTACCTGCTTCAGTGAGGGCTCTTTGTCTTGCTCGACGTCCCCTCTCTCTGCAGGTCCAATTTGCGACCTCCTGGTCCCTCCTGGGCCCCAGCAGCGTCCAAAAACGCCAAACGCACGATTTGCGTGTAGCAAGGCTTGTTGGCGTCCATCCGGCGGAAAAACACTTCTGCACGACTCTCCAAGGCGTGAGGGATCCATCCTCCAAAGGGGAAGTCTCTAGCCCTTGTCGTTCCTGCAGTATTCACAGTTCTTCAGCCTAGTAAGAGCTTCTTTGCACCAACCGCTGGCATTTCTTGGGCATCTGCCCGTCTCCGAGCTGCTTGTGACTTTTGGACTTGGTCCCCTTGTTCCACAGGTACCCTCAGTCAGGAATCCATCGTTGTTGCATTGCTGATTTGTGTTTTCCTTGCATTTTCCCTCTAACACGACTATTTTGTCCTTAGGGGAACTTTAGTGCACTTTGCACTCACTTTTCAGGGTCTTGGGGAGGGTTATTTTTCTAACTCTCACTATTTTCTAATAGTCCCAGCGACCCTCTACAAGGTCACATAGGTTTGGGGTCCATTCGTGGTTCACATTCCACTTTTGGAGTATATGGTTTGTGTTGCCCCTATCCCTATGTTTCCCCATTGCATCCTATTGTAACTATACATTGTTTGCACTGTTTTCTAAGACTATACTGCATATTTTTGCTATTGTGTATATATATCTTGTGTATATTTCCTATCCTCTCACTGAGGGTACACTCTAAGATACTTTGGCATATTGTCATAAAAATAAAGTACCTTTATTTTTAGTATAACTGTGTATTGTGTTTTCTTATGATATTGTGCATGTGACACTAAGTGGTACTGTAGTAGCTTCACACGTCTCCTAGTTCAGCCTAAGCTGCTCTGCTAAGCTACCATTATCTATCAGCCTAAGCTGCTAGACACCCTATACACTAATAAGGGATAACTGGGCCTGGTGCAAGGTGCAAGTACCCCTTGGTACTCACTACAAGCCAGTCCAGCCTCCTACAGCTGTGCACAAAGGATTTCCGCCGGAAGTGCACAGGGGCCGGAGTAGCTGCAAAAGTCGCGGTTCCCAGCAATGCAGTCTAGCGAGGTGAGGCAAGGACTTACCTCCACCAAACTTAGACTGAAGAGACACTGGACTGTGGGGGTCACTTGGACAGAGTTGCTGGACTCGAGGGACCTCGCTCGTCGTGCTGAGAGGAGACCCAAGGGACCGGTAATGCAGCTTTTTGGTGCCTGCGGTTGCAGGGGGAAGATTCCGTCCACCCACAGGAGATTTCTTCGGAGCTTCTAGTGCAGAGAGGAGGCAGACTACCCCCACAGCATGCACCACCAGGAAAACAGTCGAGAAGGCGGCAGGATCAGCGTTACAGAGTTGCAGTAGTCGTCTTTGCTACTATGTTGCAGGTTTGCAGGCTTCCAGCGCGGTCAGCAGTCGATTCCTTGGCAGAAGGTGAAGAGATAGATGCAGAGGAACTCGGATGAGCTCTTGCATTCGTTATCTAAAGTTTCCCCAGAGACAGAGACCCTAAATAACCAGAAAAGAGGGTTTGGCTACTTAGGAGAGAGGATAGGCTACTAACACCTGAAGGAGCCTATCAGAAGGAGTCTCTGACATCACCTGGTGGCACTGGCCACTCAGAGCAGTCCAGTGTGCCAGCAGCACCTCTGTTTCCAAGATGGCAGAGGTCTGGAGCACACTGGAGGAGCTCTGGACACCTCCCAGGGGAGTTGCAGGTCAGGGGAGTGGTCACTCCCCTTTCCTTTGTCCAGTTTTGCGCCAGAGCAGGGCTAAGGGGTCCCCTGAACCGGTGTAGACTGGCTTATGCAGAATTGGGCACATCTGTGCCCAAGAAAGCATTTCCAGAGGCTGGGGGAGGCTACTCCTCCCCTGCCTTCACACCATTTTCCAAAGGGAGAGGGTGTAACACCCTCTCTCAGAGGAAGTCCTTTGTTCTGCCATCCTGGGCCAGGCCTGGCTGGACCCCAGGAGGGCAGATTCCTGTCTGAGGGGTTGGCAGCAGCAGCAGCTGCAGTGAAACCCCAGGAAGGGCAGTTTGGCAGTACCAGGGTCTGTGCTACAGACCACTGGGATCATGGGATTGTGCCAACTATGCCAGGATGACATAGAGGGGGCAATTCCATGATCATAGACATGTTACATGGCCATATTCGGAGTTACCATTGTGAAGCTACATATAGGTAGTGACCTATATGTAGTGCACACGTGTAATGGTGTCCCCGCACTCACAAAGTCCGGGGAATTGACCCTGAACAATGTGGGGGCACCTTGGCTAGTGCCAGGGTGCCCTCACACTAAGTAACTTTGCACCTAACCTTTACCAGGTAAAGGTTAGACATATAGGTGACTTATAAGTTACTTAAGTGCAGTGTAAAATGGCTGTAAAATAACGTGGACGGTATTTCACTCAGGCTGCAGTGGCAGGCCTGTGTAAGAATTGTCAGAGCTCCCTATGGGTGGCAAAAGAAATGCTGCAGCCCATAGGGATCTCCTGGAACCCCAATACCCTGGGTACCTCAGTACCATATACTAGGGAATTATAAGGGTGTTCCAGTAAGCCAATGTAAATGGGTAAAATTGGTCACTAGCCTGTTAGTGACAATTTGAAAGAAATGAGAGAGCATAACCACTGAGGTTCTGATTAGCAGAGCCTCAGTGAGACAGTTAGTCACTACACAGGTAACACATTCAGGCACACTTATGAGCACTGGGGCCCTGGTGAACAGGGTCCCAGTGACACATACAACTAAAACAACATATATACAGTGAAAAATGGGGGTAACATGCCAGGCAAGATGGTACTTTCCTACACAACCCCCCCCCCCAAACGAAGGACAATAAGACTAGCCATGACCTGATGAGTCTTCATTGTCTAAGTGGAAATATCTGGAGAGTCCATCTGCATTGGAGTGGCTACTCCCAGGTCTATGTTCCACTGTATAGTCCATTCCCTGTAGGGATATGGACCACCTCAACAATTTAGGATTTTCACCTTTCATTTGTTTTAGCCAAAGTAGAGGTTTGTGGTCTGTCTGAACAATGAAGTGAGTGCCAAACAGGTATGGCCTCAACTTCTTCAGTGCCCAGACCACAGCAAAGGCCTCCCTCTCAATGGCAGACCAACGCTTTTCTCTAGGGGTCAACCTCCTACTAATAAAAGCAACAGGTTGATCCTGGCCCTCAGAATTAAGTTGTGATAGGACTGCCCCTACTCCTAATTCAGATGCATCAGTTTGGACATAGAATTTTTTAGAGTAACAAGGGCTTTTCAGGACAGGTGCAGAGCACATGGCCTGCTTCAGCTCCTCAAAAGCTTTCTGACAGTTTGCTGTCCATAATACCTTTTTAGGCATTTTCTTGGATGTGAGGTCATTAAGAGGGGCTGCAATGGAGCCATAGTTCTTAATGAACCTCCTGTAATACCCAGTGAGGCCTAGGAAGGCTCTCACCTGAGTCTGAGTAGTAGGGGGAACCCAATCAATAATTGTTTGGATTTTCCCCTGAAGTGGTACAATCTGTTCCCCACCAACAAGGTGTCCCAGATAAACCACCTTACCCTGCCCTATCTGGCACTTTGAAGCCTTGATAGTGAGGCCTGCCTTTTGCAGGGCCTCCAAAACTTTCTATAGGTGGACCAGGTGATCATCCCAGCTGGAGCTAAAGACAGCTATATCTTCCAAATATGCTGCACTGAAAGCCTCCAGCCCTTGCAGGACTGTGTTCACCAACCTTTGAAAAGTGGCAGGTGCATTTTTCAAACCAAAAGGCATTACAGTAAACTGGTAATGGCCTCCAATGGTTGAAAATACAGTTTTAGGTTTAGCATCTTCTGACAATTTGATCTGCCAATACCCTGCAGTCAAATCAAAAGTGCTTAGATACTTGGCAGATGACAGTGTATCTATGAGCTCATCTGCCCTGGGTATAGGGTGAGCATCAGTTTTGGTTACCAGGTTGAGACCTCTATAGTCTACACAAAACCAGATTTCCTTCTTTCCATCTTTGGAATGGGGTTTTGGTACAAGTACCACAGGAGAAGCCCATGGACTTTCAGAGTGCTCAACCACTCCTAGTTCTAACATTTTCTGGACCTCTTGCTTTATGCAGTCCCTGACATGGTCAGGCTGCCTATAGATCTTACTTTTGACAGGTAAACTGTCTCCAGTATCTATAGTGTGCTCACACCAAGAAGTGGTACCTGGCACAGTAGAGAAGAGTTCAGAAAACTGACCAGGAGATTTATGCAATGGTCTTTCTGCTCAGCAGTAAGACAATCAGCCAAAACTACACCTTCCACAAGAGCATCTTGTTCTGTGGAAGAGAAGAGATCAGGTAGAGGATCACTGTCTTCTTCCTGTCCCTCATCAGTTGCCATGAGCAGGGTGAGATCAGCCCTGTCATAGTAGGGTTTCAGGCGGTTTACATGGAGTACCCTAAGGGGACTCCTTGCAGTGCCTAAGTCAACTAAATAGGTGACTTCACCCTTTTTCTCAACAATTGTGTGGGGCCCACTCCATTTATCTTGGAGTGCTCTTGGGGCCACAGGCTCCAAGACCCACACTTTCTGCTCTGGTTGGTACTGAACCAAAACAGCCTTCTGATCATGCCATTGCTTCTGGAGCTCTTGGCTGGCCTGAAGGTTTTTGCTGGCCTTTTTCATGTACTCAGCCATCCTTGATCTGAGGCCAAGTACATAATCCACAATATCCTGCTTAGGAGCTTTTAAAGGTTGTTCCCAACCCTCCTTTACAAGTGTGAGTGGACCCCTAACAGGGTGTCCAAAAAGAAGTTCAATGGGGCTGAAGCCCACTCCTTTCTGGGGTACCTCCCTGTAGGCAAAAAGGAGGCATGGTAAAAGGATATCCCATCTCCTGCGGAGTTTTTCAGGGAGACCCATAATCATGCCTTTGAGAGTTTTGTTAAATCTCTCCACCAGTCCATTTGTTTGTGGATGATAGGGTGTTGTGAACTTATAAGTTACACCACACTCCTTCCACATGGCCTTTAAGTATGCAGACATGAAATTGCTTCCCCTGTCTGATACTACTTCCTTTGGGAAGCCCACCCTGGAAAATATTCCCAGGAGGGCCTTTGCCACTGCAGGAGCTGTAGTGGTCCTTAAAGGAATAGCTTCAGGATATCTTGTGGCATGGTCCACTACCACCAAGATGAATCTATTGCCTGAAGCAGTAGGAGGGTCAAGGGGGCCAACTATGTCAACCCCTACCCTTTCAAAGGGAACCCCAACCACAGGCAGTGGAATAAGGGGTGCCTTTGGGGTGCCACCTGTCTTGCCACTGGCTTGACAGGTTTCACAGGACTTACAAAATTCTTTTGTGTCCTCAGACATCCTAGGCCAATGAAACAAGGGGACAAGCCTGTCCCAAGTTTTCATTTGTCCTAGATGCCCAGCTAGGGGAGTGTCGTGGGCTAGAGTTAGGAGGAACTTTCTGTTCTCCTGAGGAATCACTAATCTCCTGGCAGCTCCAGGTTTAGGATCCCTATGCTCAGTGTACAAGAGGTTGTCCTCCCAGGTAACTCTGTATGAGTCACTGACTTCCCCATTAGCCTGTTTGACAGCTTGCTGTCTTAGACCCTCTAATGTAGGACAGGTTTGCTGTGCCACACTCAGCTCTTCTCAGGCAGGCCCCCCTTCACCCAAAAGCTCAGCAGTGTCTGCTTCCAGCTCCTCTGGTGTAGGTTCTGCACAGGGAGGGAATTCTTCTTCCTCAGAAGTTGAATCCACTGTAGAGGGAGGGATAGTAGGAAGTGGTTTGCTTCTACTAGCCCTAGCTTTAGGGAGCACTTGGTCCATTGTTCCAGGATCCAAGCTTCCCTGTCCTTTTTGCTTTTTGGCCTGAGCCCTTGTCAAAGCAAAAATATGCCCTGGGATACCCAGCATTGCTGCATGGGCCTCCAACTCCACATCTGACCAAGCTGATGTCTCCAAATCATTTCCTAGTAGACAGTCTACAGGTAAATCTGTGGCTTCCACAACTTTCTTTGGACCAGTAACCCGCCCCCAGTTGAGATTAACAACAGCCATGGGGTGGCTAAGTGTGTTGTTGTGAGCATCGGTTACTTGGTACTGGTGACCAAGTAGGTGTTGTTCAGGGTGGACCAGTTTCTCTATGACCATAGTCACACTGGCACCAGTGTCCCTGTAGGCCTGAACCTCAACACCATTTATTAGGGGTAGCTGCTTGTACTTATCCATATTAAGGGGACAAGCAACTAAGGTGGCTAAATCAATAGCCCCCTCAGAGACTAACACAGCCTCTGTGGCCTCCCTAATAAGGCCAACCCCAACTAAGTTACCAATAGTGAGCCCAGCTACTCCCTTGGATTGGCTATTAGTAGGTTTCCTCCCACCACCACTGCTATTAGTAGGGACACTAGGTGTAGCAGTAGGGGTTGTAGTGGTAGGAGGCTTGGTGCTTTTCTTTGGACAACTGGGATCTGTTGTCCAATGGCCTTTTATTTTACATAAATAGCACCATGGTTTCTTTTCCTTGTTTTGATTAGAAGAGGATTTGGGCCTACCACCCCCACCAGAGTGTTTTTGTGGGCCTGATGAAGACTAATTTTTAGATTTGTCCCCACCCTTGTCAGAAGACTTACCATCCTTCTTCTTGTTGCCATCTTTGTCACCCCCTGTATGAACTTTTCTGTTCACCCTTGTTCTGACCCATTTGTCTGCCTTCTTTCCCAATTATTGGGGAGAGGTCAGATCAGAGTCCACCAAGTACTGGTGCAACAAATCAGACACACAATTATTAAGAATATGCTCTCTCAGGATCAAGTTATACAGGCTGTCATAATCAGTAACTTTACTGCCATGTAACCACCCCTCCAAGGCCTTCACTGAATGGTCAATGAAATCAACCCAGTCTTGTGAAGACTCCTTTTTGGTCTCTCTGAACTTTATCCTGTACTGTTCAGTGGTTAAGCCATAACCATCCAGGAGTGCATTCTTAAGAACTTTGTAATCATTAGCTTCATTTTCTTTCACAGTAAGGAGCCTATCCCTACCTTTACCACTAAATGATAGCCATAGGATAGCAGCCCACTGCCTTTGAGGGACATCCTGTACAACACAGGCCCTCTCAAGTGCAGCAAACCACTTGTTAATGTCATCCCCCTCCTTGTAAGGGGGAACTATCTTGTGCAGATTCCTGGAATCATGCTCTTTTGCAGGATGACTATGGGGAATACTGCTGCTGCCACCATGGGTTTCTAAACCCAACTTCTGTCTTTCCTTCTCTAGTTCAAAAGACTGTCTATCCAAATCCAGCTGTTGCTTTTTAAGCTTCAGTCTGGTTTGTTCCACCCTCAACTTATTGAGTTCCCTCTCTAACATTCTGTCATCAGGGTTGGTGGGAGGGACATTCCTAGATACAGAGGTATGATGGGATTGAACAGAAGGAAACCTGTCCCTTACAGAAGTCACCCTAACAGCTTGGCTAACAGAAACATCACTACCAGTATGGTGAGAATAAATGCTTTTGCTATGATGTGAGACAACACTATTTGTATGGTGTGGCTCATCATCATTACCAACTATGCTAGACTGTCTAGTAATGGGCAGGCTAGGAAGTTTCTTTCCAGAATCTTTTCCTGGGGGAGTCCCTGGATCAGATTGAGAACCATTAGCTACTTTTCCAACAGATGGGGCACTTTTAGCCTTATCCTGTTCTCTAAGCATGTTAATTAACAGTTCTAAGGAAGGATTCTTCCCTACACTCAAACCTCTCTTTATGCAGAGACTCCTTGCTCCTTTCCAGCTAAGGTGATCATATGCAAGTTTGGACAGATCAACATTTTGGCCTGTGCCAGACATTTTTAGAGAGAGTTAAAAGTGATAGAAAAAGAGAAAAAAGTTTTCAGAACTTTTTAGAAAGACAGAAAAAAACTTTTTAAACTTTTAAAAACTTTTTGAAAGTTTAGAAGTACTTTTCAGCACTTAGAAAAGAGTGAAAAGAGGAAATGCAAAACTTTTTGGCTATGTGTATATACACTGAACTTGTTTTGTATATTTTTCTCTTATGAAAAGTACAATGGCAAGAGTGGTAAGTAGTCTCAAAGCACTTATCCCACCACTGCACAACCAATGTAGGAGGCTGGACTGGCTTGTAGTGAGTACCAAGGGGTACTTGCACCTTGCACCAGGCCCAGTTATCCCTTATTAGTGTATAGGGTGTCTAGCAGCTTAGGCTGATAGATAATGGTAGCTTAGCAGAGCAGCTTAGGCTGAACTAGGAGACGTGTGAAGCTACTACAGTACCACTTAGTGTCATATGCACAATATCATAAGAAAACACAATACACAGTTATACTAAAAATAAAGGTACTTTATTTTTATGACAATATGCCAAAGTATCTTAGAGTGTACCCTCAGTGAGAGGATAGGAAATATACACAAGATATATGTACACAGTAGCAAAAATATGCAGTATAGTCTTAGAAAACAGTGCAAACAATGTATAGTTACAGTAGGATGCAATGGGGAAACATAGGGATAGGGGCAACACAAACCATATACTCCAAAAGTGGAATGCGAACCACGAATGGACCCCAAACCTATGTGACCTTGTAGAGGGTCGCTGGGACTATTATAAAATAGTGAGAGTTAGAAAAATAACCCTCCCCAAGACCCTGAAAAGTGAGTGCAAAGTGCACTAAAGTTCCCCTAAGGACAAAGAAGTTGTGTTAGAGGAATAATGCAGGAAAGACACAAACCAACAATGCAACAATGCTGGATTTCCAATCTGGGGTACCTGTGGAACAAGGGGACGAAGTCCAAAAGTCACAAGCAAGTTGGAGATGGGCAGATTCCCAGGAAATGCCAGCTGCGGGTGCAAAGAAGCTTCTACTGGACAGAAGAAGCTGCGGTTTCTGCAGGAACGCAAAGGGCTAGAGACTTCCCCTTTGGAGGACGGATCCCTCTCGCTTTGTAGAGTCGTGCAGAAGTGTTTTCCCGCCGAAAGAACGCCAACATGCCTTGCTAGCTGCAAATCGTGCGGTTAGCGTTTTTGGACGCTGCTGTGGGCCAGGAGGGACCAGGAGGTCGCAAATTGGACCAGGAGAGAAAGGGGACTTCGAGCAAGACAAGGAGCCCTCTCAGCAGCAGGTAGCACCCGGAGAAGTGCCAGAAACAGGCACTACGAGGATGCATGAAACAGTGCTCACCCGAAGTTGCACAAAGGAGTCCCACATCGCCGGAGACCAACTTAGAAAGTCGTGCAATGCAGGTTAGAGTGCCGTGGACCCAGGCTTGGCTGTTGTAGGAAAGTACCATCTTGCCTGGCATGTTACCCCCATTTTTCACTGTATATATGTTGTTTTAGTTGTATGTGTCACTGGGACCCTGGTAACCCAGGGCCCCAGTGCTCATAAGTGTGCCTGAATGTGTTACCTGTGTAGTGACTAACTGTCTCACTGAGGCTCTGCTAATCAGAACCTCAGTGGTTATGCTCTCTCATTTCTTTCCAAATTGTCACTGACAGGCTAGTGACCATTTTTAGCAATTTACATTGGCTTACTGGAACACCCTTATAATTCCCTAGTATATGGTACTGAGGTACCCAGGGTATTGGGGTTCCAGGAGATCCCTATGGGCTGCAGCATTTCTTTTGCCACCCATAGGGAACTCTGACAAATCTTACACAGGCCTGCCACTGCAGCCTGAGTGAAATAACGTCCACGTTATTTCACAGCCATTTTACACTGCACTTAAAGTAACTTATAAGTCACCTATATGTCTAACCTTTACCTGGTAAAGGTTAGGTGCAAAGTTACTTAGTGTGAGGGCACCCTGGCACTAGCCAAGGTGCCCCCACATTGTTCAGAGCCAATTCACTGAACTTTGTGAGTGCGGGGACACCATTACACGCGTGCACTACATATAGGTCACTACCTATATGTAGCTTCACCATGGTAACTCCGAATATGGCCATGTAACATGTCTATGATCATGGAATTGCCCCCTCTATGCCATCTTGGCATTGTTGGTACAATTCCATGATCCCAGTGGTCTGTAGCACAGACCCTGGTACTGCCAGACTGCCCTTCCTGGGGTTTCTCTGCAGCTGCTGCTGCTGCCAACCCCTCAGACAGGCAGCTGCCCTCCTGGGGTCCAGCCAGGCCTGGCCCAGGATGGCAGAACAAAGAACTTCCTCTGAGAGACGGTGTGACACCCTCTCCCTTTGGAAAATGGTGTGAAGGCAGGGGAGGAGTAGCCTCCCCCAGCCTCAGGAAATGCTTTGTTGGGCACAGATGTGCCCAATTCTGCATAAGCCAGTCTACACCGGTTCAGGGACCCCTTAGCCCCTGCTCTGGCGCGAAACTGGACAAAGGAAAGGGGAGTGACCACTCCCCTGACCTGCACCTCCCCTGGGAGGTGTCCAGAGCTCCTCCAGTGTGCTCCAGACCTCTGCCATCTTGGAAACAGAGGTGCTGCTGGCACACTGGACTGCTCTGAGTGGCCAGTGCCACCAGGTGACGTCAGAGACTCCTTGTGATAGGCTCCTTCAGGTGTTAGTAGCCTTTCCTCTCTCCTAGGTAGCCAAACCCTCTTTTCTGGCTATTTAGGGTCTCTGTCTCTGGGGAAACTTTAGATAACGAATGCAAGAGCTCATCCGAGTTCCTCTGCATCTCTCTCTTCACCTTCTGATAAGGAAACGACTGCTGACCGCGCTGGAAGCCTGCAAACCTGCAACATAGTAGCAAAGACGACTACTGCAACTCTGTAACGCTGATCCTGCCGCCTTCTCGACTGTTTTCCTGCTTGTGCATGCTGTGGGGGTAGTCTGCCTCCTCTCTGCACCAGAAGCTCCTAAGAAATCTCCCGTGGGTCGACGGAATCTTCCCCCTGCAACCGCAGGCACCAAAAAGCTGCATCTCCGGTCCCTTGGGTCTCCTCTCAGCACGACGAGCGAAGTCCCTCGAATCCAGCGACACAGTCCAAGTGACCCCCACAGTCCAGTGACTCTTCAGCCCAAGTTTGGTGGAGGTAAGTCCTTGCCTCACCTCGCTGGGCTGCATTGCTGGGAACCGCGACTTTGCAAGCTACTCCGGCCCCTGTGTACTTCCGGCGGAAATCCTTCGTGCACAGCCAAGCCTGGGTCCACGGCACTCTAACCTGCATTGCACGACTTTCTAAGTTGGTCTCCGGCGACGTGGGACTCCTTTGTGCAACTTCGGCGAGCACCGTTTCACGCATCCTCGTAGTGCCTCTTTCTGGCACTTCTCCGGGTGCTACCTGCTTCAGTGAGGGCTCTTTGTCTTGCTCGACGTCCCTTCTCTCTGCAGGTCCAATTTGCGACCTCCTGGTCCCTCCTGGGCCCCAGCAGCGTCCAAAAACGCCAAACGCACGATTTGCGTGTAGCAAGGCTTGTTGGCGTCCATCCGGCGGAAAAACACTTCTGCACGACTCTCCAAGGCGTGGGGGATCCATCCTCCAAAGGGGAAGTCTCTAGCCCTTGTCGTTCCTGCAGTATTCACAGTTCTTCAGCCTAGTAAGAGCTTCTTTGCACCAACCGCTGGCATTTCTTGGGCATCTGCCCATCTCCGAGCTGCTTGTGACTTTTGGACTTGGTCCCCTTGTTCCACAGGTACCCTCAGTCAGGAATCCATCGTTGTTGCATTGCTGATTTGTGTTTTCCTTGCATTTTCCCTCTAACACGACTATTTTGTCCTTAGGGGAACTTTAGTGCACTTTGCACTCACTTTTCAGGGTCTTGGGGAGGGTTATTTTTCTAACTCTCACTATTTTCTAATAGTCCCAGCGACCCTCTACAAGGTCACATAGGTTTGGGGTCCATTCGTGGTTCACATTCCACTTTTGGAGTATATGGTTTGTGTTGCCCCTATCCCTATGTTTCCCCATTGCATCCTATTGTAACTATACATTGTTTGCACTGTTTTCTAAGACTATACTGCATATTTTTGCTATTGTGTATATATATCTTGTGTATATTTCCTATCCTCTCACTGAGGGTACACTCTAAGATACTTTGGCATATTGTCATAAAAATAAAGTACCTTTATTTTTAGTATAACTGTGTATTGTGTTTTCTTATGATATTGTGCATGTGACACTAAGTGGTACTGTAGTAGCTTCACACGTCTCCTAGTTCAGCCTAAGCTGCTCTGCTAAGCTACCATTATCTATCAGCCTAAGCTGCTAGACACCCTATACACTAATAAGGGATAACTGGGCCTGGTGCAAGGTGCAAGTACCCCTTGGTACTCACTACAAGCCAGTCCAGCCTCCTACAGCTGTGCACAAAGGATTTCCGCCGGAAGTGCACAGGGGCCGGAGTAGCTGCAAAAGTCGCGGTTCCCAGCAATGCAGTCTAGCGAGGTGAGGCAAGGACTTACCTCCACCAAACTTAGACTGAAGAGACACTGGACTGTGGGGGTCACTTGGATAGAGTTGCTGGACTCGAGGGACCTCGCTCGTCGTGCTGAGAGGAGACCCAAGGGACCGGTAATGCAGCTTTTTGGTGCCTGCGGTTGCAGGGGGAAGATTCCGTCGACCCACAGGAGATTTCTTCGGAGCTTCTAGTGCAGAGAGGAGGCAGACTACCCCCACAGCATGCACCACCAGGAAAACAGTCGAGAAGGCGGCAGGATCAGCGTTACAGAGTTGCAGTAGTCGTCTTTGCTACTATGTTGCAGGTTTTCAGGCTTCCAGCGCGGTCAGCAGTCGATTCCTTGGCAGAAGGTGAAGAGATAGATGCAGAGGAACTCGGATGAGCTCTTGCATTCGTTATCTAAAGTTTCCCCAGAGACAGAGACCCTAAATAACCAGAAAAGAGGGTTTGGCTACTTAGGAGAGAGGATAGGCTACTAACACCTGAAGGAGCCTATCAGAAGGAGTCTCTGACATCACCTGGTGGCACTGGCCACTCAGAGCAGTCCAGTGTGCCAGCAGCACCTCTGTTTCCAAGATGGCAGAGGTCTGGAGCACACTGGAGGAGCTCTGGACACCTCCCAGGGGAGTTGCAGGTCAGGGGAGTGGTCACTCCCCTTTCCTTTGTCCAGTTTTGCGCCAGAGCAGGGCTAAGGGGTCCCCTGAACCGGTGTAGACTGGCTTATGCAGAATTGGGCACATCTGTGCCCAAGAAAGCATTTCCAGAGGCTGGGGGAGGCTACTCCTCCCCTGCCTTCACACCATTTTCCAAAGGGAGAGGGTGTAACACCCTCTCTCAGAGGAAGTCCTTTGTTCTGCCATCCTGGGCCAGGCCTGGCTGGACCCCAGGAGGGCAGATTCCTGTCTGAGGGGTTGGCAGCAGCAGCAGCTGCAGTGAAACCCCAGGAAGGGCAGTTTGGCAGTACCAGGGTCTGTGCTACAGACCACTGGGATCATGGGATTGTGCCAACTATGCCAGGATGACATAGAGGGGGCAATTCCATGATCATAGACATGTTACATGGCCATATTCGGAGTTACCATTGTGAAGCTACATATAGGTAGTGACCTATATGTAGTGCACACGTGTAATGGTGTCCCCGCACTCACAAAGTCCGGGGAATTGACCCTGAACAATGTGGGGGCACCTTGGCTAGTGCCAGGGTGCCCTCACACTAAGTAACTTTGCACCTAACCTTTACCAGGTAAAGGTTAGACATATAGGTGACTTATAAGTTACTTAAGTGCAGTGTAAAATGGCTGTAAAATAACGTGGACGGTATTTCACTCAGGCTGCAGTGGCAGGCCTGTGTAAGAATTGTCAGAGCTCCCTATGGGTGGCAAAAGAAATGCTGCAGCCCATAGGGATCTCCTGGAACCCCAATACCCTGGGTACCTCAGTACCATATACTAGGGAATTATAAGGGTGTTCCAGTAAGCCAATGTAAATGGGTAAAATTGGTCACTAGCCTGTTAGTGACAATTTGAAAGAAATGAGAGAGCATAACCACTGAGGTTCTGATTAGCAGAGCCTCAGTGAGACAGTTAGTCACTACACAGGTAACACATTCAGGCACACTTATGAGCACTGGGGCCCTGGTGAACAGGGTCCCAGTGACACATACAACTAAAACAACATATATACAGTGAAAAATGGGGGTAACATGCCAGGCAAGATGGTACTTTCCTACACAACCCCCCCCCCAAACGAAGGACAATAAGACTAGCCATGACCTGATGAGTCTTCATTGTCTAAGTGGAAATATCTGGAGAGTCCATCTGCATTGGAGTGGCTACTCCCAGGTCTATGTTCCACTGTATAGTCCATTCCCTGTAGGGATATGGACCACCTCAACAATTTAGGATTTTCACCTTTCATTTGTTTTAGCCAAAGTAGAGGTTTGTGGTCTGTCTGAACAATGAAGTGAGTGCCAAACAGGTATGGCCTCAACTTCTTCAGTGCCCAGACCACAGCAAAGGCCTCCCTCTCAATGGCAGACCAACGCTTTTCTCTAGGGGTCAACCTCCTACTAATAAAAGCAACAGGTTGATCCTGGCCCTCAGAATTAAGTTGTGATAGGACTGCCCCTACTCCTAATTCAGATGCATCAGTTTGGACATAGAATTTTTTAGAGTAACAAGGGCTTTTCAGGACAGGTGCAGAGCACATGGCCTGCTTCAGCTCCTCAAAAGCTTTCTGACAGTTTGCTGTCCATAATACCTTTTTAGGCATTTTCTTGGATGTGAGGTCATTAAGAGGGGCTGCAATGGAGCCATAGTTCTTAATGAACCTCCTGTAATACCCAGTGAGGCCTAGGAAGGCTCTCACCTGAGTCTGAGTAGTAGGGGGAACCCAATCAATAATTGTTTGGATTTTCCCCTGAAGTGGTACAATCTGTTCCCCACCAACAAGGTGTCCCAGATAAACCACCTTACCCTGCCCTATCTGGCACTTTGAAGCCTTGATAGTGAGGCCTGCCTTTTGCAGGGCCTCCAAAACTTTCTATAGGTGGACCAGGTGATCATCCCAGCTGGAGCTAAAGACAGCTATATCTTCCAAATATGCTGCACTGAAAGCCTCCAGCCCTTGCAGGACTGTGTTCACCAACCTTTGAAAAGTGGCAGGTGCATTTTTCAAACCAAAAGGCATTACAGTAAACTGGTAATGGCCTCCAATGGTTGAAAATACAGTTTTAGGTTTAGCATCTTCTGACAATTTGATCTGCCAATACCCTGCAGTCAAATCAAAAGTGCTTAGATACTTGGCAGATGACAGTGTATCTATGAGCTCATCTGCCCTGGGTATAGGGTGAGCATCAGTTTTGGTTACCAGGTTGAGACCTCTATAGTCTACACAAAACCAGATTTCCTTCTTTCCATCTTTGGAATGGGGTTTTGGTACAAGTACCACAGGAGAAGCCCATGGACTTTCAGAGTGCTCAACCACTCCTAGTTCTAACATTTTCTGGACCTCTTGCTTTATGCAGTCCCTGACATGGTCAGGCTGCCTATAGATCTTACTTTTGACAGGTAAACTGTCTCCAGTATCTATAGTGTGCTCACACCAAGAAGTGGTACCTGGCACAGTAGAGAAGAGTTCAGAAAACTGACCAGGAGATTTATGCAATGGTCTTTCTGCTCAGCAGTAAGACAATCAGCCAAAACTACACCTTCCACAAGAGCATCTTGTTCTGTGGAAGAGAAGAGATCAGGTAGAGGATCACTGTCTTCTTCCTGTCCCTCATCAGTTGCCATGAGCAGGGTGAGATCAGCCCTGTCATAGTAGGGTTTCAGGCGGTTTACATGGAGTACCCTAAGGGGACTCCTTGCAGTGCCTAAGTCAACTAAATAGGTGACTTCACCCTTTTTCTCAACAATTGTGTGGGGCCCACTCCATTTATCTTGGAGTGCTCTTGGGGCCACAGGCTCCAAGACCCACACTTTCTGCTCTGGTTGGTACTGAACCAAAACAGCCTTCTGATCATGCCATTGCTTCTGGAGCTCTTGGCTGGCCTGAAGGTTTTTGCTGGCCTTTTTCATGTACTCAGCCATCCTTGATCTGAGGCCAAGTACATAATCCACAATATCCTGCTTAGGAGCTTTTAAAGGTTGTTCCCAACCCTCCTTTACAAGTGTGAGTGGACCCCTAACAGGGTGTCCAAAAAGAAGTTCAATGGGGCTGAAGCCCACTCCTTTCTGGGGTACCTCCCTGTAGGCAAAAAGGAGGCATGGTAAAAGGATATCCCATCTCCTGCGGAGTTTTTCAGGGAGACCCATAATCATGCCTTTGAGAGTTTTGTTAAATCTCTCCACCAGTCCATTTGTTTGTGGATGATAGGGTGTTGTGAACTTATAAGTTACACCACACTCCTTCCACATGGCCTTTAAGTATGCAGACATGAAATTGCTTCCCCTGTCTGATACTACTTCCTTTGGGAAGCCCACCCTGGAAAATATTCCCAGGAGGGCCTTTGCCACTGCAGGAGCTGTAGTGGTCCTTAAAGGAATAGCTTCAGGATATCTTGTGGCATGGTCCACTACCACCAAGATGAATCTATTGCCTGAAGCAGTAGGAGGGTCAAGGGGGACAACTATGTCAACCCCTACCCTTTCAAAGGGAACCCCAACCACAGGCAGTGGAATAAGGGGTGCCTTTGGGGTGCCACCTGTCTTGCCACTGGCTTGACAGGTTTCACAGGACTTACAAAATTCTTTTGTGTCCTCAGACATCCTAGGCCAATGAAACAAGGGGACAAGCCTGTCCCAAGTTTTCATTTGTCCTAGATGCCCAGCTAGGGGAATGTCGTGGGCTAGAGTTAGGAGGAACTTTCTGTTCTCCTGAGGAATCACTAATCTCCTGGCAGCTCCAGGTTTAGGATCCCTATGCTCAGTGTACAAGAGGTTGTCCTCCCAGGTAACTCTGTATGAGTCACTGACTTCCCCATTAGCCTGTTTGACAGCTTGCTGTCTTAGACCCTCTAATGTAGGACAGGTTTGCTGTGCCACACTCAGCTCTTCTCAGGCAGGCCCCCCTTCACCCAAAAGCTCAGCAGTGTCTGCTTCCAGCTCCTCTGGTGTAGGTTCTGCACAGGGAGGGAATTCTTCTTCCTCAGAAGTTGAATCCACTGTAGAGGGAGGGATAGTAGGAAGTGGTTTGCTTCTACTAGCCCTAGCTTTAGGGAGCACTTGGTCCATTGTTCCAGGATCCAAGCTTCCCTGTCCTTTTTGCTTTTTGGCCTGAGCCCTTGTCAAAGCAAAAATATGCCCTGGGATACCCAGCATTGCTGCATGGGCCTCCAACTCCACATCTGACCAAGCTGATGTCTCCAAATCATTTCCTAGTAGACAGTCTACAGGTAAATCTGTGGCTTCCACAACTTTCTTTGGACCAGTAACCCGCCCCCAGTTGAGATTAACAACAGCCATGGGGTGGCTAAGTGTGTTGTTGTGAGCATCGGTTACTTGGTACTGGTGACCAAGTAGGTGTTGTTCAGGGTGGACCAGTTTCTCTATGACCATAGTCACACTGGCACCAGTGTCCCTGTAGGCCTGAACCTCAACACCATTTATTAGGGGTAGCTGCTTGTACTTATCCATATTAAGGGGACAAGCAACTAAGGTGGCTAAATCAATAGCCCCCTCAGAGACTAACACAGCCTCTGTGGCCTCCCTAATAAGGCCAACCCCAACTAAGTTACCAATAGTGAGCCCAGCTACTCCCTTGGATTGGCTATTAGTAGGTTTCCTCCCACCACCACTGCTATTAGTAGGGACACTAGGTGTAGCAGTAGGGGTTGTAGTGGTAGGAGGCTTGGTGCTTTTCTTTGGACAACTGGGATCTGTTGTCCAATGGCCTTTTATTTTACATAAATAGCACCATGGTTTCTTTTCCTTGTTTTGATTAGAAGAGGATTTGGGCCTACCACCCCCACCAGAGTGTTTTTGTGGGCCTGATGAAGACTAATTTTTAGATTTGTCCCCACCCTTGTCAGAAGACTTACCATCCTTCTTCTTGTTGCCATCTTTGTCACCCCCTGTATGAACTTTTCTGTTCACCCTTGTTCTGACCCATTTGTCTGCCTTCTTTCCCAATTATTGGGGAGAGGTCAGATCAGAGTCCACCAAGTACTGGTGCAACAAATCAGACACACAATTATTAAGAATATGCTCTCTCAGGATCAAGTTATACAGGCTGTCATAATCAGTAACTTTACTGCCATGTAACCACCCCTCCAAGGCCTTCACTGAATGGTCAATGAAATCAACCCAGTCTTGTGAAGACTCCTTTTTGGTCTCTCTGAACTTTATCCTGTACTGTTCAGTGGTTAAGCCATAACCATCCAGGAGTGCATTCTTAAGAACTTTGTAATCATTAGCTTCATTTTCTTTCACAGTAAGGAGCCTATCCCTACCTTTACCACTAAATGATAGCCATAGGATAGCAGCCCACTGCCTTTGAGGGACATCCTGTACAACACAGGCCCTCTCAAGTGCAGCAAACCACTTGTTAATGTCATCCCCCTCCTTGTAAGGGGGAACTATCTTGTGCAGATTCCTGGAATCATGCTCTTTTGCAGGATGACTATGGGGAATACTGCTGCTGCCACCATGGGTTTCTAAACCCAACTTCTGTCTTTCCTTCTCTAGTTCAAAAGACTGTCTATCCAAATCCAGCTGTTGCTTTTTAAGCTTCAGTCTGGTTTGTTCCACCCTCAACTTATTGAGTTCCCTCTCTAACATTCTGTCATCAGGGTTGGTGGGAGGGACATTCCTAGATACAGAGGTATGATGGGATTGAACAGAAGGAAACCTGTCCCTTACAGAAGTCACCCTAACAGCTTGGCTAACAGAAACATCACTACCAGTATGGTGAGAATAAATGCTTTTGCTATGATGTGAGACAACACTATTTGTATGGTGTGGCTCATCATCATTACCAACTATGCTAGACTGTCTAGTAATGGGCAGGCTAGGAAGTTTCTTTCCAGAATCTTTTCCTGGGGGAGTCCCTGGATCAGATTGAGAACCATTAGCTACTTTTCCAACAGATGGGGCACTTTTAGCCTTATCCTGTTCTCTAAGCATGTTAATTAACAGTTCTAAGGAAGGATTCTTCCCTACACTCAAACCTCTCTTTATGCAGAGACTCCTTGCTCCTTTCCAGCTAAGGTGATCATATGCAAGTTTGGACAGATCAACATTTTGGCCTGTGCCAGACATTTTTAGAGAGAGATAAAAGTGATAGAAAAAGAGAAAAAAGTTTTCAGAACTTTTTAGAAAGACAGAAAAAAACTTTTTAAACTTTTAAGAACTTTTTGAAAGTTTAGAAGTACTTTTCAGCACTTAGAAAAGAGTGAAAAGAGGAAATGCAAAACTTTTTGGCTATGTGTATATACACTGAACTTGTTTTGTATATTTTTCTCTTATGAAAAGTACAATGGCAAGAGTGGTAAGTAGTCTCAAAGCACTTATCCCACCACTGCACAACCAATGTAGGAGGCTGGACTGGCTTGTAGTGAGTACCAAGGGGTACTTGCACCTTGCACCAGGCCCAGTTATCCCTTATTAGTGTATAGGGTGTCTAGCAGCTTAGGCTGATAGATAATGGTAGCTTAGCAGAGCAGCTTAGGCTGAACTAGGAGACGTGTGAAGCTACTACAGTACCACTTAGTGTCATATGCACAATATCATAAGAAAACACAATACACAGTTATACTAAAAATAAAGGTACTTTATTTTTATGACAATATGCCAAAGTATCTTAGAGTGTACCCTCAGTGAGAGGATAGAAAATATACACAAGATATATATACACAATAGCAAAAATATGCAGTATAGTCTTAGAAAACAGTGCAAACAATGTATAGTTACAATAGGATGCAATGGGGAAACACAGGGATAGGGGCAACACAAACCATATACTCCAAAAGTGGAATGCGAACCACGAATGGACCCCAAACCTATGTGACCTTGTAGAGGGTCGCTGGGACTATTAGAAAATAGTGAGAGTTAGAAAAATAACCCTCCCCAAGACCCTGAAAAGTGAGTGCAAAGTGCACTAAAGTTCCCCTAAGGACAAAGAAGTTGTGTTAGAGGAATAATGCAGGAAAGACACAAACCAACAATGCAACAACTGTGGATTTCCAATCTAGGGTACCTGTGGAACAAGGGGACCAAGTCCAAAAGTCACAAGCAAGTCGGAGATGGGCAGATGCCCAGGAAATGGCAGCTGCGGGTGCAAAGAAGCTTCTACTGGACAGAAGAAGCTGCGGTTTCTGCAAGAACGAAAAGGGCTAGAGACTTCCCCTTTGGTGGACGGATCCCTCTCGCCGTGGAGAGTCGTGCAGAAGTGTTTTCCTGCCGAAAGAACGCCAACAAGCCTTGCTAGCTGCAAATCGTTTGGTTAGCGTTTTTGGACGCTGCTGTGGCCCTGGAGGGACCAGGAGGTCGCAAATTGGACAAGGAGAGAGAGGGGACGTCGAGCAAGGCAAGGAGCCCTCTCAGCAGCAGGTAGCACCCAGAGAAGTGCCAGAAACAGGCACTACAAGGATGCGTGAAATGGTGCTCACCCGAAGTCGCACAAAGGAGTCCCACGTCGCCGGAGACCAACTTAGAAAGTCGTGCAATGCAGGTTAGAGTGCCGTGGACCCAGGCTTGGCTGTGCACAAAGGATTTCCGCCGGAAGTGCACAGGGGCCGGAGTAGCTGCAAAAGTTGCGGTTCCCAGCAATGCAGCCCAGCGAGGTGAGGCAAGGACTTACCTCCACCAAACTTGGACTGAAGAGTCACTGGACTGTGGGGGTCACTTGGACAGAGTCGCTGGATTCGAGGGACCTCGCTCGTCGTGCTGAGAGGAGACCCAAGGGACCGGTAATGCAGCTTTTTGGTGCCTGCGGTTGCAGGGGGAAGATTCCGTCGACCCACAGGAGATTTCTTCGGAGCTTCTGGTGCAGAGAGGAGGCAGACTACCCCCACAGCATGCACAAGCAGGAAAACAGTCGAGAAGGCGGCAGGATCAGTGTTACAGAGTTGCAGTAGTCGTCTTTGCTACTATGTTGCAGGTTTGCAGGCTTCCAGCGCGGTCAGCAGTCGATTCCTTGGCAGAAGGTGAAGAGAGAGATGCAGAGGAACTCGGATGAGCTCTTGCATTCGTTATCTAAAGTTTCCCCAGAGACAGAGACCCTAAATAGCCAGAAAAGAGGGTTTGGCTACCTAGGAGAGAGGATAGGCTACTAACACCTGAAGGAGCCTATCAGCAGGAGTCTCTGACGTCACCTGGTGGCACTGGCCACTCAGAGCAGTCCAGTGTGCCAGCAGCACTTCTGTTTCCAAGATGGCAGAGGTCTGGAGCACACTGGAGGAGCTCTGGACACCTCCCAGGGGAGGTGCAGGTCAGGGGAGTGGTCACTCCCCTTTCCTTTGTCCAGTTTCGCGCCAGAGCAGGGCTAAGGGGTCCCCTGAACCGGTGTAGACTGGCTTATGCAGAATTGGGCACATCTGTGCCCAACAAAGCATTTCCAGAGGCTGGGGGAGGCTACTCCTCCCCTGCCTTCACACCATTTTCCAAAGGGAGAGGGTGTCACACCCTCTCTCAGAGGAAGTTCTTTGTTCTGCCATCCTGGGCCAGGCCTGGCTGGACCCCAGGAGGGCAGATGCCTGTCTGAGGGGTTGGCAGCAGCAGCAGCTGCAGTGAAACCCCAGGAAGGGCAGTTTGGCAGTACCAGGGTCTGTGCTACAGGCCACTGGGATCATGGGATTGTGCCAACTATGCCAGGATGGCATAGAGGGGGCAATTCCATGATCATAGACATGTTACATGGCCATATTCGGAGTTACCATTGTGAAGCTACATATAGGTAGTGACCTATATGTAGTGCACGCGTGTAATGGTGTCCCCGCACTCACAAAGTTCAGGGAATTGGCTCTGAACAATGTGGGGGCACCTTGGCTAGTGCCAGGGTGCCCTCACACTAAGTAACTTTGCACCTAACCTTTACCAGGTAAAGGTTAGACATTTAGGTGACTTATAAGTTACTTAAGTGCAGTGTAAAATGGCTGTGAAATAACGTGGACGTTATTTCACCCAGGCTGCAGTGGCAGGCCTGTGTAAAAATTGTCAGAGCTCCCTATGGGTGGCAAAAGAAATGCTGCAGCCCATAGGGATCTCCTGGAACCCCAATACCCTGGGTACCTCAGTACCATATACTAGGGAATTATAAGGGTGTTCCAGTAAGCCAATGGAAATTGGTAAAAATGGTCACTAGCCTGTTAGTGACAATTTGGAAAGAAATGAGAGAGCATAACCACTGAGGTTCTGATTAGCAGAGCCTCAGTGAGACAGTTAGTCACTACACAGGTAACACTTATATATAGGCCACAAACTTATGAGCACTGGGGTCCTGACTAGCAGGGTCCCAGTGACACATAACAAACATACTGAAAACATAGGGTTTTCACTATGAGCACTGGACCCTGGCTAGCAGGATCCCAGTGAGACAGTGAAAACACCCTGACATACACTCACAAACAGGCCAAAAGTGGGGGTAACAAGGCTAGAAAGAGGCTACTTTCTCACACAACCCCCCCAAAACGAAGGACAATAAGGCTAACCTTTGCCAGTTGAGACTTTATTGTCTAAGTGGTGATAAGTAGAGAGTAGCTCTGCAATAGACTGGTTACTCCCTTTATCATCCACTATATGGTTACTTCCCTGTGGGGATGTAAACCACCCTGTTTGAAGTGTTTTAGTTAAGCAACAATGTGAAGATGTATTTTCAGAGTTTCTATCAGTAAGTTTTAGTTTAGAGCAGTGGGAATTGTCCACTGAACCTATTTGTAGTGATGGAAATGCCAGACAGGGATGCTGTCTCAATAAAGCCATAGCTGGGCAAAAACTTTGTCCAAATGGCTGGAAGAGAGAACAGGGATGCTGTTTCTCTTGAGTTGGAGCAGGGCAGGGATGCTGTCCTATGAGCTCCACACTAGGGCAGGGATGCTGTCCTAAGTGTTGTGAGGCAGTGCAGGGTTTCTGTACTAAAGTTTCTCTGGGAGGGTTGGAGGGATGCTCCATGTTAACTAAAATGGTGCTCTTTTTCTCACCAATGTTAGTTATCCCACAGAGAGGTACTTCCACCTCAGGGAGTACAGTTTTGCCAACTGATGATTCCCTTGGAGCAGGTGCCACCCCAGGAGAGGTTTCTCCCACCACAGGAATGGTATCCTGAATGGTAGGGTGGGTAGGGGATACTGTGATACCCTTTTTACCTGTTGATGGAGAGGGATCCTGAGTTTTCAGGCCTTCTCTCCTTTGCTTTTTCATTTCAGTAGAAATGAGAGGGAACAATTCCTCAGGGATGCCCAGCATGGCTGCATGGGCATAAAACTCTACATCAGCCCAACCTGAGGCCTCTAGGTCATTACCTAAGAGACAGTCTACAGGTAAGCTAGGTGATACCACCACCTGCTTAGGGCCAGTAACTCCACCCCAACTAAACTGAATTATAGCTAAGGGAAGAAACTTAGTGGAGTTATGGACATCAATAATCTTATACTGTTGTCCAATGATGTGTTGATCAGGGTGCACTAGGTTTTCAGTCACCAAAGTGATACTGGCACCTGTGTCCCTGTAGGCCAAGGCCTCAACACCATTTATTGAAACTGTCTGCCTGTACTTATCCATTGTAAGGGGACAAGCAGCCAGTGTGGCAAGGCCAATGCCATTAGGTGTGACAGAAACTGTCTTGGGACTGACTACCCCAGTTTCTACTATGGACCCATAAGTGAACCCAACTACACCCTTGACTTGACTGTTGCCAGCAGTCCCACCACTAGTACCACTACTGCTAGGGGCACTAGATCTTGATGTATTAGTGGTGGTAGGCTCAGGGGGTTTACCTGGACAGGACTTATCCCCTGGCCTATGACCTCTGTTTTTACACACAAAGCACCAAGGCTTTTTACATTGTGTAGGTTGAGAAGAAGAGGAAGAATTTGTTTTATCCCCACCCCCTGAAGAGTGTTTAAGATTTGAAGTGGGATGTTTGGTTTTACCCTTGTCCCCATGCTTATCTTGAGATTTTTCACCATCTTTCTTCTTATTGTTCTCCTTGTCACCACCTGTATGAACCTTTCTGTTCACCCTTGTTCTGGCCCATTTGTCTGCCTTCTTTCCCAATTCCTGGGGAGAGGTCAGATCAGAGTCCACCAAGTACTGGTGCAACAAATCAGACACACAATTATTAAGAATATGCTCTCTCAGGATTAAGTTATACAGGCTGTCATAATCAGTAACTTTACTGCCATGTAACCACCCCTCCAAGGCCTTCACTGAATGGTCAATGAAATCAACCCAGTCTTGTGAAGACTCCTTTTTGGTCTCTCTGAACTTTATCCTGTATTGTTCAGTGGTTAAGCGATAACCATCCAGGAGTGCATTCTTAAGAACTTGGAAATTATTGGCATCATTTTCTTTCACAGTAAGGAGCCTATCCCTACCTTTTCCACTAAATGATAGCCATAGGATAGCAGCCCACTGCCTTTGAGGGACATCCTGTACAACACAGGCCCTCTCAAGTGCAGCAAACCACTTGTTAATGTCATCCCCCTCCTTATAAGAGGGAACTATCTTGTGAAGATTCCTGGAATCATGCTCTTTTGCAGGATGACTATGGGGAATACTGCTGCTGCCACCATGGGTATCTAAACCCAACTTCTGTCTTTCCTTTTCTAGTTCAAAAGACTGTCTATCCAAATCCAGCTGTTGCTTTTTAAGCTTCAGTCTGGTTTGTTCCACCCTCAACTTATTGAGTTCCCTCTCTAACATTCTGTCATCAGGGTTGGTGGGAGGGACATTCCTAGATACAGAGGTATGATGGGAATGAACAGAAGGAGACCTGTCCCTTACAGAAGCCACCCTAACAGCTTGGCTAACAGAAACATCACTACCAGTATGGTGAGAATAAATGCTTTTGCTATGATGTGAGACAACACTATTTGTATGTTGTGGCTCATCATCATTATCAACTATGCTAGACTGTCTAGTAATGGGCAGGCTAGGAAGTTTCTTTCCTGAATCTTTTCCTGGGGGAGTCCCTGAATCAGATTGGGAACTATTAGGTACTTTTTCAACAGATGGGGCACTTATATCCTTATCTTGTTCTCTAAGCATGTTAATTAACAGTTCCAAGGAAGGATTCTTCCCTACACTCAAACCTCTCTCTACACAGAGACTCCTTGCTCCTTTCCAGCTAAGGTGGTAATATGCAAGTTTGGACAGATCAACATTTTGGCCTGTGCCAGACATTTTTAGAGAGAGTTAAAGTGATAGAAAAAGAAAAAAAAGTTTGTCAGAGCTTTTAGAAAGACAGAAAAAAAAACTTTTAAAACTTTTTAGAAAGTTAGAAGTACTTTTCAGCACTTTAGAAAAGAGTGAAAAGAGGAAATGCAAAACTTTTTGGCTATGTGTATATACACTGAACTTGTTTTGTATATTTTTCTCTTATGAAAAGTACAATGACAAGAGTGGTAAGTAGTCTCAAAGCACTTATCCCACCACTGCACAACCAATGTAGGAGGCTGGACTGGCTTGTAGTGAGTACCAAGGGGTACTTGCACCTTGCACCAGGCCCAGTTATCCCTTATTAGTGTATAGGGTGTCTAGCAGCTTAGGCTGATAGATAATGGTAGCTTAGCAGAGCAGCTTCGGCTGAACTAGGAGACGTGTGAAGCTACTACAGTACCACTTAGTGTCATATGCACAATATCATAAGAAAACACAATACACAGTTATACTAAAAATAAAGGTACTTTATTTTTATGACAATATGCCAAAGTATCTTAGAATGTACCCTCAGTAAGAGGATAGGAAATATACACAAGATATATATACACAATAGCAAAAATATGCAGTATAGTCTTAGAAAACAGTGCAAACAATGTATAGTTACAATAGGATGCAATGGGGAAACATAGGGATTGGGGCAACACAAACCATATACTCCAAAAGTGGAATGCGAACCACGAATATACCCCAAACCTATGTGACCTTGTAGAGGGTCGCTGGGACTATTAGAAAATAGTGAGAGTTAGAAAAATAACCCTCCCCAAGACCCTGAAAAGTGAGTGCAAAGTGCACTAAAGTTCCCCTAAGGACAAAGAAGTCGTGTTAGAGGAATAATGCAGGAAAGACACAAACCAACAATGCAACAACGCTGGATTTCCAATCTGGGGTACCTGTGGAACAAGGGGACCAAGTCCAAAAGTCACAAGCAAGTCGGAGATGGGCAGATGCCCAGGAAATGCCAGCTGCGGGTGCAAAGAAGCTTCTACTGGACAGAAGAAGCTGCGGTTTCTGCAGTAACGCAAAGGGCTAGAGACTTCCCCTTTGGAGGACGGATCCCTCTTGCCTTGTAGAGTCGTGCAGAAGTGTTTTTCCGCCGAAAGAACGCCAACAAGCCTTGCTAGCTGCAAATCGTGCGGTTAGCGTTTTTGGACGCTGCTGTGGCCCAGGAGGGACCAGGAGGTCGCAAATTGGACCAGGAGAGAGAGGGGACGTCGAGCAAGACAAAGAGCCCTCTCAGCAGCAGGTAGCACCCAGAGAAGTGCCAGAAACAGGCACTACGAGGATGCGTGAAATGGTGCTCACCCGAAGTTACACAAAGGAGTCCCACGTCGCCGGAGACCAACTTAGAAAGTCTTGCAATGCAGGTTGGAGTGCCGTGGACCCAGGCTTGGCTGTGCACAAAGGATTTCCGCCGGAAGTGCACAGGGGCCGGAGTAGCTGCAAAAGTCGCGGTTCCCAGCAATGCAGTCTAGCGAGGTGAGGCAAGGACTTACCTCCACCAAACTTGGACTGAAGAGTCACTGGACTGTGGGAGTCACTTGGACAGAGTTGTTGGATTCAAGGGACCTCGCTCGTCGTGCTGAGAGGAGACCCAAGGGACCGGTAATGCAGCTTTTTGGTGCCTGCGGTTGCAGGGGGAAGATTCCGTCGACCCACGGGAGATTTCTTCGGAGCTTCTAGTGCAGAGAGGAGGCAGACTACCCCCACAGCATGCACCACCAGGAAAACAGTCGAGAAGGCGGCAGGATCAGCGTGACAGAGTTGCAGTAGTCGTCTTTGCTACTATGTTGCAGTTTTGCAGGCTTCCAGCGCGGTCAGCAGTCGATTCCTTGGTAGAAGGTGAAGAGAGAGATGCAGAGGAACTCGGCTGAGCTCTTGCATTCGTTATCTAAAGTTTCCCCAGAGACAGAGACCCTAAATAGCCAGAAAAGAGGGTTTGGCTACCTAGGAGAGAGGATAGGCTACTAACACCTGAAGGAGCCTATCAGAAGGAGTCTCTGACGTCACCTGGTGGCACTGGCCACTCAGAGCAGTCCAGTGTGCCAGCAGCACCTCTGTTTCCAAGATGGCAGAGGTCTGGAGCACACTGGAGGAGCTCTGGACACCTCCCAGGGGAGGTGCAGGTCAGGGGAGTGGTCACTCCCCTTTCCTTTGTCCAGTTTCGCGCCAGAGCAGGGCTAAGGGGTCCCCTGAACCGGTGTAGACTGGCTTATGCAGAATTGGGCACATCTGTGCCCAAGAAAGCATTTCCAGAGGCTGGGGGAGGCTACTCCTCCCCTGCCTTCACACCATTTTCCAAAGGGAGAGGGTGTAAACCCTCTCTCAGAGGAAGTCCTTTGTTCTGCCATCCTGGGCCAGGCCTGGCTGGACCCCAGGAGGGCAGATGCCTGTCTGAGGGGTTGGCAGCAGCAGCAGCTGCAGTGAAACCCCAGGAAGGGCAGTTTGGCAGAACCAGGGTCTGTGCTACAGACCACTGGGATCATGGGATTGTGCCAACTATGCCAGGATGGTATAGAGGGGGCAATTCCATGATCATAGACATGTTACATGGCCATATTCGGAGTTACCATTGTGAAGCTACATATAGGTAGTGACCTATATGTAGTGCACGCGTGTAATTGTGTCCCCGCACTCACAAAGTCCGGGGAATTGGCCCTGACACCCTCACACTAAGTAACTTTGCACCTAACCTTTACCAGGTAAAGGTTAGACATATAGGTGACTTATAAGTTACTTAAGTGCAGTGTAAAATGGCTGTGAAATAACGTGGACGTTATTTCACTCAGGCTGCAGTGGCAGGCCTGTGTAAGAATTGTCAGAGCTCCCTATGGGTGGCAAAAGAAATGCTGCAGCCCATAGGGATCTCCTGGAACCCCAATACCCTGGGTACCTCAGTACCATATACTAGGGAATTATAAGGGTGTTCCAGTAAGCCAATGTAAATTGGTAAAAATAGTCACTAGCCTGTTAGTGACAATTTGGAAAGAAATGAGAGAGCATAACCACTGAGGTTCTGATTAGCAGAGCCTCAGTGAGACAGTTAGTCACTACACAGGTAACACTTATATATAGGCCACAAACTTATGAGCACTGGGGTCCTGACTAGCAGGGTCCCAGTGACACATAACAAACATACTGAAAACATAGGGTTTTCACTATGAGCACTGGACCCTGGCTAGCAGGATCCCAGTGAGACAGTGAAAACACCCTGACATACACTCACAAACAGGCCAAAAGTGGGGGTAACAAGGCTAGAAAGAGGCTACTTTCTCACAATGTTCTTTCATAAATACATTATACAGCCCATCATAATCACTTACACCACTGCCAGTTATCCAACATTCTAGTCTTTTGACTGAGAAGTCAACAAAATAAACCCAGGTCTGGCTCGGGGATGTGTGAGCCCCGTGAACCTAATCCTGTACTCCTTAGTTGAGAATCCAAAGCCCTCAATCAGGGTAGCCTTCATGAGGTCATAAGATTCTGCATCTTTACCAGAGAGTGTGAAGAGTCTATCCCTACACCTTCCAGTGAACATTTCCCAAAGGAGAGCTCCCCAGTGAGATCTGCTTACTTTTCTGGTTGCACAAGCCCTCTCAAAAGCTATGAACTGCTTGGTGATGTCATCACCTTCTTCATATTTAGTTACAATCCCTTTGGGGATTTTTAGGATGTCAGTATTCTCTCTGACCCTATTTATGTTGCTGCCACCATATATGGGACTTAAACCCATTTCTTTTCTTTCCCTTTCTATGGCTAGGTGCTGCTTCTCCAAAGCCAATCTCTAGGCCATCCTGGCTAACAGGATGTCCTCTTCATTGAGGCTGTCCTCAATGCTCACAAAGGTAGAGGACTCCCCTGTGGAAGAACCAGGCTCTCTGATTATGATTTTTGGGGACAAGGTTCTGGGAACCCTGTCCTCCCTGTTTAGGACAGGAGGGGGGAGTTCTTCCTCCTGTTCACCAATTTCTCCATCTAAAGGAGTATCCTCCAACTCAGAGGGGTGGTCTGCCAAGAACTCTGCCAAGAGCTCCTGGAGCTTTGCCTTGGAAGGGTTGGACCCATTCTTTATCTTTTTTATCTTACAGAGAGACTTTAACTCTGACATTCCTAAATGCAGGTAAGTGTGAGGTTGAGTTCCATCACTCTCTCTTCTGTTTGACTCATTATCACTCTAAAAGTTGGGATTACTTTTTAGGGATCTAAAAACTACTTCTAGAACTTAAATCCTAACTTTAAAAAAACTTTTACACTTCAAAAGAAATGCTAACCGGAACTTACACAAGGACCTAGCAGGACTTTTAAACTTTAGAAAAATAGTCAAATAGCAAAAATCTATTTCTAATGACAATTTTGGGAATTTTGTTGTGTGATCAGGTATTGGCTGAGTAGTCCAGCAAATGCAAAGTCTTAGACCCCACCGCTGATCTACCAATGTAGGAAGTTGGCTCTGTATATACTATCTCAAAGTGAGAAATATTGTGCACAGAGTCCAAGGGTTCCACTTAGAGGTTGATAGTGGCAAAATTAGATAATACCAATGCTCTATTTTGTGGTAGTGTGGTCGAGCAGTAGGCTTATCAGAGGGTAGTGTTAAGCATTTGTTGTACACACAGGCAATAAATGAGAACACACACTCAAAGACTAAACTCCAAGCCAATAGGTTTTTATATAGAAAAATATTATTTTCTTCATTTATTTTAGAACCACACGATTCAGAATTTAGGTAAGTACATGAATTGTAAGGTACTGAACACAGGTAAGTATGGAACTTTGAATTAAAACAGTAGTATACACAGTTTTGGCAAAAATGGCAATAAGCTATTTTAAAAGTGGACACTGCAAAAATCAACAGTTCCTGGTGGAGGTAAGTAATAGTTTCTCAGGTAAGTAAAGCACTTACACAGTCAGTCTCCTGGACATAGGCAGCCCACCCTTGGGGGTTCAAGGCAACCCCAAAGCCACAGCACCAGCAACACAGGGCCGGTCAGGTGCAGAGGTCAAAGGAGGGCCCAAAACACATAGGTGCCTATGGAGAACAGGGGTGCTCCGGTTCCAGTCTGCTAGCAGGTGAGTACCTGCATCCACGGAGAGCAGACCAGGGGGGTTTTGTAGAGCACTGGGGGGACAAACACAAACACACAAAACACACCCTCAGTGGCACAGGGGGGCCGGGTGCAGTGTGTAAAGTAGGCGTCGGGTTTTGTATTGAAAACAATGGAGGGACGCGGGGGTCACACTGGCGATGCAGGCAGGGCACAGGGAGGCTCCTCGGGCCAGTCACCAACAGGGCTAGGATGAGGGCCACTCCTGCACTGGTAGGTGGTTCTTCTCGGTCCTGGGGGCTGCGGTGCAGTGCTTGGTCCAGGCGTCGGGTTCCTTTGTTACCAGGTAGTGGCGTTCAGGGGGAGCCTCTGGATCCTCTCTGCAGGCGTCGCTGTGGGGGTGCAGGAAGGTCAACTCAGGGTGTCTATGTCATTGGAGTCACCTGGGAGTCCTCTCTACAGTGTTGGTTTCTCCAAACTCGAGCCGGGGGCGTTGGGTGCAGAGTGTGAAGACTCACACTTCTGGCACGAAGGTGGAGTCTCTTTAAAGTTGGTTCCTAGTTGCTGTTTTGTAGTTGTTTCTGGACAGAGCCGCTGTCCTCGGGAGCTTCTTGGTCGTTTAGGTGCAGGTCAGTCCTGAGTCCTCAGAGGTTGCTGGTCCCGCTGGATGCATCGCTGTGCAGGTTCATCTGGAGACAGGTGTAGGAGGCTGGCCTGGCTTATAGTGGGTACCTTGTGGTACTTACACCTTGTGCCAGGTCCAGTTATCCCTTATTAGTAGATTAGTAGTGTTCTAGCAGCTTTGGCTGATAGAGGTAGCTATAGCAGAGCAGCTTAGGCTGAACTAGGAGACATGAAATTACCACTTATATCACATAGCACTATATCATAAGAAACACAATATCAATCAATCAGTCTATTTCTAAAGCGCACTACATACCCGTGAGGGTTTCAAGGTGCTGGGGGGGGGAGGGGGTGCTGCTACTGCTCGAAGAGCCAGGTCTTCAGGTGTCTTCTGAAGGAGAGCAGGTCCTGGATCTGTCTTAGGTCAGACTGGAAGGTGTTCTAGGTCGTGGCGGCGAGGTAAGAGAAAGATCTTCCGCCGGAGGATCTGAGCCGGATGCGGGGGATGGAGGCGAGGGCGAGGTTGGCGGAGCGGAGTTGCCGGTGGGGGTGTAGAAGCTGAGTCTGCTGTTCAGGTAGGTTGGTCCGGTGTTGTGAAGTGCTTTGTGTGCGTGGGTGAGGAGCTTGAAGGTGATCCTCTTGTTGACGGGGAGCCAGTGAAGGTCTCTTAGGTGGGGGTGATGTGGCTGTGGCGAGGGATGTTAAGGATGAGTCGGGCGGAGGCGTTTTGGATGCGTTGGAGGCGTTGCAGGTGTTTGGACGGGATGCCAGCATAGGGTACGTTGCCGCAGTCGAGTCTGCTGCTGACGAGGGCCTGAGTTACTGTTTTTCTTGTTTCGGTTGGGATCCATTTGTAGATTCTGCGAAGCATGCGGAGGGTGTTGTAGCAGAGTTACTAAAAATAAAGGTACTTTATTTTAGTGACAATATGCCAAAAGTATCTCAGAGTATATACTCCCTTAGGAGGTAAGTAATATACACAAAATATACACACAAACCAAAAGCAGGTAAGTAAACAGAAAAGTAGTGCAAACACTGTGGAACACAATAGAATGCAATAGGAGACAATAGGCCAAGGGGGCAACACAATCCATATACTCCAAAAGTGGAATGCAAACCACAAATGGACCCCAGACCTAGTGTAGTGTGTAGAGGGTCTCTGGGAGTGTAAGAAAACACTAAAGGTGTCCAAGATACCCCACCCCAAGACCCTGAAAAGTAGGAGTAAAGTTACCCTACTACCCCAGAAAGACAGTAAAGACGAGATAGGGGATTCTGGAAAGACAACAACTGACTGCAAAGCACTGAAGACGGATTCCTGGACCAGAGGACCTGCGAAGGAAGGGGACCAAGCCAAGAGTCACGCAAGTGTCCGGGGGGGAGGAGCCCACTAAACCCCTGATGAAGGTGCAAAAGGGCTGCCTCCAGGATGGAAGAAACCAAAGACTCTGCAACAACGGAAGGTGCCAGGAAATTCTCCTTTGGTCAGAAGATGTCCCACAGCATGCTGGAGGATGCAGAGTTCTTTCCGCGCAGAAAGACCGCAAACAAGCCTTGCTAGCTGCAAGAGTAGCGGTTGAGGATTTTGGGTGCTGCCAGGGCCCAGGAAGGACCAGGAGGTCGCCCCTTGGAGGAGGAGACAGAGGGGGAGCTCAGCAGTACAGAGAGCCCATTCAGAAGCACCCAAAATCCTCAACCGCAACTCTTGCAGCTAGCAAGGCTTGTTGCGGTCTTTCTACGTGGAAACAAATCTGCATCCTCCAGCACGCTGTGAGACATCTTCTGACCAAAGGAGAAGTTCCTGGCACCTTCCGTTGTTGCAGAATCTTCAGCTTCTTCCAGCACTTTTGCACCTTCATCCGGGGTTTAGTGGGCACCTGCCCCACCTGGACACTTGCGTGACTCTTGGACTTTGTCCCCTCCATTGCAGGTCCTCAGGTCCAGGAATCCGTCTTCAGTGCCTTGCAGTCAGTTGTTGCCTTTGCAGAATCGCCTATCTCGACTTTACTGTCTTTCTGGGGTAGTAGGGTAAGTTTACTCCTACTTTTCATGGTCTTGGGGTGGGTATCTTGGACACCCTTTGTGTTTTCTTACACTCCCAGCGACCCTCTACACACAACACTAGACCTGGGGTCCATTCGTGGTTCGCATTCCACTTTTGGAGTATATGGTTTGTGTTGCCCCTAGGCCTATTGTCTCCTATTGCATTCTATTGTGTCTACAGTGTTTGTACTACTTTTCTAACTGTTTACTTATCTGATTTTGTTTTGTGTGTATAATTTGTGTATATTATCTCCCAAGGGACTATGGTGGTCATTCCAACCCTGGCGGTCCATGACCGCCGGGTTGGAGGACCGCGGGAGCACCGCCGACAGGCCCGCGGTGCTCCAATGGGCATTCCGACCGCGGCGGTAAAGCCGCGGTCGGACCGGCAACACTGGCGGGCTCCCGCCAGTGTACCGCCGCCCATTGGAATCCTCCAAGGCGGCGCAGCTAGCTGCGCCGCCGAGGGGATTCCGACCCCCCCTACCGCCATCCAGTTCCCGGCGGTTCTCCCGCCGGGAACCGGATGGCGGTAGGGGGGGTCGCGGGGCCCCTGGGGGCCCCTGCAGTGCCCATGCCACTGGCATGGGCACTGCAGGGGCCCCCGTAAGAGGGCCCCTAAATGTATTTCACTGTCTGCTGCGCAGACAGTGAAATACGCGACGGGTGCAACTGCACCCGTCGCACAGCTTCCACTCCGCCGGCTCGATTCCGAGCCGGCTTCATCGTGGAAGCCTCTTTCCCGCTGGGCTGGCGGGCGGCCTGAAGGCGGCCGCCCGCCAGCCCAGCGGGAAAGTCAGAATTACCGCCGCGGTCTTTCGACCGCGGAACGGTAACCTGACGGCGGGACTTTGGCGGGCGGCCTCCGCCGCCCGCCAAGGTCCGAATGAGGGCCTATATCCTCTGAGATACTTGTGGCATATTTTCACTAAAATAAAGTACCTTTATTCTTAGTAACTCTGAGTATTGTGTTTCTTATGGTATTGTGCATATGATATAAGTGGTATAGTAGGAGCTTTGCATGTCTCCTAGTTCAGCCTAAGCTGCTCCGCTATAGCTACCTCTATCAGCCTAAGCTGCTAGAACACTTCTATTGTACTAATATGGGATAACTAGACCTGGCACAAGGTGTAAGTACCACTAGGTACTCACTATAAGCCAGGCCAGCCTCCTACATTGGTGGTGCCGCAGTGGGATAAGTACTTGTAACTGCTTTAGCACTTTGTCATTGGTGCTTTTCATAAGAAAAACATATACCAAATACTTCAGAATATACACAGTAACCTAAACAGTTAAACTTTCCTTCTCTAAAACTTTCTAAAAAGTTTCTGAAAAGTTTCTGAAAACTTTCAAAAGTTTTCAAAAGTTTGAAAAAGTTTTTTCTCTGTTCTTTTAAAAAGTTCCAAAAAGTTTTTTCTCTCTCTGTCCTAAACCTTTTCTGTCATGTCTGCAGTAGAATCCTACAAAAGATCTTCTCCTTAGCCTTCTCCTAGAAAGTGACCACAACCAGTCTGGCCCTTCCCAGGATCAGGAGGTAGAGGAGGGGGGTACCCAGCCGGATTCAGAGGAGTCCCCTGAGGATGCTGGGGAGGGTTCTTCCAAGGACCTGCCAGCTAACAGGCCACCTAGTGACACTGGTAGTGTGAGGGGGTGTAGGAAAGTACCATCTTGCCTCGCATGTTACCCCCATTTTCACTGTATGTATGTTTGTTTTTGCCCTTGTGTCAATTGGATCCTGCTAGGCAGGACCCCAGTTCTCATAATGTATACCCTGTATGTGTTCCCTGTGTGGTGCCTAACTGTATCACTGAGGCTCTGCTAACCAGAACCTCAGTGTTTATGCTCTCTCTGCTTTCCAAAATTGTCACTGCAGGCTAGTGACTATTTTGACCAATTCTCATTGAAACACTGGTACACCCATATAATTTCCTTGCATATGGTACTTAGGTACCCAGGGTATTGGGGTTCCAGCAGATCCCTATGGGCTGCAGCATTTCTTTTGCCATCCATATGGAGCTCAGGCAATTCTTACACAGGCCTGCCACTGCAGCCTGTGTGAAATAACGTCCACGTTATTTCACAGCCATTTTTCAATGCACATAAGTAACTTATGAGTCACCTATATGTCTAACCCACACTTGGTGAAGGTTAGGTGTCAAGTAACTAAGTGTGTGGGCATCCTGGCACTAGCCAGGGCACCCCCACATCGTTCAGGGCAAATTCCCCGAACTTTGTGAGTGCGGGGACACCATTACACGTGTGCACTATACATATGTCACTACCTATGTATAGCGTCACAATGGTAACTCCGAACATGGCCATGTAACATGTCTAAGATCATGGACTTGTCACCCCAATACCATTCTGGTATTGTGGGGACAATTCCAGGATCCCCCGGGTCTCTAGAACAGAACCCGGGTGCTGTCAAACTGGCTTTCTGGGGTTTCCTCTGCAACTGCTGCTGCTGCCAACCCCTCAGACGGGATTCTGCCCTCCTGGAGTCTGGGAAGCTCTGGACCAGGAAGGCAGAACAAAGGATTTCCTCTGAGAGAGGCTGTAACACCCTCTCCCTTTGGAAATAGGTGTGAAGGCTGGGGAGGAGTAGCCTCCACCAGCCTCTGGAAATGCTTTGATGGGCACAGATGGCTCCCATCACTGCATAAGCCAGTCTACAGCAGTTTAGGGATCACCCAGCCATGCTCTGGCACGAAAATGGACAAAGGAAATGGGAGTGACCACTCCCCTGATCTACACCTCCCAGGGGAGGTGCCCAGAGCTCCTCCAGTGTGTCCCAGACCTCTGCCATCTTGGAAACACAGGTGTCTGTGGCACACTGGACTGCTCTGAGTGGCCAGTGCCAGAAGGTGACGTCAGAGGCTCCTTCTGATAGGCTCTTACCTCTCTTAGTAGCCAATCCTCCTTCCTAGTTAGCCAAACCTCCTTTTCTGGCTATTTAGGGTCTCTGCTTTGGGGAATTCTTCAGATAACAAATGCAAGAGCTCACCAGAGTTCCTCTGCATCTCCCTCTTCACCTTCTGCCAAAGGATCGACCGCAGACAGCTCAGGACGCCTACAAAACCGCAACAAAGTAGCAAGACGACTACTAGCAACCTTGTATCGCTTCATCCTGACGGCTTTCTCAACTATTTCCAGGTGGTGCATGCTCTGGGGGAAGCCAGCCTCCTTTCTGCACCAGGAGCTCTGAATAAATCTCCTGTGGGTCGACGGAATCTTCCCCCTGCAACCGCAGGCAACAAAAGACTGCATCACCGGTCCTCTGGGTCCCCCTCTCAGCACAAAGAGCGTGGCCCCTGGAACTCAGCAACTCTGTCCAAGTGACTCCCACAGTCCAGTGACTCTTCAGTCCAAGTTTGGTGGAAGTAAGTCCTTGCCTCCCCACGCTAGACTTCATTGCTGGGTACCGCTGCTCCTGTGCACTCATCCAGGATTTCCTTCGTGCACAGCCAAGCCTGGGTCCCCAACACTCTAACCTGCAGTGCACAACCTACTGAGTTGTCGTCCGGCGTCGTGGAACTCCCTTTTCTGACTTCGGGTGGACTCTGGTTCACTTTTCTTCTAAGTGCCTGTTCAGGTACTTCTGTGGGTGCTGCCTGCTTCTGTGAGGGCTCCCTGACTTGCTGGGCGCCCCCCCTGTCTCCTCATCCAACTGCGACATCCTGGTTCCTCCTGGGCCACAGCAGCATCCAAAAACCCTAACTGCAACCCTTGCAGCTAGCAAGGCTTGTTTGAGGTCTTTCTGCGTGGGATCACCTCTGCAAGCTTCTTCACAACGTGGGACATCCATCCTCCAACGGGGAAGTTCCTAGTCCTCTTCGTTCTTGCAGAACAGCAAACTTCTTCCAACAAGTGGCAGCTTCCTTGCACCCTCATCTGGCATTTCTTGGGCTCCTGCCCACTCTCGACACTGTTGCGACTCTTGGACTTGGTCCCCTTGTCTTACAGGTACTCAGATCTGGAAATCCACTGTTGTTGCATTGCTGGTGTTTGTTCTCCTTGCAGAATCCCCCTATCACGTCTTCTGTGTTCTCTGGGTGTTGTAGGTGCACTTTACACCTACCTTTCAGGGTCTAGGGGTGGGCTATTT
This sequence comes from Pleurodeles waltl, assembly GCF_031143425.1. Taxonomy (NCBI): domain Eukaryota; kingdom Metazoa; phylum Chordata; class Amphibia; order Caudata; family Salamandridae; genus Pleurodeles; species Pleurodeles waltl. The sequence continues at coordinate 1,841,485,370 of NC_090444.1, read as the reverse complement.
TTCTAACCCTCACTGTTTTCTTACAGTCCCAGCAACCCTCTACAAGCTCACATAGGTTTGGGGTCCATTCGTGGTTCGCATTCCACTTTTGGAGTATATGGTTTGTGTTGCCCCTATACCTATGAGCTCCTATTGCAATCTATTTATAACTTTACACTGCTTGCATTACTTTTCTTGCTATAACCTGCATAGTTTTGGTTTTTGTACATATATCTGATGTATATTTCTCATCCTCATACTGAGGGTACTCACTGAGATACTTTAGGCATATTGTCATAAAAATAAAGCACCTTTATTTTTAGTATATCTGTGTTTTGAGTTTTCTTATGATATTGTGCATATGACACCAGTGGTATAGTAGGAGCTTTACGTGTCTCCTAGTTCAGCCTAAGCTGCTTTGCCATAGCTACCTTCTATCAGCCTAAGCTGCTAGAAACACCTCTTCTACACTAAAAAGGGATAACTGGAGCTGGCACAAGGTGTAAGTACCTCTGGTACCCACAACAAGCCAGGCCAGCCTCCTACATTGGTTGTGCAGCGGTGGGATAAGTACTTGTAACTACTTACCTCATTTTGTACTTTTCATAAGAGAATAATATACAAAACAAGTTGAGTGTATGTACACTTAACCAAAAAGTTTTGCTTTTCTCCTCTTACACTTTCTACTAAGTGCTGAAAAGTACTCCAAAACTTCTAAAAAGTTTGAAAAAGTTTTTTTTTCGGTTCTTTAAAAAGTTCTGAAACTTTTTCTTTCTTCTCACTGTCTCTAAACCTTCTTTTATCGTGTCTGCTGTAGAGTCTGCTCTTAAAATGGTCAATACTACCTATGACAATTTAAATTTCAAGAGCCTAAGGAGTCTCTGCTTAGATAGAGGTTTAGTGATAGGAAAGAACCCTACAAGAGAATTTCTGTATAACATGCTCATTGTGAATGATGAGTCCCTAGCTGGCACTTCAAATGAGAAGTTAATAAATAGCTCCCATTCTGACTCAGGGGAACTCCTTGAGGGAGGTGGGGAGGGTTCTGTTCCATATCTGCCCCTTTAGCAGACCACATAGTAGTGCTGGTAGTAATAGGAGCTCCCATCATAGTAGGGATGTTTTTGATCCTGGAGGCCAGGTTGTTAGACTCCAAGCTGTTAGGGACAGATCTCCCTCTGTTGTTTCCAATGTGTCCTCAGTGTCCAAGCATTCACAACCCATCCACCCTGAAGACAACATGTTAGAAAGGGAACTCAAAAAGTTGAAGAGACCAGACTGAAGCTTAAACAGCAACAGCTTGCTCTAGAAAGGGAATCCATAGACCTGGAGAAGGAGAGACAGAGATTGGGATTAGGACCCCATGGTGGCAGCACCAGTATTCCTGATAGCAATCCTGTGAGAGAGCATTATTCCAGGAATCTGCACAAGATAGTTCCCCCTTACAAGGAGGGGGATGACATCAACAAGTGGTTTGCTGCACTTGAGAGGGTCTGTATGGTACAGGAGGTCCCTCAAAGGCAGTGGGCTGCTATATTGTGACTATCTTTCAATGGAAAGGGTAGGGATAGGCTCCTTACTGTTAGAGAAAGTGATGCTAACAATTTTGCAGTTTTGAAGGATGCACTCTTGGATGGATTTGGCTTAACCACTGAACAATACAGGATTAAGTTCAGAGACACCATAAAAGAGTCCTAACAAGACTGGATAGACTTTGTTGACTGTTCAGTGAAGGCCTTGGAGGGGTGGTTACATGGCAGTAAAGTTTCTGACTATGAAAGCCTGTATAATCTTATTCTGAGAGAGCATATTCTGAATAACTGTGTGTCTGTCTTGTTACACCAATATCTAGTGGACTCAGATCTGACCTCTCCCAAGGAATTGGGAAAAAAGGCAGACAAAGTTCATACAGGGGGTGACAAGGATGGTAAGTCTTCTGACAAGGGTGGGGACAAACGTAAAACTGAGTCTTCATCAGGCCCACAAAAATCCTCTGGTGGGGGTGATGGGTCCAAATCCTCTTCAAATCAAGTTAAAAAGCCTTGGTGTTATTTGTGTAAAGTCAAAGGCCATTGGACAACTGATGCCAGTTGTCCAATGAAAAACACCAAACCTCCCACTACCACAACCCCTACTGCAAACTCCAGTGTCCCTAGTAATAGCAGTGGTGGTGGGAGCAAACCTACTAATAGCCAATCCAAGGGAGTAGCTGGGCTCACTTTTGGTAATTTAGTTGGGGTTGGTCTTGTTAGGGAGACCACAGAGGCTGTGTTAGTCTCTAAAGGTGCCATTGGTTTGGCCACCTTGGTTGCTTGTCCCCTTAATATGGATAAGTACAAGCAACTTCCCCTAATAAATGGTGTTGAGGTTCAGGCCTACAGGGACACAGGTGCTAGTGTTCCCATGGTGATAGAGAAACTGGTACACCCTGAACAACACCTACTTGGTCACCAGTACCAAGTGACAAACGCTCATACAACACTCTTAGCCACCCCATGGCTGTTGTGAATCTCAACTGGGGTGGGGGGTTACTGGTCCAAAGAAAGTTATGGTTGCTTCAGATTTACCTGTAGACTGTCTACTAGGAAATGATTTAGAGACATCAGCTTGGGCAGAAGTGGAGTTGGAGGCTCATGCAGCAATGTTGGGCATTCCTGGGCATATTTTTGCTTTGACAAGGGCTCAGGCCAAAAAGCAAAAGCGACAGGGTGACTTGGATCCTGGGACAATGGACCAAGTGCTCCCTAAAGCTATGGGTAGCAAGGGTAAAACCCTACCCACTATCCCTCCCTCTACAGATGATTCTCCTTCTGAGGAAGAAGAATTATCTCCCTGTGCAGAACCGTCACCAGATGAGCTGGCAGCAGACACTGCTGAGCTTTTGGCTGGAGGGGGGCCTGCCAGGGAAGGGATGAGTGTGTAGGAAAGCACCATCTTGCCTGGCATGTTACCCCCATTTTTCACTGTATATATGTTGTTTTAGTTGTATGTGTCACTGGGACCCTGTTCACCAGGGCCCCAGTGCTCATAAGTGTGCCTGAATGTGTTACCTGTGTAGTGACTAACTGTCTCACTGAGGCTCTGCTAATCAGAACCTCAGTGGTTATGCTCTCTCATTTCTTTCAAATTGTCACTAACAGGCTAGTGACCAATTTTACCAATTTACATTGGCTTAATGGAACACCCTTATAATTCCCTAGTATATGGTACTGAGGTACCCAGGGTATTGGGGTTCCAGGAGATCCCTATGGGCTGCAGCATTTCTTTTGCCACCCATAGGGAGCTCTGACAATTCTTACACAGGCCTGCCACTGCAGCCTGAGTGAAATAACGTCCACGTTATTTCACAGCCATTTTACACTGCACTTAAGTAACTTATAAGTCACCTATATGTCTAACCTTTACCTGGTAAAGGTTAGGTGCAAAGTTACTTAGTGTGAGGGCACCCTGGCACTAGCCAAGGTGCCCCCACATTGTTCAGGGCCAATTCCCTGAACTTTGTGAGTGCGGGGACACAATTACACGCGTGCACTACATATAGGTCAATACCTATATGTAGCTTCACAATGGTAACTCCGAATATGGCCATGTAACATGTCTAAGATCATGGAATTGCCCCCTCTATGCCATCCTGGCATTGTTGGCACAATTCCATTATCCCAGTGGCCTGTAGCACAGACCCTGGTACTGCCAAACTGCCTTTCCTGGGGTTTCACTGCAGCTGCTGCTGCTGCCAACCCCTCAGACAGGTTTCTGCCCCCCTGGGGTCAAGCCAGGCTTGTCCCAGGATGGCAGAACAAAGGACTTCCTCTGAGAGACGGTGTTACACCCTCTCCCTTTGGAAAATGGTGTGAAGGCAGGGGAGGAGTAGCCTCCCCCAGCCTCTGGAAATGCTTTCTTGGGCACAGATGTGCCCAATTCTGCATAAGCCAGTCTACACCGGTTCAGGGACCCCTTAGCCCTGCTCTGACGCGAAACTGGACAAAGGAAAGGGGAGTTACCACTTCCCTGACCTGCACCTCCCCTGGGAGGTGTCCAGAGCTCCTCCAGTGTGCTCCAGACCTCTGCCATCTTGGAAACAGAGGTCCTGCTGGCACACTGGACTGCTCTGAGTGGCCAGTGCCACCAAGTGACGTCAGTGACTCCTCCTGATAGGCTCCTTCAGGTGTTAGTAGCCTATCCTCTCTCCTAAGTAGCCAAACCCTCTTTTCTGGCTATTTAGGGTCTCTGTCTCTGGGGAAACTTTAGATAACGAATGCAAGAGCTCATCATAGTTCCTCTGCATCTCTCTCTTCACCTTCTGTCAAGGAATCGACTGCTGACCGTGCTGGAAGCCTGCAAAACTGCAACAAAGTAGCTAAGACGACTACTGCAACTCTGTAACGCTGATCCTGCCGCCTTCTCGACTGTTTTCCTGGTGGTGCATGCTGTGGGGGTAGTCTGCCTCCTCTCTGCACTAGAAGCTCCGAAGAAATCTCCCGTGGGTCGACGGAATCTTCCCCCTGCAACCGCAGGCACCAAAAAGCTGCATTACCGGTCCCTTGGGTCTCCTCTCAGCACGACGAGCGAGGTCCCTCGAATCCAGCAACTCTGTCCAAGTGACCCCCACAGTCCAGTGACTCTTCAGTCCAAGTTTGGTGGAGGTAAGTCCCTGCCTCACCTCGCTAGACTGCATTGCTGGGAACCACGACTTTTGCAGCCACTCCGGCCCCTGTGCACTTCCGGCGGAAATCCTTTGTGCACAGCCAAGCCTGGGTCCACGGCACTCTAACCTGCATTGCATGACTTTCTAAGTTGGTCTCCGGCGACGTGGGACTCCTTTGTGTAACTTCGGGTGAGTACCGTTTCATGCATCCTCGTAGTGCCTGTTTCTGGCACTTCTCCGGGTGCTACCTGCTGCTAAGAGGGCTCCTTGTCTTGCTCAACGTCCCCTTTACCTCCTGGTACAATTTGCGACCTCCTGGTCCCTCCTGGGCCACAGCAGCATCCAAAAACGCTAACCGCACGATTTGCAGCTAGCAAGGCTTGTTGGCGTTCTTTCGGCGGGAAAACACTTCTACACAACTCTCCACAGCGAGAGGGATCCGTCCACCAAAGGGGAAATCTCTAGCCCTTTTCGTTCCTGCAGAAACCTCAGCTTCTTCTGTCCAGTAGAAGCTTCTTTGCATCCACAGCTGGCATTTCCTGGGCATATGCCCATCTTCGACTTGCTTGTGACTTTTGGACTTGGTCCCCTTGTTCCACAGGTACCCTAGATTGGAAATCCATTGTTGTTGCATTGTTGGTTTGTGTCTTTCCTGCATTATTCCTCTATCACAACTTCTTTGTCTTTTGGGGAACTTCAGTGCACTTTGCACTCACTTTTCAGGGTCTTGGGGAGGGCTATTTTTCTAACTCTCACTATTTTCTAATAGTCCCAGCGACCCTACACAAGGTCACATAGGTTTGGGGTCCATTCGTGGTTCGCATTCCACTTTTGGAGTATATGGTTTGTGTTGCCCCTATCCCTATGTGTCCCCATTGCATCCTATTGTAACTATACATTGTTTGCACTGTTTTCTAAGACTATACTGCATATTTTTGGTATTGTGTACATATATCTTGTGTATATTTCCTATCCTCTCACTGAGGGTACACTCTAAGATACTTTGGCATATTGTCATAAAAATAAAGTACCTTTATTTTTAGTATAACTGTGTATTGTGTTTTCTTATGATATTGTGCAAGTGACACTTGTGGTACTGTAGTAGCTTCACACGTCTCCTAGTTCAGCCTAAGCTGCTCTGCTAAGCTACCATTATCTATCAGCCTAAGCTGCTAGACACCCTATACACTAATAAGGGATAACTGGGCCTGGCGCAAGGTGCAAGTACCCCTTGGTACTCACTACAAGCCAGTCCAGCCTCCTACAGAGTGTGGCACAGCAATCCTGTCCCACATTAGAGGGTTCCTGTAGGAGGCTGGACTGGCTTGTAGTGAGTACCAAGGGGTACTTGCACCTTGCACAAGGCCCAGTTATCCCTTATTAGTGTATAGGGTGTCTAGCAGCTTAGGCTGATAGATAATGGTAGCTTAGCAGAGCAGCTTAGGCTGAACTAGGAGACGTGTGAAGCTACTACAGTACCACAAGTGTCACTTGCACAATATCATAAGAAAACACAATACACAGTTATACTAAAAATAAAGGTACTTTATTTTTATGACAATCTGCCAAAGTATCTTAGAGTGTACCCTCAGTGAGAGGATAGGAAATATACACAAGATATATATACACAATAGCAAAAATATGCAGTATAGTCTTAGAAAACAGTGCAAACAATGTATAGTTACAATAGGATGTAATGGGGAAACATAGGGATAGGGGCAACACAAACCATATACTCCAAAAGTGGAATGCGAACCACGAATGGACCCCAAACCTATGTGACCTTGTAGAGGGTCGCTGGGACTATTAGAAAATAGTGAGAGTTAGAAAAATAACCCTCCCCAAGACCTTGAAAAGTGAGTGCAAAGTGCACTAAAGTTCCCCTAAGGACAAAGAAGTCGTGTTAGAGGAATAATGCAGGAAAGACACAAACCAACAATGCAACAACTGTGGATTTCCCTGTGGAACAAGGGGACCAAGTCCAAAAGTCACAAGCAAGTCGGAGATGGGCATATGCCCAGGAAATGCCAGCTGTGGATGCAAAGAAGCTTCTACTGGACAGAAGAAGCTGAGGTTTCTGCAGGAACGAAAAGGGCTAGAGACTTTCCCTTTGGTGGACGGATCCCTCTCGCCGTGGAGAGTCGTGCAGAAGTGTTTTCCCGCCAAAAGAATGCCAACAAGCCTTGCTAGCTGCAAATCGTGCGGTTAGCGTTTTTGGACGCTGCTGTGGCCCTGGAGGGACCAGGAGGTCGCAAATTGGACCAGGAGAGAGAGGGGACGTCGAGCAAGACTAGGAGCCCTCTCAGCAGCAGGTAGCACCCAGAGAAGTGCCAGAAACAGGCACTACGAGGATGCGTGAAACGGTGCTCACCCGAAGTCGCACAAAGGAGTCCCACGTCGCCGGAGACCAACTTAGAAAGTCGTGCAATGCAGGTTAGAGTGCTGTGGACCCAGGCTTGGCTGTGCACAAAGGATTTCCGCCGGAAGTGCACAGGGGCCGGAGTAGCTGCAAAAGTTGCGGTTCCCAGCAATGCAGCCCAGCGAGGTGAGGCAAGGACTTACCTCCACCAAACTTGGACTGAAGAGTCACTGGACTGTGGGGGTCACTTGGACAGAGCCGCTGGATTCGAGGGACCTCGCTCGTCATGCTGAGAGGAGACCCAAGGGACTGGTAATGCAGCTTTTTGGTGCCTGCGGTTGCAGGGGGAAGATTCCGTCGACCCACGGGAGATTTCTTCGGAGCTTCTGGTGCAGAGAGGAGGCAGACTACCCCCACAGCATGCACAAGCAGGAAAACAGTCGAGAAGGCAGCAGGATCAGCGTTACAGAGTTGCAGTAGTCGTCTTTGCTACTATGTTGCAGGTTTGCAGGCTTCCAGCGCGGTCAGCAGTCGATTCCTTGGCAGAAGGTGAAGAGAGAGATGCAGAGGAACTCGGATGAGCTCTTGCATTCGTTATCTAAAGTTTCCCCAGAGACAGAGACCCTAAATAGCCAGAAAAGAGGGTTTGGCTACCTAGGAGAGAGGATAGGCTAGCAACACCTGAAGGAGCCTATCACAAGGAGTCTCTGACGTCACCTGGTGGCACTGGCCACTCAGAGCAGTCCAGTGTGCCAGCAGCACCTCTGTTTCCAAGATGGCAGAGGTCTGGAGCACACTGGAGGAGCTCTGGACACCTCCCAGGGGAGGTGCAGGTCAGGGGAGTGGTCACTCCCCTTTCCTTTGTCCAGTTTCGCGCCAGAGCAGGGGCTAAGGGGTCCCTGAACCGGTGTAGACTGGCTTATGCAGAATTGGGCACATCTGTGCCCAAGAAAGCATTTCCAGAGGCTGGGGGAGGCTACTCCTCCCCTGCCTTCACACCATTTTCCAAGGGGAGAGGGTGTCACACCCTCTCTCAGAGGAAGTCCTTTGTTCTGCCATCCTGGGCCAGGCCTGGCTGGACCCCAGGAGGGCAGATGCCTGTCTGAGGGGTTGGCAGCAGCAGCAGCTGCAGTGAAACCCCAGGAAGGGCAGTTTGGCAGTACCAGGGTCTGTGCTACAGACCACTGGGATCATGGGATTGTGCCAACTATGCCAGGATGGCATAGAGGGGGCAATTCCATGATCATAGACATGTTACATGGCCATATTCGGAGTTACCATTGTGAAGCTACATATAGGTAGTGACCTATATGTAGTGCACGCGTGTAATGGTGTCCCCGCACTCACAAAGTTCAGGGAATAGGCTCTGAACAATGTGGGGGCACCTTGGCTAGTGCCAGGGTGCCCTCACACTAAGTAACTTTGCACCTAACCTTTACCAGGTAAAGGTTAGACATATAGGTGACTTATAAGTTACTTAAGTGCAGTGTAAAATGGCTGTGAAATAACGTGGACGTTATTTTACTCAGGCTGTAGTGGCAGGCCTGTGTAAGAATTGTCAGAGCTCCCTATGGGTGGCAAAAGAAATGCTGCAGCCCATAGGGATCTCCTGGAACCCCAATACCCTGGGTACCTCAGTACCATATACTAGGGAATTATAAGGGTGTTCCAGTAAGCCAATGTAAATTGGTAAAAATAGTCACTAGCCTGTCAGTGACAATTTGGAAAGAAATGAGAGAGCATAACCACTGAGGTTCTGATTAGCAGAGCCTCAGTGAGACAGTTAGTCACTACACAGGTAACACATTCAGGCACACTTATGAGCACTGGGGCCCTGGGTTACCAGGGTCCCAGTGACACATACAACTAAAACAACATATATACAGTGAAAAATGGGGGTAACATGCCAGGCAAGATGGTATTTTCCTACACAACCCCCCCCCCAAACGAAGGACAATAAGACTAGCCATGAACTGATGAGTCTTCATTGTCTAAGTGGAAATATCTGGAGAGTCCATCTGCATTGGAGTGGCTACTCCCAGGTCTATGTTCCACTGTATAGTCCATTGCCTGTAGGGATATGGACCACCTCAACAATTTCGGATTTTCACCTTTCATTTGTTTTAGCCAAAGTAGAGGTTTGTGGTCTGTCTGAGCAATGAAGTGAGTGCCAAACAGGTATGGCCTCAACTTCTTCAGAGCCCAGACCACAGCAAAGGCCTCCCTCTCTATGGCAGACCAACGCTTTTCTCTAGGGGTCAACCTTCTACTAATAAAAGCAACAGGTTGATCCTGGCCCTCAGAATTAAGTTGTGATAGGACTGCCCCTACTCCTAATTCAGATGCATCAGTTTGGACGTAGAATTTTTTAGAGTAACAAGGGCTTTTCAGGACAGGTGCAGAGCACATGGCCTGCTTCAGCTCCTCAAAAGCTTTCTGACAGTTTGCTGTCCATAATACCTTTTTAGGCATTTTCTTGGATGTGAGATCATTTAGAGGGGCTGCAATGGAGCCATAGTTCTTAATGAACCTCCTGTAATACCCAGTGAGGCCTAGGAAGGCTCTCACCTGAGTCTGAGTGGTAGGGGGAACCCAATCAATAATTGTTTGGATTTTCCCCTGAAGTGGTGCAATCTGTTCCCCACCAACAAGGTGTCCCAGATAAACCACCTTACCCTGCCCTATCTGGCACTTTGAAGCCTTGATAGTGAGGCCTGCCTTTTGCAGGGCCTCCAAAACTTTCCATAGGTGAACCAGGTGATCATCCCAGCTGGAGCTAAAGACAGCTATATCGTCCACATATGCTGCACTGAAAGCTTCCAGCCCTTGCAGGACTGTGTTCACCAACCTCTGAAAAGTGGCAGGTGCATTTTTCAAACCAAAAGGCATTACAGTAAACTGGTAATGTCCTCGAATGGTAGAAAATGCAGTCTTAGGTTTATCATCTTCTGACAATTTGATCTGACCCTGCAGTCAAATCAAAAGTGCTTAGATACTTGGCAGATGCCAGTGTATCTATGAGCTCATCTGCCCTGGGTATAGGGTGAGCATCAGTTTTGGTTACCAAGTTGAGACCTCTATAGTCTACACAAAACCGCATTTCCTTCTTTCCATCTTTGGAATGGGGTTTTGGTACCAGTACCACAGGAGAAGCCCATGGACTGTCAGAGTGCTCAACCACTCCTAGTTCTAACACTTTCTGGACCTCTTGCTTTATGCAGTCCCTGACATGGTCAGGCTGCCTATAGATCTTACTTTTGACAGGCAAGCTGTCTCCAGTATCTATAGTGTGCTCACACCAAGAGGTGGTACCTGGCACAGTAGAGAAGAGTTCAGAGAATTGATCTAGGAGATTTATGCAATTGTCTTTCTGCTCAGCAGTAAGACAATCAGCCAAAACTACACCTTCCACCAGAGCATCTTGTTCTGTGGAAGAGAAGAGATCAGGTAGAGGATCACTGTCTTCTTCCTGTCCCTCATCAGTTGCCATGAGCAGGGTGAGATCAGCCCTGTCATAGTAGGGTTTCAGGCGGTTGACATGGAGCACCCTAAGGGGACTCCTGGCAGTGCCTAAGTCAACTAAATAGGTGACTTCTCCCTTTTTTTCAACAATTGTGTGGGGACCACTCCATTTATCTTGGAGTGCTCTTGGGGCCACAGGCTCCAAGACCCACACTTTCTGCCCTGGTTGGTACTGAACCAAAACAGCCTTCTGATCATGCCATTGCTTCTGGAGCTCTTGGCTGGCCTGAAGGTTTTTACTGGCCTTTTTCATGTACTCAGCCATCCTTGATCTGAGGCCAAGTACATAATCCACAATATCCTGCTTAGGAGCTTTTAAAGGTTGTTCCCAACCCTCCTTTACAAGTGTGAGTGGACCCCTAACAGGGTGTCCAAAAAGAAGTTCAAAGGGGCTGAAGCCCACTCCTTTCTGGGGTACCTCCCTGTAGGCAAAAAGGAGGCATGGTAGAAGGATATCCCATCTCCTGCGGAGTTTTTCAGGGAGACCCATAATCATGCCTTTGAGAGTTTTATTAAATCTCTCCACCAGTCCATTTGTTTGTGGATGATAGGGTGTTGTGAACTTGTACGTTACACCACACTCCTTCCACATGGCCTTTAAGTATGCAGACATGAAATTGCTTCCCCTGTCTGATACTACTTCCTTTGGGAAGCCCACCCTGGAAAATATTCCCAGGAGGGCCTTTGCCACTGCAGGTGCTGTAGTGGTCCTTAAAGGAATAGCTTCAGGATATCTTGTGGCATGGTGCACTACCACCAAGATAAATCTATTGCCTGAAGCAGTAGGAGGGTCAAGGGGGCCAACTATGTCAACCCCTACCCTTTCAAAGGGAACCCCAACCACAGGCAGTGGGATAAGGGGTGCCTTTGGGGTGCCACCTGTCTTGCCACTGGCTTGACAGGTTTCACAGGACTTACAAAATTCCTTTGTGTCCTCAGACATTCTAGGCCAATGAAACAGGGGAACAAGCCTGTCCCAAGTTTTCATTTGTCCTAGATGCCCAGCTAGGGGAATGTCATGTGCCAGGGTTAGGAGGAACTTTCTGTACTCCTGAGGAATCACTAATCTCCTGGCAGCTCCAGGTTTAGGATCCCTATGCTCAGTGGAGGTTGTCCTCCCAGTAAACTCTGTGAGAGTCACTGACATCCCCATTAGCCTGTTTGACAGCTTGCTGTCTGAGACCCTCTAATGTGGGACAGGTTTGCTGTGCCACACTCAGCTCCTCTCTGGCAGGCCCCCCTTCACCCAAAAGCTCAGCAGTGTCTGCTTCCAGCTCCTCTGGTGTAGGTTCTGCACAGGGAGGGAATTCTTCTTCCTCAGAAGTAGAATCCACTGTAGAGGGAGGGATAGTAGGAAGTGGTTTGCTTCTACTAGCCCTAGCTTTAGGGAGCACTTGGTCCATTGTTCCAGGATCCAAGCTTCCCTGTCCTTTTTGCTTTTTGGCCTGAGCCCTTGTCAAAGCAAAAATATGCCCTGGGATGCCCAGCATTGCTGCATGGGCCTCCAACTCCACATCTGACCAAGCTGATGTCTCCAAATCATTCCCTAATAGACAGTCTACAGGTAAACCTGAAGCTACCACAACTTTCTTTGGACCAGTAACCCCCCCCCCAGTTGAGATTTACAACAGCCATGGGGTGGCTAAGTGTGTTGTGGTGAGCATCGGTTACTTGGTACTGGTGACCAAGTAGGTGTTGTTCAGGGTGGACCAGTTTCTCTATCACCATAGTCACACTGGCACCAGTGTCCCTGTAGGCCTGAACCTCAACACAATTTATTAGGGGTAGCTGCTTGTACTTATCCATATTAAGGGGACAAGCAACTAAGGTGGCTAAATCAATAGCCCCCTCAGAGACTAACACAGCCTCTGTGGCCTCCCTAACAAGGCCAACCCCTACTAAGTTAGCAATAGTGAGCCCAGCTACTCCCTTGGATTGGTTATTAGTAGGTTTGCTCCCACCACCACTGCTATTAGTAGGGACACTAGGTGTAGCAGTAGGGGTTGTAGTGGTAGGAGGCTTGGTGCCTTTCTTTGGACAACTGGGATCTGTTGTCCAATGGCCTTTTATTTTACATAAATAGCACCATGGTTTCTTTTCCTTGTTCTGATTAAAAGAGGATTTGGTCTCACCACCCCCACCAGAGTGTTTTTGTGGGCCTGGTGAAGACTCATTTTTAGATTTGTCCCCACCCTTGTCAGAAGACTTACCATCCTTCTTTTTGTTGCCATCTTTGTCACCCCCTGTATGAACTTTTCTGTTCACCCTTGCTCTGACCCATTTGTCTGCCTTCTTTCCCAATTCTTGGGGAGAGGTCAGATCAGAGTCCACCAAGTACTGGTGCAACAAATCAGACACACAATTATTAAGAATATGCTCTCTCAGGATCAAGTTATACAGGCTGTCATAATCAGTAACTTTACTGCCATGTAACCACCCCTCCAAGGCCTTCACTGAATGGTCAATGAAATCAACCCAGTCTTGTGAAGACTCCTTTTTGGTCTCTCTGAACTTTATCCTGTATTGTTCAGTGGTTAAGCCATAACCATCCAGGAGTGCATTCTTAAGAACTTGGAAATTATTAGCATCATTTTCTTTCACAGTAAGGAGCCTATCCCTACCTTTTCCACTAAATGATAGCCATAGGATAGCAGCCCACTGCCTTTGAGGGACATCCTGTACAACACAGGCCCTCTCAAGTGCAGCAAACCACTTGTTAATGTCATCCTCCTCCTTATAAGGGGGAACTATCTTGTGCAGATTCCTGGAATCATGCTCTTTTGCAGGATGACTATGGGGAATACTGCTGCTGCCACCATGGGTTTCTAAACCCAGTTTCTGTCTCTCCTTCTCTACTTCTAAAGTCTGTCTATCCAAATCCAGCTGTTGCTTCTTGAGCTTCAGTCTGGTTTGTTCCACTCTCAATCTATTGAGCTCCCTTTCTAACAATCTGTCATCAGGGTGGGTGGGAGGGACATGCCTTGAAACAGAAGTATGGTGAGAATGGACAGAAGGAGACCTGTCCCTTACAGAAGCCACCCTAACAGCTTTGCTAACAGAAACATCACTACCAGTATGGTGAGAATAAATGCTTTTGCTATGATGTGAGACAACACTATTTGTATGGTGTGGCTCATCATCATTACCAACTATGCTAGACTGTCTAGTAATGGGCAGGCTAGGAAGTTTCTTTCCAGAATCTTTTCCTGGGGGAGTCCCTGGATCAGATTGAGAACCATTAGCTACTTTTTCAACAGATGGGGCACTTCTAGCCTTATCCTGTTCTCTAAGCATGTTAAGTAACAGTTCCAAGGAAGGATTCTTCCCTACACTCAAACCTCTCTCTACACAGAGACTCCTTGCTCCTTTCCAGCTAAGGTTGTCATATGCAAGTTTGGACAGATCAACATTTTGGCCTGTGCCAGACACTTTTTAGAGAGAGTTAAAGTGATAGTAAAAGATAAAAAGTTTGTCAGAGCTTTTAGAAAGACAGAGAAAAAAAACTTTTAAAACTTTTTAGAACTTTTTAGAAAGTTAGAAGTACTTTTCAGCACTTAGAAAAGAGTGAAAAGAGGAAATGCAAAACTTTTTGGCTATGTGTATATTGTAGGAGGCTGGACTGGCTTGTAGTGACTACCAAGGGGTACTTGCACCTTGCACCAGGCCCAGTTATCCCTTATTAGTGTATAGGGTGTCTAGCAGCTTAGGCTGATAGATAATGGTAGCTTAGCAGAGCAGCTTAGGCTGAACTAGGAGACGGGTGAAGCTACTACAGTACCACCTAGTGTCATATGCACAATATCATAAGAAAACACAATACACAGTTATACTAAAAATAAAGGTACTTTATTTTTATGACAATATGCCAAAGTATCTTAGAGTGTACCCTCAGTGAGAGGATAGGAAATATACACAAGATATATATACACAATAGCAAAAATATGCAGTATAGTCTTAGAAAACAGTGCAAACAATGTATAGTTACAATAGGATGCAATGGGGAAACATAGGGATAGGGGCAACACAAACCATATACTCCAAAAGTGGAATGCGAACCACGAATGGACCCCAAACCTATGTGACCTTGTAGAGGGTCGCTGGGACTATTAGAAAATAGTGAGAGTTAGAAAAATAACCCTCCCCAAGACCCTGAAAAGTGAGTGCAAAGTGCACTAAAGTTCCCCTAAGGACAAAGTAGTCGTGTTAGAGGAATAATGCAGGAAAGACACAAACCAGCAATGCAACAACTGTGGATTTCCAATCTAGGGTACCTGTGGAACAAGGGGACCAAGTCCAAAAGTCACAAGCAAGTCGGAGATGGGCAGATGCCCAGGAAATGCCAGCTGCGGGTGCAAAGAAGCTTCTACTGGACAGAAGAAGCTGAGGTTTCTGCAGGAACGAAAAGGGCTAGAGACTTCCCCTTTGGTGGACGGATCCCTCTCGCCTTGGAGAGTCGTGCAGAAGTGTTTTCCCGCCGAAAGGACGCCAACAAGCCTTGCTAGTTGCAAATCGGGCGTTTGGCGTTTTTGGACGCTGCTGGGGCCCAGGAGGAACCAGGATGTCGCAAATTGGACCTGAAGAGAGAGGGGACGTCGAGCAAGACAAAGAGCCCTCACTAAAGCAGGTAGCACCCGGAGAAGTGCCAGAAACAGGCACTACGAGGATGCGTGAAACAGTGCTCGCCGAAGTTGCACAAAGGAGTCCCACGTCGCCGGAGACCAACTTAGAAAGTCGTGCAATGCAGGTTAGAGTGCCGTGGACCCAGGCTTGGCTGTGCACAAAGGATTTCCGCCGGAAGTGCACAGGGGCCGGAGTAGCTGCAAAGTCGCGGTTCCCAGCAATGCAGCCCAGCGAGGTGAGGCAAGGACTTACCTCCACCAAACTTGGACTGAAGAGTCACTGGATTGTGGGGGTCACTTGGACAGAGTCGCTGGATTCGAGGGACCTCACTCGTCGTGCTGAGAGGAGACCCAAGGGACCGGTAATGCAGCTTTTTGGTGCCTGCGGTTGCAGGGGGAAGATTCCGTCGACCCACGGGAGATTTCTTCGGAGCTTCTGGTGCAGAGAGGAGGCAGACTACCCCACAGCATGCACAAGCAGGAAAACAGTCGAGAAGGTGGCAGGATCAGCGTTACAGAGTTGCAGTAGTCGTCTTTGCTACTATGTTGCAGGTTTGCAGGCTTCCAGCGCGGTCAGCAGTCGATTCCTTATCAGAAGGTGAAGAGAGAGATGCAGAGGAACTCGGATGAGCTCTTGCATTCGTTATCTGAAGTTTCCCCAGAGACAGAGACCCTAAATAGCCAGAAAAGAGGGGTTGGCTACCTAGGAGAGAGGATAGGCTAGCAATACCTGAAGGAGCCTATCACAAGGAGTCTCTGACGTCACCTGGTGGCACTGGCCACTCAGAGCAGTCCAGTGTGCCAGCAGCACCTCTGTTTCCAAGATGGCAGAGGTCTGGAGCACACTGGAGGAGCTCTGGACACCTCCCAGGGGAGGTGCAGGTCAGGGGAGTGGTCACTCCCCTTTCCTTTGTCCAGTTTCGCGCCAGAGCAGGGCTAAGGGGTCCCCTGAACCGGTGTAGACTGGCTTATGCAGAATTGGGCACCTCTGTGCCCAACAAAGCATTTCCAGAGGCTGGGGGAGGCTACTCCTCCCCTGCCTTCACACCATTTTCCAAAGGGAGAGGGTGTCACACCCTCTCTCAGAGGAAGTTCTTTGTTCTGCCATCCTGGGCCAGGCCTGGCTGGACCCCAGGAGGGCAGCTGCCTGTCTGAGGAGTTGGCAGCAGCAGCAGCTGCAGTGAAACCCCAGGAAGGGCAGTTTGGCAGTACCAGGGTCTGTGCTACAGACCACTGGGATCATGGGATTGTGCCAACTATGCCAGGATGGCATAGAGGGGGCAATTCCATGATCATAGACATGTTACATGGCCATATTCGGAGTTACCATTGTGAAGCTACATATAGGTAGTGACCTATATGTAGTGCACGCGTGTAATGGTGTCCCCACACTCACAAAGTTCAGGGAATTGGCTCTGAACAATGTGGGGGCACCTTGGCTAGTGTTAGGGTGCCCTCACACTAAGTAACTTTGCACCTAACCTTTACCAGGTAAAGGTTAGACATATAGGTGACTTATAAGTTACTTAAGTGCAGTGTAAAATGGCTGTGAAATAACTTGGACGTTATTTCACTCAGGCTGCAGTGGCAGGCCTGTGTAAGAATTGTCAGAGCTCCCTATGGGTGGCAAAAGAAATGCTGCAGCCCATAGGGATCTCCTGGAACCCCAATACCCTGGGTACCTCAGTACCATATACTAGGGAATTATAAGGGTGTTCCAGTAGGCCAATGTAAATTGGTAAAAATGGTCACTAGCCTGTCAGTGACAATTTGGAAAGAAATGAGAGAGCATAACCACTGAGGTTCTGGTTAGCAGAGCCTCAGTGAGACAGTTAGTCACTACACAGGTAACACATTCAGGCACACTTATGAGCACTGGGGCCCTGGGTTACCAGGGTCCCAGTGACACATACAACTAAAACAACATATATACAGTGAAAAATGGGGGTAACATGCCAGGCAAGATGGTACTTTCCTACACAACCCCCCCCAAACGAAGGACAATGAGACTAGCCATGACCTGATGAGTCTTCATTGTCCAAGTGGAAATATCTGGAGAGTCCATCTGCATTGGAGTGGCTACTCCCAGGTCTATGTTCCACTGTATAGTCCATTCCCTGTAGGGATATGGACCACCTCAACAATTTAGGATTTTCACCTTTCATTTGTTTTAGCCAAAGTAGAGGTTTGTGGTCTGTCTGAACAATGAAGTGAGTGCCAAACAGGTATGGCCTCAACTTCTTCAGAGCCCAGACCACAGCAAAGGCCTCCCTCTCAATGGCAGACCAACGCTTTTCTCTAGGGGTCAACCTTCTACTAATAAAAGCAACAGGTTGATCCTGGCCCTCAGAATTAAGTTGTGATAGGACTGCCCCTACTCCTAATTCAGATGCATCAGTTTGGACATAGAATTTTTTAGAGTAACAAGGGCTTTTCAGGACAGGTGCAGAGCACATGGCCTGCTTCAGCTCCTCAAAAGCTTTCTGACAGTTTGCTGTCCATAATACCTTTTTAGGCATTTTCTTGGATGTGAGGTCATTAAGAGGGGCTGCAATGGAGCCATAGTTCTTAATGAACCTCCTGTAATACCCAGTGAGGCCTAGGAAGGCTCTCACCTGAGTCTGAGTGGTAGGGGGAACCCAATCAATAATAGTTTGGATTTTCCCCTGAAGTGGTGCAATCTGTTCCCCACCAACAAGGTGTCCCAGATAAACCACCTTACCCTGCCCTATCTGGCACTTTGAAGCCTTGATAGTGAGGCCTGCCTTTTGCAGGGCCTCCAAAACTTTCCATAGGTGGACCAGGTGATCATCCCAGCTGGAGCTAAAGACAGCTATATCGTCCAAATATGCTGCACTGAAAGCTTCCAGCCCTTGCAGGACTGTGTTCACCAACCTCTGAAAAGTGGCAGGTGCATTTTTCAAACCAAAAGGCATTACAGGAAACTGGTAATGTCCTCCAATGGTAGAAAATGCAGTCTTAGGTTTAGCATCTTCTGACAATTTGATCTGCCAATACCCTGCAGTCAAATCAAAAGTGCTTAGATACTTGGCAGATGCCAGTGTATCTATGAGCTCATCTGCCCTGGGTATAGGGTGAGCATCAGTTTTGGTTACCAAGTTGAGACCTCTATAGTCTACACAAAACCGCATTTCCTTCTTTCCATCTTTGGAATGGGGTTTTGGTACCAGTACCACAGGAGAAGCCCATGGACTGTCAGAGTGCTCAACCACTCCTAGTTCTAACATTTTCTGGACCTCTTCCTTTATGCAGTCCCTGACATGGTCAAGCTGCCTATAGATCTTACTTTTGACAGGTAAACTGTCTCCAGTATCTATAGTGGGCTCACACCAAGAAGTGGTACCTGGCACAGTAGAGAAGAGTTCAGAGAATTGATCTAGGAGATTTATGCAATTATTTTTCTGCTCAGCAGTAAGACAATCAGCCAAAACTACACCATCCACAAGAGCATCTTGATCTGTGGAAGAGAAGAGATCAGGTAGAGGATCACTGTCTTCTTCCTGTCCCTCATCAGTTGCCATGAGCAGGGTGAGATCAGCCCTGTCATAGTAGGGTTTCAGGCGGTTGACATGGAGCACCCTAAGGGGACTCCTGGCAGTGCCTAAGTCAACTATATAGGTGACTTCTCCCTTCTTTTCAACAATTGTGTGGGGACCACTCCATTTATCTTGGAGTGCTCTTGGGGCCACAGGCTCCAAGACCCACACTTTCTGCCCTGGTTGGTACTGAACCAAAACAGCCTTCTGATCATGCCATTGCTTCTGGAGCTCTTGGCTGGCCTGAAGGTTTTTACTGGCCTTTTTCATGTACTTTGCCATCCTTGATCTGAGGCCAAGTACATAATCCACAATATCCTGCTTAGGAGCTTTTAAAGGTTGTTACCAACCCTCCTTTACAAGTGTGAGTGGACCCCTAACAGGGTGTCCAAAAAGAAGTTCAAAGGGGCTGAAACCCACTCCTTTCTGGGGTACCTCCCTGTAGGCAAAAAGGAGGCATGGTAGAAGGATATCCCATCTCCTGCGGAGTTTTTCAGGGAGACCCATAATCATGCCTTTGAGAGTTTTATTAAATCTCTCCACCAGTCCATTTGTTTGTGGATGATAGGGTGTTGTGAACTTGTACGTTACACCACACTCCTTCCACATGGCCTTTAAGTATGCAGACATGAAATTGCTTCCTCTGTCTGATACTACTTCCTTTGGGAAGCCCACCCTGGAAAATATTCCCAGGAGGGGCTTTGCCACTGCAGGTGCTGTAGTGGTCCTTAAAGGAATAGCTTCAGGATATCTTGTGGCATGGTCCACTACCACCAAGATAAACCTATTGCCTGAAGCAGTAGGAGGGTCAAGGGGGCCAACTATGTCAACCCCTACCCTTTCAAAGGGAACCCCAACCACAGGCAGTGGAATAAGGGGTGCCTTTGGCGTGCCACCTGTTTTGCCACTGGCTTGACAGGTTTCACAGGACTTACAAAATTCCTTTGTGTCCTCAGACATCCTAGGCCAATGAAACAGGGGAACAAGCCTGTCCCAAGTTTTCATTTGTCTTAGGTGCCCAGCTAAGGGAATGTCATGTGCCAGTGTTAGGAGGAACTTTCTGTACTCCTGAGGAATCACTAATCTCCTGGCAGCTCCAGGTTTAGGATCCCTATGCTCAGTGTACAAGAGGTTGTCCTCCCAGTAAACTCTGTGAGAGTCACTGACATCCCCATTAGCCTGTTTGACAGCTTGCTGTCTGAGACCCTCTAATGTGGGACAGGTTTGCTGTGCCACACTCAGCTCCTCTCTGGCAGGCCCCCCTTCACCCAAAAGCTCAGCAGTGTCTGCTTCCAGCTCCTCTGGTGTAGGTTCTGCACAGGGAGGGAATTCTTCTTCCTCAGAAGTAGAATCCACTGTAGAGGGAGGGATAGTAGGAAATGGTTTGCTTCTACTACCCCTAGCTTTAGGGAGCACTTGGTCCATTGTTCCAGGATCCAAGCTTCCCTGTCCTTTTTGCTTTTTGGCCTGAGCCCTTGTCAAAGCAAAAATATGCCCTGGGATGCCCAGCATTGCTGCATGGGCCTCCAACTCCACATCTGACCAAGCTGATGTCTCCAAATCATTCCCTAATAGACAGTCTACAGGTAAATCTGAAGCTACCACAACTTTCTTTGGACCAGTAACCCCCCCCCAGTTGAGATTAACAACAGCCATGGGGTGGCTAAGTGTGTTGTTGTGAGCATCGGTTACTTGGTACTGGTGACCAAGTAGGTGTTGTTCAGGGTGGACCAGTTTCTCTATGACCATAGTCACACTGGCACCAGTGTCCCTGTAGGCCTGAACCTCAACACCATTTATTAGGGGTAGCTGCTTGTACTTATCCATATTAAGGGGACAAGCAACTAAGGTGGCTAAATCAATAGCCCCCTCAGAGACTAACACAGCCTCTGTGGCCTCCCTAACAAGGCCAACCCCAACTAAATTACCAAAAGTGAGCCCAGCTACTCCCTTGGATTGGCTATTAGTAGGTTTGCTCCCACCACCACTGCTATTAGTAGGGACACTAGGTGTAGCAGTAGGGGTTGTAGTGGTAGGAGCAGTGGTGCCTTTCTTTGGACAACTGGGATCTGTTGTCCAATGGCCTTTTATTTTACATAAATAGCACCATGGTTTCTTTTCCTTGTTCTGATTAAAGGAGGATTTGGACCCACCACCCCCACCAGAGTGTTTTTGTGGGCCTGATGAAGACTCATTTTTAGATTTGTCCCCACCCTTGTCTGAAGACTTACCATCCTTCTTTTTGTTGCCATCTTTGTCACCCCCTGTATGAACTTTTCTGTTCACTCTTGTTCTGACCCATTTGTCTGCCTTCTTTCCCAATTCTTGGGGAGAGGTCAGATCAGAGTCCACCAAGTACTGGTGCAACAAATCAGACACAAAATTATTAAGAATATGCTCTCTCAGGATCAAGTTATACAGGCTGTCATAATCAGTAACTTTACTGCCATGTAACCACCCCTCCAAGGCCTTCACTGAATGGTCAATGAAATCAACCCAGTCTTGTGAAGACTCCTTTTTGGTCTCTCTGAACTTTATCCTGTACTGTTCAGTGGTTAAGCCATAACCATCCAGGAGTGCATTCTTAAGAACTTGGAAATTATTAGCATCATTTTCTTTCACAGTAAGGAGCCTATCCCTACCTTTTCCACTAAATGATAGCCATAGGATAGCAGCCCACTGCCTTTGAGGGACATCCTGTACAACACAGGCCCTCTCAAGTGCAGCAAACCACTTGTTAATGTCATCCCCCTCCTTATAAGGGGGAACTATCTTGTGCAGATTCCTGGAATCATGCTCTTTTGCAGGATGACTATGGGGAATACTGCTGCTGCCACCATGGGTTTCTAAACCCAACTTCTGTCTTTCCTTCTCTAGTTCAAAAGACTGTCTATCCAAATCCAGCTGTTGCTTTTTAAGCTTCAGTCTGGTTTGTTCCACCCTCAACTTATTGAGGTCCCTCTCTAACATTCTGTCATCAGGGTTGGTGGGAGGGACATTCCTAGATACAGAGGTATGATGGGAATGAACAGAAGGAGACCTGTCCCTTACAGAAGCCACCCTAACAGCTTGGTTAACAGAAACATTACTACCAGTATGGTGAGAATAAATGCTTTTGCTATGATGTGAGACAACACTATTTGTATGGTGTGGCTCATCATCATTACCAACTATGCTAGACTGTCTAGTAATGGGCAGGCTAGGAAGTTTCTTTCCTGAATCTTTTCCTGGGGGAGTCCCTGAATCAGATTGAGAACTATTAGGTACTTTTTCAACAGATGAGGCACCTATGGCCTTATCCTGTTCTCTAAGCATGTTCAGTAACAGTTCCAAGGAAGGATTCTTCCCTACACTCAAACCTCTCTCTATACAGAGACTCCTTGCTCTTTTCCAGCTAAGGTTGTCATATGCAAGTTTGGACAGATCAACATTTTGGCCTGTGCCAGACATTTTTTAGAGAGAGTTAAAGTGATAGAAAAAGAGAAAAAAGTTTTCAGAACTTTTTGGAAAGACAGAAAAAAACTTTTTAAACTTTTAAGAACTTTTTGAAAGTTTAGAAGTACTTTTCAGCACTTAGAAAAGAGTGAAAAGAGGAAATGCAAAACTTTGTGGCTATGTGTATATACACTGACCTTGTTTTGTATATTTTTCTCTTATGAAAAGTACAATGACAAGAGTGGTAAGTAGTCTCAAAGCACTTATCCCACCACTGCACAACCAATGTAGGAGGCTGGACTGGCTTGTAGTGAGTACCAAGGGGTACTTGCACCTTGCACCAGGCCCAGTTATCCCTTATTAGTGTATAGGGTGTCTAGGAGCTTAGGCTGATAGATAATGGTAGCTTAGCAGAGCAGCTTAGGCTGAACTAGGAGACGGGTGAAGCTACTACAGTACCACCTAGTGTCATATGCACAATATCATAAGAAAACACAATACACAGTTATACTAAAAATAAAGGTACTTTATTTTTATGACAATATGCCAAAGTATCTTAGAGTGTACCCTCAGTGAGAGGATAGGAAATATACACAAGATATATATACACAATAGCAAAAATATGCAGTGTAGTCTTAGAAAACAGTGCAAACAATGTATAGTTACAATAGGATGCAATGGGGAAACATAGGGATAGGGGCAACACAAACCATATACTCCAAAAGTGGAATGCGAACCACGAATGGACCCCAAACCTATGTGACCTTGTAGAGGGTCGCTGGGACTATTAGAAAATAGTGAGAGTTAGAAAAATAACCCTCCCCAAGACCCTGAAAAGTGAGTGCAAAGTGCACTAAAGTTCCCCTAAGGACAAAGTAGTCGTGTTAGAGGAATAATGCAGGAAAGACACAAACCAGCAATGCAACAACTGTGGATTTCCAATCTAGGGTACCTGTGGAACAAGGGGACCAAGTCCAAAAGTCACAAGCAAGTCGGAGATGGGCAGATGCCCAGGAAATGCCAGCTGCGGGTGCAAAGAAGCTTCTACTGGACAGAAGAAGCTGAGGTTTCTGCAGGAAAGAAAAGGGCTAGAGACTTCCCCTTTGGTGGACGGATCACTCTCGCCTTGGAGAGTCGTGAAGAAGTGTTTTCCCGCCGAAAGGACGCCAACAAGCCTTGCTAGTCGCAAATCGGGCGTTTGGCGTTTTTGGACGCTGCTGGGGCCCAGGAGGGACCAGGAGGTCGCAAATTGGACCTGAAGAGAGAGGGGACGTCGAGCAAGACAAAGAGCCCTCACTGAAGCAGGTAGCACCCGGAGAAGTGCCAGAAACAGGCACTACGAGGATGCGTGAAACGGTGCTCGCCGAAGTTGCACAAAGGAGTCCCACGTCGCCGGAGACCAACTTAGAAAGTCGTGCAATGCAGGTTAGAGTGCCGTGGACCCAGGCTTGGCTGTGCACAAAGGATTTCTGCCGGAAGTGCACAGGGGCCGGAGTAGCTGCAAAGTCGCGGTTCCCAGCAATGCAGCCCAGCGAGGTGAGGCAAGGACTTACCTCCACCAAACTTGGACTGAAGAGTCACTGGACTGTGGGGGTCACTTGGACAGAGTCGCTGGATTCGAGGGACCTCACTTGTCGTGCTGAGAGGAGACCCAAGGGACCGGTAATGCAGCTTTTTGGTGCCTGCGGTTGCAGGGGGAAGATTCCGTCGACCCACGGGAGATTTCTTCGGAGCTTCTGGTGCAGAGAGGAGGCAGACTACCCCCACAGCATGCACAAGCAGGAAAACAGTCGAGAAGGCGGCAGGATCAGCGTTACAGAGTTGCAGTAGTCGTCTTTGCTACTATGTTGCAGGTTTGCAGGCTTCCAGCGCGGTCAGCAGTCGATTCCTTATCAGAAGGTGAAGAGAGAGATGCAGAGGAACTCGGATGAGCTCTTGCATTCGTTATCTGAAGTTTCCCCAGAGACAGAGACCCTAAATAGCCAGAAAAGAGGGTTTGGCTACCTAGGAGAGAGGATAGGCTAGCAACACCTGAAGGAGCCTATCACAAGGAGTCTCTGACGTCACCTGGTGGCACTGGCCACTCAGAGCAGTCCAGTGTGCCAGCAGCACCTCTGTTTCCAAGATGGCAGAGGTCTGGAGCACACTGGAGGAGCTCTGGACACCTCCCAGGGGAGGTGCAGGTCAGGGGAGTGGTCACTCCCCTTTCCTTTGTCCAGTTTCGCGCCAGAGCAGGGCTAAGGGGTCCCCTGAACCGGTGTAGACTGGCTTATGCAGAATTGGGCACCTCTGTGCCCAACAAAGCATTTCCAGAGGCTGGGGGAGGCTACTCCTCCCCTGCCTTCACACCATTTTACAAAGGGAGAGGGTGTCACACCCTCTCTCAGAGGAAGTTCTTTGTTCTGCCATCCTGGGCCAGGCCTGGCTGGACCCCAGGAGGGTAGCTGCCTGTCTGAGGGGTTGGCAGCAGCAGCAGCTGCAGTGAAACCCCAGGAAGGGCAGTTTGGCAGTACCAGGGTCTGTGCTACAGACCACTGGGATCATGGGATTGTGCCAACTATGCCAGGATGGCATAGAGGGGGCAATTCCATGATCATAGACATGTTACATGGCCATATTCGGAGTTACCATTGTGAAGCTACATATAGGTAGTGACCTATATGTAGTGCACGCGTGTAATGGTGTCCCCGCACTCACAAAGTTCAGGGAATTGGCTCTGAACAATGTGGGGGCACCTTGGCTAGTGCTAGGGTGCCCTCACACTAAGTAACTTTGCACCTAACCTTTACCAGAAAAAAGGTTAGACATATAGGTGACTTATAAGTTACTTAAGTGCAGTGTAAAATGGCTGTGAAATAACGTGGACGTTATTTCACTCAGGCTGCAGTGGCAGGCCTGTGTAAGAATTGTCAGAGCTCCCTATGGGTGGCAAAAGAAATGCTGCAGCCCATAGGGATCTCCTGGAACCCCAATACCCTGGGTACCTCAGTACCATATACTAGGGGATTATAAGGGTGTTCCAGTAGGCCAATGTAAATTGGTAAAAATGGTCACTAGCCTGTCAGTGACAATTTGGAAAGAAATGAGAGAGCATAACCACTGAGGTTCTGGTTAGCAGAGCCTCAGTGAGACAGTTAGTCACTACACAGGTAACACATTCAGGCACACTTATGAGCACTGGGGCCCTGGGTTACCAGGGTCCCAGTGACACATACAACTAAAACAACATATATACAGTGAAAAATGGGGGTAACATGCCAGGCAAGATGGTACATTCCTACATATATACACTGACCTTGTTTTGTATATTTTTCTCTTATGAAATGTACAATGACAAGAGTGGTAAGTAGTCTCAAAGCACTTATCCCACCACTGCACAACCAATGTAGGAGGCTGGACTGGCTTGTAGTGAGTACCAAGGGGTACTTGCACCTTGCACCAGGCCTAGTTATCCCTTATTAGTGTATAGGGTGTCTAGCAGCTTAGGCTGATAGATAATGGTAGCTTAGCAGAGCAGCTTAGGCTGAACTAGGAGACGTGTGAAGCTACTACAGTACCACTTAGTGTCATATGCACAATATCATAAGAAAACACAATACACAGTTATACTAAAAATAAAGGTACTTTATTTTTATGACAATATGCCAAAGTATCTTAGAGTGTACCCTCAGTGAGAAGATAGGAAATATACACAAGATATATATACACAATAGCAAAAATATGCAGTATAGTCTTAGAAAACAGTGCAAACAATGTATAGTTACAATAGGATGTAATGGGGAAACATAGGGATAGGGGCAACACAAACCATATACTCCAAAAGTGGAATGCGAACCACGAATGGACCCCAAACCTATGTGACCTTGTAGAGGGTCGCTGGGACTATTAGAAAATAGTGAGAGTTAGAAAAATAACCCTCCCCAAGACCCTGAAAAGTGAGTGCAAAGTGCACTAAAGTTCCCCGAAGGACAAAGAAGTTGTGTTAGAGGAATAATGCAGGAAAGACACAAACCAACAATGCAACAACTGTGGATTTCCAATCTAGGGTACCTGTGGAACAAGGGGACCAAGTCCAAAAGTCACAAGCAAGTCGGAGATGGGCAGATGCCCAGGAAATGCCAGCTGTGGATGCAAAGAAGCTTCTACTGGACAGAAGAAGCTGAGGTTTCTGCAGGAACGAAAAGGGCTAGAGACTTCCCCTTTGGTGGACGGATCCCTCTTGCAGTGGAGAGTCGTGCAGACGTGTTTTCCCGCCAAAAGAACGCCAACAAGCCTTGCTAGCTGCAAATCGGGTGTTTGGCGTTTTTGGACGCTGCTGTGGCCCTGGAGGGACCAGGAGGTCGCAAATTGGACCAGGAGAGAGAGGGGACGTCGAGCAAGACAAGGAGCCCTCTCAGCAGCAGGTAGCACCCGGAGAAGTGCCAGAAACAGGCACTACGAGGATGCGTGAAACGGTGCTCACCCGAAGTCGCACAAAGGAGTCCCACGTCGCCGGAGACCAACTTAGAAAGTCGTGCAATGCAGGTTAGAGTGCCGTGGACCCAGGCTTGGCTGTGCACAAAGGATTTCCGCCGGAAGTGCACAGGGGCCAGAGAAGCTGCAAAAGTCGCGGTTCCCAGCAATGCAGCCCAGCGAGGTGAGGCAAGGACTTACCTCCACCAAACTTGGACTGAAGAGTCACTGGACTGTGGGGGTCACTTGGACAGAGTCGCTGGATTCGAGGGACCTCGCTCGTCGTGCTGAGAGGAGACCCAAGGGACCGGTAATGCAGCTTTTTGGTGCCTGCGGTTGCAGGGGGAAGATTCAGTCGACCCACGGGAGAGTTCTTCGGAGCTTCTGGTGCAGAGAGGAGGCAGACTACCCCCACAGCATGCACAAGCAGGAAAACAGTCGAGAAGGCGGCAGGATCAGTGTTACAGAGTTGCAGTAGTCGTCTTTGCTACTATGTTGCAGGTTTGCAGGCTTCCAGCGCGGTCAGCAGTCGATTCCTTGGCAGAAGGTGAAGAGAGAGATGCAGAGGAACTCGGATGAGCTCTTGCATTCGTTATCTAAAGTTTCCCCAGAGACAGAGACCCTAAATAGCCAGAAAAGAGGGTTTGGCTACCTAGGAGAGAGGATAGGCTAGCAACACCTGAAGGAGCCTATCAGAAGGAGTCTCTGACGTCACCTGGTGGCACTGGCCACTCAGAGCAGTCCAGTGTGCCAGCAGCACCTCTGTTTCCAAGATGGCAGAGGTCTGGAGCACACTGGAGGAGCTCTGGACACCTCCCAGGGGAGGTGCAGGTCAGGGGAGTGGTCACTCCCCTTTCCTTTGTCCAGTTTCACGCCAGAGCAGGGGCTAAGGGGTCCCTGAACCGGTGTAGACTGGCTTATGCAGAATTGGGCACATCTGTGCCCAAGAAAGCATTTCCAGAGGCTGGGGGAGGCTACTCCTCCCCTGCCTTCACACCATTTTCCAAGGGGAGAGGGTGTCACACCCTCTCTCAGAGGAAGTCCTTTGTTCTGCCATCCTGGGCCAGGCCTGGCTGGACCCCAGGAGGGCAGATGCCTGTCTGAGGGGTTGGCAGCAGCAGCAGCTGCAGTGAAACCCCAGGAAGGGCAGTTTGGCAGTACCAGGGTCTGTGCTACAGACCACTGGGATCATGGGATTGTGCCAACTATGCCAGGATGGCATAGAGGGGGCAATTCCATGATCATAGACATGTTACATGGCCATATTCGGAGTTACCATTGTGAAGCTACATATAGGTAGTGACCTATATGTAGTGCACGCGTGTAATGGTGTCCCCGCACTCACAAAGTTCAGGGAATTGGCTCTGAACAATGTGGGGGCACCTTGGCTAGTGCCAGGGTGCCCTCACACTAAGTAACTTTGCACCTAACCTTTACCAGGTAAAGATTAGACATATACGTGACTTATAAGTTACTTAAGTGCAGTGTAAAATGGCTGTGAAATAACGTGGACGTTATTTCACTCAGGCTGTAGTGGCAGGCCTGTGTAAGAATTGTCAGAGCTCCCTATGGGTGGCAAAAGAAATGCTGCAGCCCATAGGGATCTCCTGGAACCCCAATACCCTGGGTACCTCAGTACCATATACTAGGGAATTATAAGGGTGTTCCAGTAAGCCAATGTAAATTGGTAAAAATAGTCACTAGCCTGTCAGTGACAATTTGGAAAGAAATGAGAGAGCATAACCATTGAGGTTCTGATTAGCAGAGCCTCAGTGAGACAGTTAGTCACTACACAGGTAACACATTCAGGCACACTTATGAGCACTGGGGCCCTGGGTTACCTGGGTCCCAGTGACACATACAACTAAAACAACATATATACAGTGAAAAATGGGGGTAACATGCCAGGCAAGATGGTACTTTCCTACAGTCCCAGACAGCAAGCTGTCAAGCAGCAAAATGGGGATGTCAGTGACTCACATAGAGTTTACTGGGAGGTCAACCTCTTGTACACAGAGGCAAGGGACCCAAAACCTGGAGCAGCCAGGAGATTGGTCATTCCTCTGCAATACAGAGAGTTCCTCCTAACTCTGGCACATGACATTCCTTTGGCTGGGCATTTGGGCCAGATCAAAATATGGGAAAGGCTTGTCCCCCTGTTTCACTGGCCTAGGATGTCAGAGGACACAAAAGATTTCTGTAAGTCTTGTGTGACCTGCCAAGCCAGTGGCAAGACTGGTGGCACACCAAAGGCTCCCCTTATTCCACTACCTGTGGTTGGGGTCCCCTTTGAAACGGTAGGGATTGACATAGTTGGCCCCCTTGACCCTCCTACTGCTTCAGGCAATAGGTTTATCTTGGTGGTTGTGGACCATGCCACAAGATATCCTGAAGCAATTCCTCTAAGGACCACTGCAGGACCTGCAGTGGCAAAAGCCCTCCTGGGAATCTTTCCCAGGGTGGGTTTCCCAAAAGAGGTTGTATCAGACAGGGGTAGCAACTTTATGTCTGCATTCTTGAAGGCTATGTGGAAGGAATGTGGTGTAACCTACAAATTCACCACACCTTATCATCCACAGTCTAATGGACTGGTTGAGAGGTTTATTAAAACTCTCAAAGGAATGATAATGGGACTCCCTGAAAAACTCAGGAGGAGATGGGATGTCCTGTTACCTTGCCTCCTTTTTGCTTACAGGGACGTACCCCAGAAAGGAGAGGGCTTCAGCCCCCTTGAACTCCTATTTGGACACCCTGTAAGAGGTCCAATAACACTTGCGAAGGAGGGTTGGGAACAACCTTTAAAAGCTCCCAAACAGGACATAGTGGACTATGTACTTAGCCTAAGATCCAGAATGGCTGAGTACATGAAAAAGGCCAGTAAAAACCTTCAGGCCAGCCAAGAGCTCCAGAAGCAATAGCATGACCAGAAGGCTGTTCTGATCCAGTACCAAACAGGACAGAAGGTGTGGGTATTGGAGCTGTGGCCTCAAGAGCACTCCAAGACAAATGGAGTGGACCCCATCTAATTGTTGAAAAGAAGGGCGAGGTCACCTACTTGGTTGACCTGGGCACTGCCAGAAGTCCCCTTAGGGTGATTCATGTCAACCGCCTAAAACCCTACTATGACAGGGCTGATCTCACCCTGCTCATGGCAACAGATGAGGGACAGGAAGAAGAGAGTGACCCTCTCCCTGATCTCTTCTCCTCCACTGAAGAGGATGCTCTTGTGGAAGGAGTAGTGTTAGCAGATTGTCTGACTGCAGAACAGAAAGACAACTGCATAAATCTCCTTGGACAGTTTTCTGAACTCTTTTCAACTGTGCCAGGGACCACATCTTGGTGTGAACACACAACTGATACTGGAGACAGCATGCCTGTCAAAAATAAAATCTATAGGCAGCCTGACCATGTCAGGGACTGCATAAAACAAGAGGTTCAGAAAATGCTTGATCTAGGAGTGGTTGAACCTTCTGAAATCCCATGGGCGAGTCCTGTGTTGCTTGTACCAAAGCCTCACTCAAAAGATGGAAAAAGGGAGATGAGGTTTTGTGTAGATTACAGCTGTCTCAACCAGGTAACAAAAACTGATGCTCACCCTATACCCAGGGCAGAGGAGCTCATAGATACACTGGCATCTGTCAAGTATCTAAGCACCTTTGATTTGACTGCAGGGTATTGGCAGATCAAATTGGCTGAGGATGCTAAACCTAAAACTGCATTTTCTACTATAGGAGGGCACTACCAATTTACAGTGCTGCCCTTTGGTTTGAAAAATGCACCTGCCACTTTTCAGAGGTTGGTGAACACAGTCCTGCAAGGATTGGAGGCTTTTAGTGCAGCATATCTGGATGATATAGCTGTCTTTAGCTCCACCTGGGATGAGCACCTGGTCCACCTTTGGAAAGTTTTGGAGGCCCTGCAAAAAGCAGGCCTCACTATCAAGGCCTCAAAGTGCCAGATAGGGCAGGGAAATGTAGTTTATCTGGGACACCTGGTAGGTGGAGAACAGATTGCACCACTTCAGGGGAAAATCCAAACAATCATGGATTGGGTTCCCCCTACAACACAGACCCAGGTGAGTGCCTTCCTAGGCATCACTGGGCATTACAGGAGAGTCATTAAAAACTATGGCTCCATTGCAGCCCCACTTAATGATCTCACTAGCAAAAAGATGCCTAAAACGGTATTATGGACAGCTAGCGGTCAGAAAGCTTTTGAGGAGCTCAAACAGGCCATGTGCACTGCACCTGTCCTAAAAAGCCCATGTTACTCCAAGAAATTCATTGTTCAAACTGATGCATCTGAATTAGGGGTAGGAGAGGTCTTATCACAACTGAATTCTGAGGGCCAGGATCAACCAGTTGCTTTTATCAGCAGAAGGTTGACCCCTAGAGAAAAGCGTTGGTCTGCCATTGAGAGGGAGGCCTTTGTTGTGGTCTGGGCACTGAAAATGTTGAGGCCATACCTGTTTGGCACTCACTTTATTGTTCAGACAGACCACAAACCTCTACTTTGGCTAAAACAAATGAAAGGTGAAAATCCTAAATTGTTGGGGTGGTCCATATCTCTACAGGGAATGGACTATATAGTGGAACATAGACCTGGGAGTACCCCCTCCAATGCAGATGGACTCTCCAGATATTTCCACTTGGACAATGAAGACTCATCAGGTCATGGCTAGTCTTATTGTCCTTCATTTGGGGGGGGGGGGTTGTGTAGGAAAGTACCATCTTTCCTGGCATGTTACCCCCATATTTCACTGTGTATATGTTGTTTTAGTTGTATGTGTCTCTGGGACCCTGCCAGCCAGGGCCCCAGTGCTCATAAGTGTGCCCTGTATGTGTTCCCTGTGTGATGACTAACTGTCTCACTGAGGCTCTGCTAACCAGAACCTCAGTGGTTATGCTCTCTCTGCTTTTCAAATTTGCCACTAACAGGCTAGCGACCAATTTCACCAATTCACATTGGCATACTGGTACACCCATATAATTCCCTAGTATATGGTGCTGAGGTACCCAGGGTATTGGGGTTCCAGGAGATCCCTATGGGCTGCAGCATTTCTTTTGCCACCCACAGGGAGCTCTGACAATTCTTACACAGGCCTGCCAGTGCAGCCTGAGTGAAATAACCTCCACGTTATTTCACAGCCATTTACCACTGCACTTAATAAGTCACCTATATGTCTAACCTTCACCTGGTTAAGGTTGGGTGCAAAGTTACTTAGTGTGTGGGCACCCTGGCACTAGCCAAGGTGCCCCCACATCATTCAGGGCAAATTCCCCAAACTTTGTGAGTGCGGGGACACCATTACACGCGTGCACTGTACATAGGTCACTACCTATGTACAGCGTCACAATGGTAACTCCGCACATGGCCATGTAACATGTCTAAGATCATGGAATTGTCAACCCAACGCGATTCTGGCATTGGGGAGACAATTCCATGATCCCCCGGGTCTCTACCACAGAACCCGGGTACTGCCAAACTGCCTTTCTGGGGTCTCCACTGCAGCTGCTGCTGCTGCCAACCCCTCAGACAGGTTTCTGCCCTCCTGGGGTCCAGGCAGCCCTAGTCCAGGAAGGCAAAACAAAGGATTTCCTCTGAGAGAGGGTGTAACACCCTCTCCCTTTGGAAATAGGTGTGAAGGCTGGGGAGGAGTAGCCTCCCCCAGACTCTGAAAATGCTTTGATGGGCACAGATGGTGCCCATCTCTGCATAAGCCAGTTTACACCGGTTTAGGGAACCCCCAGCCCTGCTCTGGCGCGAAACTGGACAAAGGAAAGGGGAGTGACTACTCCCCTGACCTGCACCTCCCAGGGGAGGTGCCCAGAGCTCCTCCAGTGTGTCCCAGACCTCTGCCATCTTGGAAACAGAGGTGTCTGTGGCACACTGGACTGCTCTGAGTGGCCAGTGCCAGCAGGTGACGTCAGAGGCTCCTTCTGATAGGCTCTTACCTCTCTTAGTAGCCAATCCTCCTTCCTAGGTAGCCAAACCTCCTTTTCTGGCTATTTAGGGTCTCTGCTTTGGGGAATTCTTCAGATAACGAATGCAAGAGCTCACCAGAGTTCCTCTGCATCTCCATCTTCACCTTCTGCCAAAGGATCGACCGCTGACTGCTCAGGACGCCTGCAAAACCGCAACAAAGTAGAAAGACGACTTCTAGCAACCTTGTATCGCTTCATCCTTTCGGCTTTCTCAACGGTTTCCAGGTGGTGCATGATCTGGGGGTAGCCTGCCTCCTTTCTGCACCAGGAGCTCTGAAGAAATCTCCAGTGGGTCGACGGAATCTTCCCCCTGCAACCGCAGGCAACAAAAGACTAAATCACCAGTCCTCTGGGTCCCCTCTCATCCTGACGAGCGTGGTCCCTGGAACACAGGAACTCTTTCCAATTGACTCCCACAGTCCAGTGATCCTTCAGTCCGAGTTTTGTGGAGGTAAGTCCTTGCCTCCCTGCGCTAGACTGCAAACCGGTGTACTGCATGATCTGCAGCTGCTCCGGCTTCTGTGCACTCCTCCAAGGATTCCTTTGTGCACAACCTAGCCTGGGTCCCCAGCACTCCATCCTGCAGTGCTCAACCCCCTGAGTTGGACTCCGACGTCGTGGGACCCTCCTTTGTGACTCTGAGCCAACTCTGGTTCACAAATATTCTAACTGCCTGCTCTGGTACTTCTGCGGGTGCTGCCTGCTTCTGTGGGGGCTCTCTGAGTTGCTGAGTGCCCCCTCTGTCTCCTCCTCCAAGGGGCAACATCCTGGTTCTTCCTGGTCCCCAGCAGCACCCAAAAGCCTCTACCACGACCCTTGCAGCTAGCAAGGCTTATTTGCAATATTTCTGCGTGGGAACACTTCTGCAACCTTCAGCACGCCGTGGGACATCTTCCATCCAAAGGAGAAGTTACTAGCTCTCTTCTTTGTTGCAGAATCCTAAGCTTCTTCCATCCAGAGACGGCTTCCTTGCACCTTCATCCGGGGTTTCCTGGGCACCTGCCCCTCCTGGACGCTATCGGGACTCTTGGACTTGGTCCCCTTGCCTTGCAGGTCCTCAGGTCCAGGAATCCGTCTTCTGTGCACTGCTGGTGTTTGGGGTTCTTGCAGAATCCCCCTATCACGACTATTGTGTCCTTTTGGGGCAGTAGGTGTACTTTACTCCTACTTTTCAGGGTCTTGGGGTGGGGTATCTTGGATACCCTGACTGTTTTCTTACAGTCCCAGCAACCCTCTACAAGCTCCCATAGGTCTGGGGTCCATTCATGATTCGCATTCCACTTTTGGAGTATATGGTTTGTGTTGCCCCTAGACCTATGTTCACCTATTGCATCCTATTGTAATTCTACACTGTTGGCATTACTTTTCTTACTCTTACTTACCTGTTTTGGGTTTGTGTACATGTAACTTGTGTACATTACTTACCTTCTTACTGAGGGTACTCACTGAGATACTTGTGGCATATTGTCATAAAAATAAAGTACCTTTATTTTTAGTAACTCTGTGTATTGTGTTTTCTTATGATATTGTGCTACATGATATGAGTGGTATGGTAGGAGCTTTGCATGCTTCCTAGTTCAGCCTTAGCTTTGCCATAGCTACCTTCTATCACCCTAAGCTGATAGAAACACCTCTATTCTACTAATAAGGGATAACTAGACCTGGCACAGGTTGTAAGTACCACAAGGTACCCACTATAAGCCAGGCCAGCCTCCTACACTCCTCTCAAATTCCAGAACTTTCTGTCACCGAAATGTGAGGAAAAAACATTTTTTTAGCCAAATTTTGAGGTTTGCAAAGGATTCTGGGTAACAGAACCTGGTGGGAGCCCTACAATTCGCCCCATCTTGGATTCCCCTTGGTCTCTAGTTTTCAAAAATGCACAGGTTTAGTAGGTTTCCCTAGGTGCCAACTGAGCTAGAGGCCAAAATCCACAGGTAGGCACTTTGCAAAAAACACCTCTGTTTTCATCGGGGAAAATGTGATCTGTCCACTTTGGGTTTTGGGGCATTTCCTGTTGCAGGCGCTAGGCCTACCCACACAAGTGAGGTATCATTTTATCGGGAGACTTGGGGGAACATAGAATAGCAAAACAAGTGTTATTGCCCCTTGTCTTTCCCTACATTTTTTTCTTCCAAATATATGTGTGTAAATAAGACGTCTAGTTGAGAAATGCCCTGTAATTCACATGCTAGTATGGGCACCCCGGAATTCAGAGATGTGCAAATAACCACTGCTCCTCAACACCTTATCTTGTGCCCATTTTGGAAATACAAAGGTTTTCTTGATAGCTATTTTTCACTCTTTATACTTCAGCAAATGAATTGCTGTATACCCGGTATAGAATGAAAACCCACTGCAAGGTGCAGCTCATTTATTGGCTCTGGGTACCTAGGGTTCTTGATGAACCTACAAGCCCTATATATCCCTGCAGCCAGAAGAGTCCATCAGACGTAACGGTATATTGCTTTAAAAAATCTGACATCGCAGGAAAACGTTACAGAGTAAAATGTAGAGAAAAATGTATGTTTGTGTGATGGGTCGCTCCATTCCGACCCACACAGTTCTCTTACTTGTGCTGACTCTGCCACACACGACCTGGTGCATACTGTAGACCCCGGTGATTTGATTGGTCGCTTATGGCAACCGCGGGACCAACTGCGGGTTAAAAGCGGAGCGTCAGAGATATCGAGGAGAGAGGCAAGAGGGAGTGGAGATATACGAGTGACAAAGGAGGAACAAGAGGACGAGGAACCCACCATCGAGGAGGAGGACGGCCGGAAGACGGAGCCGACGGGAGCTGGAGTATCACAGAGGAGACTTGGAGACAGCTGGCCCGGGGAGCCTGCTCCTACGCCGCCACGCTTCCGGAGAAGTGTGGCCTCTCCAGGTACGGAGACGGAAGCGGGGAAGGGAGGCGGGAGGTGAGAGGAGCGGGGAAGAGGAGGGGAAAGAAGGGAGAAGGGGAGAGGGTAAACGGGCACTTTTGATGGTGAGCACTGCGGGGGAAAGGGGACGGGGCAAGAAAACAATAGCAGTCATTCAGATACAGAAAAGAAAGGGAAGAGAAATATAGGAAATACGATACCAAGAAGATAGAGCGTACGCAGGAAGAGATTCACGATTAAGTACACTAAACGAATAAACGAGAGAAAGAGAGAGAGAGAAAAAAAAAAAGAAGAAAGACGGAAAACAGTACATAAGCAAGAAGCGCAGGACGCAAAGAAACAGGCAGGAAGGAAGTCTGGCAGGAGAATCAGAAGAGGGACAACACAGGCGAAAAGAAGTAAGACAGTAAGAAGACAGCGGAGACAGGGACAAAGAGAGTGAGAGAGAAAAGGGAAAGACAAGAACAGTTAAGCCTTAACAAGCCTCCCCACTTACCGTATCTATTTATTTTCTTGTTTCCATGCTCCCCGCGAGGCCTGGGAAGGAAGAAGGAGGACGAGCCAAGAGGTCAACCCGAGGACTACTCTACCACCTACTGCTATTCCATAAACTTTGTACATATTACTCATCGTATAAACTGTTTCAAGAACCAATAAAAGACAGTTCTTTGAAACCACGATATTGCTATTCAGCGTCATAAATCTGCCATCCTTGCACAAGTGGTGTCAGAAGTGGGATTTTGAACCCCACACACACGGAGAAGACGATGGAAGAAAAACCCACCATGGCGGATGTAATTGCTCAGCTCGCAGAAGGACAACGACATCTACAGTTGATGTGGGAGCAGCAAATGAAAGACGCCAAAGAGGAGAGAGAAGCGTTACAGACGGCCCTTAAAAGTCAGGCCACAATTATGGCCAACAATCAACTAGTCCATGAAACTGCCATGAGTAAATTAACAGAGACCATTGCACATACCAAAGTACATCCGAATGTGCCGAGCAGTGTTCTACAAAAATACCAGGATCAGGAAGATCCGGATTCATTTTTTCTTAATTTTGAAAGGGTGGCCAGTACAGCCAACTGGCCCGAAGACAAATGGGGCCAATATATAGCCCCATTATTGACTGGACAATTACAGGCCACATATCAAGCCATCAATCCCATGGGCACACTCCCCTACAAGGAGATCAAAAAGACTGTCCTAGAAAGGATAGGACTAGACCACGAAAGTTATCGGAGCAAATTCCGGCATATGAAATGGGGATTACAAGAAAATCCGCGTGCCTTATATTACCGGGTCCAAAACGCGGCGGGACGTTGGTTAAGGCCCACAGAAAAGACTCGGGAAGAAATGTTCGATGTGATTGTATTAGAACAATTCCTGGATGCACTGCCCTCAACCACAAGAAATTGGGTTCGGCAACACCCCGGATTAACTAACGAAACAGCAATTGACTTAGCCTGCGCCTTCCACAGGAGCCCAGATTTCAAAACCACCCCTTATCGGAACCCTGGACCATCTCCTGCACGGCCCAATATAGGGAAAATAACACCTTCACGACCCCTAAGTTCCCATGAGCCAGAGAGAATTCGTAGTCCCCATCCACCTCCAGCCTCTTATACGTCTAGCGGACCTCAATGTTATAATTGTTCTGAATGGGGTCATATCGCCCACTTTTGTCCACAGAAAAAAGACATAGAAGAACCCATGGAAATTGGCGTCACCAAAGGCAGGGTTTTCTGGGCTGGGGAGGCTAGGCCTACCTATACGCTTCCCATTTGTCTAAATGGACAAGAGAAAGTAGCTTTAATTGACTCTGGCTGCAGTCAGAGCGTCATTAGACAAAACCTAGTAGAAGCAAGGCACACCATACCCCATACCCAGGTATTGATAGCATGTGTCCATGGTGATCAGTCATATTATCCAGTAGCTAGCATTCGCTTTCAGTGGAGGGGTGAAGAAGAAACCCTCAGGGTTGGGGTGTTGCCACATCTTGAAGAAGATATTATTATTGGGACCGACTATGTAGCCTTTCCACAATTATTGCACAAAGCCGGAGAAGAACATCTGATGAGAAAATGGTGGGAGGAAATACCCTATGATATTGAAATAGCTGAGACTCGGCCTCTAAAACCCCACGTAAGCAAAAGACAGAAAAGAGTCCAGAGACAGCAATATTGGGAGGAGAACCCAGGGAACAAGAACTCACCAAAAAGCACCGGAAAGGTATATACCGTTGCCGGGGATTTTAGACAAACACAGAGAGAGGATCCATCCTTAAAGAATGCCTGGGAAAAGGCCCTTAATCGGGAGGAAGGAGGGGTAGGACCCACATTTCACATACATAATGAACTGTTATATAGACTGCCCCAGTCAGGAAATATGGACCGGAGACAATTATTAGTCCCTGGGAGGTACCGAGAGCAGGTCTTACAACTAGCCCATGGGGAGACAGGGGAAGGGCATCTCGGAAGAGATAAGACTGAGGCAGCGGTCCTCCAGCGATTCTATTGGCCTGGGGTATATGGGGATATACGGCGGTATTGTCAAACCTGTCAGAAATGTCAATTCTATAATCCAGGAATGCAACCCCCTGCCCCTTTACAACCCCTCCGGATTATAGAAACCCCTTTTTCTCGTGTAGGAATGGATCTTATTGGTCCCCTCACCCCATCTACTAGAGGAAGACAGTATATATTAGTCCTGGTGGACTACGCCACGAGGTATCCCGAGGCAATCCCGCTTCCTAGTATGCATACAAAGGTAGTGGCCCAAGCTATGATCGAGTTCTTTTCAAGGGTCGGGTTCCCTAAAGAAATTCTGACTGATCAGGGTACTCCTTTCATGTCTAGATTAATGAGGGAGGTCAGTGACACGTTGGGGATAAAACAAATCCGGACCTCGGTTTACCATCCCCAAACTGATGGACTTGTGGAACGATATAATCGGACCATTAAGTCGTTACTTAGGAAGAGCGTAGCAGAGGACGGAAGAGACTGGGAAAAAAAACTACCACTCGTATTATATGCCATACGTACACATATCCAGACTTCCCTTGGACATAGTCCTTTTGAGATGTTATTTGGTAGACCTCCTCGAACCCTCCTTGATATGTTGGTAGAACAATGGGAGGAAAGAGATGAGGACATAAAGGATCTACTGACCTATACTAAAGACTTAAAAGAGAATCTACAGGCTGTATGGGATAGAGCCCATGAGAATTTAAGAGAAGCCCAAGACAGGCAAAAGAAGAATTATGATGCTAAAAGTGTGTTTCGTACTCTTAATGTTGGAGATAAGGCTCTAATCCTTCTCCCCAGTTGTGAAAATAAATTGTTAGCCCGATGGCAAGGACCATATGAAGTGTTAGAACAAATCAACCCAACAACATACCGGTTGGCTCTTCCCC
This sequence comes from Pleurodeles waltl, assembly GCF_031143425.1. Taxonomy (NCBI): domain Eukaryota; kingdom Metazoa; phylum Chordata; class Amphibia; order Caudata; family Salamandridae; genus Pleurodeles; species Pleurodeles waltl. Next base: position 1,841,446,516 of record NC_090444.1, on the reverse strand, counting down.
ATCGACCCCAAAAAGAACAAATCTATCATATAAACTTGTTAAAAAAATGGCAAGAGACTGAGCATAGCCATAAAATCCAACATATCGTGACAGAGCAGATAGAAGACATTCCTTATCCCGCTCTTTCCTTTTTCCCCAATGAAGGAGACGATAAACCCCGGATCAATACCTCTCTTGCTGACAGTTATCAAACCTCTCTCTCTCGAATACTTACCACCTATGCAGATATATTCTCCCGACAACCTGGCCACACTAATTTAACCGAACATAGTATCAGAACCAAGAGCGAGGCAGTTGTAAGACAAAGACCCTATAGGATTCCGGAAGCCAAGAAAGCTGTAATCGAACAGGAAGTTACTAAAATGTTACAATCCGGGATTATTGAACCATCCAGTAGTCCCTGGTGTTCCCCTATAGTGTTAGTACCCAAGCCAGATGGAACCACGCGCTTCTGTGTAGATTATCGGAAGGTGAATGAGCTCACCTACTTTGACGCTTACCCTATGCCTCGCATCGACGAACTGTTGGAGAGAATAGGGCATGCCAAGTTCATGTCTACTTTAGATCTCACAAAAGGATATTGGCAGATCCCCTTAAAAGAAACAGACAGGGAAAAGACCGCATTTTCAGCACCCTCTGGGTTATATCAGTTTACAGTTCTCCCTTTTGGGCTACACGGAGCCCCTGCTACCTTTCAACGGCTAATGGATATGATTTTAAGGCCCCATCGCTCCTATGCCTCAGCCTACTTAGATGACATTGTAATATTTAGCGACTCATGGACTGACCACCTCCAACATTTATCAACAGTGCTACAGACATTGAGGGAAGCTCACTTAACTGCCAATCCTGAAAAATGTATGTTAGGCTGTACATCAATCAAATACCTGAGGTATGTCTTAGGACAAGGAAAAGTCCGCCCTCAAATTGAAAAAGTTGCAGCCATAAAACAGATTCCAGTACCTAAGTCAAAAAAAGAAATACGCTCGTTCCTTGGGCTCGTCGGCTACTACAGGCGGTTTATTCCTGGGTTTTCGACCATAGCTGAGCCTCTTACGAATCTGCTAAAGAATGGGTCTCCTAAAACATTCTCCTCCTTACCAGAAGCAGGTATGCACAGTTTTTTGAGGCTTAAGGAGGCCTTGGCTACCGACCCTGTGTTGTGCTGCCCGGATTTTGGTCGTCCTTTTATCTTACAAACCGACGCTTCTGATGTTGGTCTAGGGGCCGTGTTATCACAAACCCAAACTGATGGGTCGGTTCACCCTGTTCTGTTTATCAGTAGGAAGCTTCTTCCCCGTGAGCGTCCATATCCCACTATTGAGAAGGAATGTCTTGCCATTAAGTGGGCCATTGAGTCTCTTCGGTATTATCTCAGTGGCCGTCCTTTCACCCTCCTGACTGATCATGCCCCACTCACTTGGCTGTCTCGTCATAAGGATACCAATCCTAGAGTCCTGAGGTGGTTTCTTTCCTTACAACCCTTTTCGTTTCAGGTGTTTTATTCTCCGGGACGTCTCATGGCCAATGTTGACTTTCTCTCCAGATGTCCTTCGGATGAGCGTCGTCTACAGACGCTCTCTAGGGGGAGTGTTTGTGATGGGTCGCTCCATTCCGACCCACACAGTTCTCTTACTTGTGCTGACTCTGCCACACACGACCTGGTGCATACTGTAGACCCCGGTGATTTGATTGGTCGCTTATGGCAACCGCGGGACCAACTGCGGGTTAAAAGCGGAGCGTCAGAGATATCGAGGAGAGAGGCAAGAGGGAGTGGAGATATACGAGTGACAAAGGAGGAACAAGAGGACGAGGAACCCACCATCGAGGAGGAGGACGGCCGGAAGACGGAGCCGACGGGAGCTGGAGTATCACAGAGGAGACTTGGAGACAGCTGGCCCGGGGAGCCTGCTCCTACGCCGCCACGCTTCCGGAGAAGTGTGGCCTCTCCAGGTACGGAGACGGAAGCGGGGAAGGGAGGCGGGAGGTGAGAGGAGCGGGGAAGAGGAGGGGAAAGAAGGGAGAAGGGGAGAGGGTAAACGGGCACTTTTGATGGTGAGCACTGCGGGGGAAAGGGGACGGGGCAAGAAAACAATAGCAGTCATTCAGATACAGAAAAGAAAGGGAAGAGAAATATAGGAAATACGATACCAAGAAGATAGAGCGTACGCAGGAAGAGATTCACGATTAAGTACACTAAACGAATAAACGAGAGAAAGAGAGAGAGAGAAAAAAAAAAAGAAGAAAGACGGAAAACAGTACATAAGCAAGAAGCGCAGGACGCAAAGAAACAGGCAGGAAGGAAGTCTGGCAGGAGAATCAGAAGAGGGACAACACAGGCAAAAAGAAGTAAGACAGTAAGAAGACAGCGGAGACAGGGACAAAGAGAGTGAGAGAGAAAAGGGAAAGACAAGAACAGTTAAGCCTTAACAAGCCTCCCCACTTACCGTATCTATTTATTTTCTTGTTTCCATGCTCCCCGCGAGGCCTGGGAAGGAAGAAGGAGGACGAGCCAAGAGGTCAACCCGAGGACTACTCTACCACCTACTGCTATTCCATAAACTTTGTACATATTACTCATCGTATAAACTGTTTCAAGAACCAATAAAAGACAGTTCTTTGAAACCACGATATTGCTATTCAGCGTCATAAATCTGCCATCCTCGCACAGTTTGTTTCACCTCAATTTCAATATTTTTTTATTTCAGTTGTTATTTTCTGTAGGAAACTCTTGTAGGATCTACACAAATTCCCCATTTCTGGATTCAGAATTTTGTCTGGTTTTCAGAAATGTTTAGGTTTCTGGGATCCAGCATTGGTTTCACACCCATTTCTGTCACTGACTGGAAGTAGGCTAAAAGCACAACAAATCGTAAAAATTTGGTGTTTCCCAGTAAAATGCCAAAACTGTGTTGAAAAATTGGGTTCTCTGATTCAAGTCTGCCTGTTCCTGAAAGCTGGGAAGCTGGTGATTTTAGCACTGTAGACCCTTTGTTGGCGCCATTTTCAGGGAAAAAACCACAAGCCTTCTTCTGCAGCCTTTTTTCCCATTTTTTTTTTTTTTAAAACAGAATTTCCACTGTATTTTGGCTAATTTCTTGGTCTCCTTCAGGGAAACCCAGAAAGTATGGGTACCTCTATAATCCCTAGGATGTTGGAAAAAAAGGACGCAAATTTGGTGTGGGTAGCTTATGTAGACAAAAAGTTATGAGGGCCTAAGCGCGCCCTGCCCCAAATAGCCAAAAAAAGGCCTGGCACCTGAGGGGGGGAAAAGGCCTAGCAGCGAAGGGGTTAAACTACATGCATTAAACTAACTTTGGTATATCTCCTAATCAGGGATAGATACACACAAATATATACTTAGAAACAGGTGAGTAAAGACATAAAATAACATAGGCCCCAATGGGGAGGACAAACCATATCCTAAATAAATAGGACAAAGAAGTTACTACCAACCACGACTAACACCTAAGGACCTTCAGGACTGATGAAGCACTAAAACACCAAAGGTAAGAAGCTAGGATTTCCCAGGCGCCCGTGTGCAGAGATGTTACCCCAGTTCACAATTTTAGTGTTTCAGGACCCTTCCCAGAGGACCTTGAGGAATCCCATTGAGAGGAGGAAGGGTCAAGCATGCCCCCACCCGTGGATACCCAGAAAAGTGGAATACCTACACCAGGTAGCCAAGGTGCATGGGGTGAAGTCATGTTGGAACCTCCCATTCAAGTCAATGGGGACCTCAGTTGTCGAGCTGCTGTTGTGACCCGTGAAGCAGGTCGGTGGAACCCAAGCATGGATTCCAGATGAAGAGGACCTAAGAAAAGAGGCGACAGAGTCAAGACCACCCGGAGATGCCCAGGGGGTGCAGGAGGGCAATGTCTACCCTTCTTGAAGATGCTTTCCTGAGGGAGCATTGTCGTGGAAGTGCAGCTGTGGTGTCCAGGCGATGCAGGAAGATCCCAGGGGTCTACCATGAGCTGTCCTAACACTGGTCGTCGAATTGCAGAGGGGCAGTGATCAGCAGTACCACCAGCAAGCCTTTGCAAATGCATGAAAATGTTGCACAAAGTGTTGCAGGATTTGGGGGCCAGGAAGGCCCAAGGGACTCATCCTTTGTAGGTAAGTCAGGGCCTGCCCTCAGCAAGCAGTAGAGCCAGGAGGAATCACTAGAGACCACAGGAGGACCCTCTGGCAGCAGGCACAGGGAGTCTCAGGGAGGCTTCAGCAGTACAAAAAAGAGGGATGCCCACGTCGCAGGAGTTTCAGAGAGGACATCGCTCTTGGTGCTGTATGATGCTGGAGGCTAGGGCTTCTCGGAGCTAGGCTATCTTTGGACTGAAGAGCAAACAGGCCTTGGCAATAGTAAACAGATGCAGTGCACAAGGGTTCCAGTCAAGCAGCTCCAACATGGGACCATAGACTTCTCAGGTACAAAAAAGACAGGTCATACATCTGGAGAACCACAGAATCTCCACCTGTGTTGTAGAGCCTTGAAGAGTCCGTGAGACAGCAGGATCCACAAACTGGTGGTTGACATTGAGACACCTGCTGATGCAGGGAAGTGAAACCTTCACTCCAAGGGAGAATTCTTCTTGCTGTCTTAAGTGAAGGCAGAGTTCGGGAGACTCTGGAGGATGTGTAGCCACGAAAGTTGCAGAGTCCTTGCAATGCACGGGGACTAAATTGCAGTAGGAGCCATCCTACTAGTTGCAGTCTTGTCTTGGTTACCGGTGACGTTCAGCAGCAGTTCTAGTGTCCAGGTCGCGACGAACCTAGGGTTCCACCCTAAGGGGCGCCCTTAAGTAACCCATGAAGGGGGATGAACACTTACTGCAGTAACCCACCTATCAGGGAGGTCATGGATGCTACTCAGCTGAACTGACCCATCAGATGCTCCCAGGTGCCTCTGCTCATCTTTTTTCAAGATAGCAGAATCAAGTGGCCACGTGGCAGAGCTCTGGGTACCTCCCTAGGGAGGAGCTGTACAGGGAGGTGGTCACTCCTCTGTCCTTTGTGTGTTTTCACACCACAGCAGGAGCCGGGGGCTCCTGCACTGGAGAAAACCAGTTCTGCAAGGAGGGCACCAAATGTGCCCTTCAAAGCAGTCTGGTGGTGCTCAGAGGCACTGCCACCCTAGCCCGAAGATACCTATTCCTAAAGGAGAGAGAGGTGGTAACACCACTCCTCATAGGAAATCCTTTGTTCTGCCTTCCTCTGCCCAAGTTAGGCTCAACAGCAGGGGGTCAGAACTGTGTCTGGGGTCAACTGCAGCACAGACTTGCACGCAGACCCTGCAAGGCTGAACAGTGAGACATGGGGGATCCCCTAGGGATTCCCAGGGTGCATGGTATCATGCAACTAGCACTGGAATCGGTGTAGTTGCATGCTTCCAAAATGTTTGATACCAAACATGACTAGGTTCGGTGAAGCCATGATGTAGTTAGAATGTAGTTAGACATCTTGTGTTGACCAGTGTCCACTACATACCTTAAAATGGCTTCCACGTACTTACAAAGCCCAGAAAATGGGGTCTGAGGTTTGTAGGGACACCTCTGCTCATGCAGGGCTGCCCTCACACTTAAATCCATGCACCCTGCCCTTGGACTGAAGGGCCTACCTTAGGGGTGATATATAGGGTCAAAGTGCAGTGACCATAATATAAGGTAAGCCTTATATCTGGGGTGAAAGGTGCATGCACCTTTTCACACAGGGTGCAATGGCAGGCCTGTAGTCACAGTTTGCATGAGCTCCTGTCGCGTTTGCTCTCATTGTACCAATGAGACTGCTGGATTAGGGCGGCAGCATCACCTGAATTGTGGGGAACTGAGTGTGATCCCACACCAAGTGACAACTGTTGGCCTAATCCGTGCCCAGCTAGTCAGCAGCACTTCACCTGTGTCAAAGAGCAGGGGTCATTTTTAGCAACCGGGCAAATGGCATTGTGACTTCTCAGGGAAATCATGCTGGATCAGATCTCATCCTTTTCTCTCAGTTACATTTGTCTCAAACATACAAAGACAAACAGAAGGAGGGAATGGTTCAATAATGTTTTTTGAATCAGCTGCGTCCTAGAAAAAATTACATGAACTGCAATAATTAGAATGATAAAACAAGCAGAATGGTGACAAGGAAAGTGAAACACAAGAAAAGTTGTACCATACTGTCACTAAACAAGATGTGTAATTCCTCTGCCATTAATGTTCTAGGTTAGAGCATAGCAGGATAAGCCTTAATCCGCCCTTCAGGACCCTCCCCCCCCCCCCCCCGGAAGACATCATCCCCCACACCTGAGTATGACAGTAGTAAAGGAACCTGTCATCTATTGAGACACCTTCTCCATATTGGCCAGCGAACAGGCAGTCTCAGCGAGCAGCTGTTAAAGTCAGACAGCATGCAGTAGTAGTCATCTGGCTGGAACCTTCCTCTAACGTGCTGGGGACAGAGAGGTGTTTTTATAATAAAACAGCTAGTGTTCTGAGAGAAGTGTCCCCATGTAAAAGTATGTATGTTTATGTGAAATGTTAGAGAGGCGGTGTACCACGTGTGCCAGCAACCCTATCTTGTTCAGCCTTGAATAAAGCACAGAGTGAAAGAATGTCATGCTAACAAATGTAAATGCTTTCCTAAGCGAAAGAACAGCAGGATAAAGGAGAGTAAAACATCACCACGAATGTGATCGCTTCTAAAAGAATAAAATGAAATAAAATGAAACATTACTAGGCTAAAGGGCACAGACAGCAGACCTATTTGCTAAAATAACGTGCCCACAAACATCACTAAAATGGCTTCACTACACTCCCATGGGTGGCATAATACGTGCTGCAGCCCATGGGATGCCCCTGGTGTACCAATGCCCTGGGTACCTAAGGTACCAATGCCCTGGGTATCTAAGTACCTTATACTAGGGACTTACAGGGGTACACCAGTATGCTAATTGTGGAGTGCAAAGGTTGCTTACCAACTAAATTTAGGGTACAGAAAACGGACACTGGGATCCTGGTTAGTAGGATCCTAGTGTACTAGAGTCAAAGCACACTGACACCAGGCAAAAAGTGGGGATAACTATGTCAGAAAGATCCTACTTTCCTACACCCAGGTGGGACCAGGCTCCCTCACCAGGAAAAAAAAACAAAATGTTGCGTGAGGCCGACTTCTAAGTCATGAAAAACCAAGGAAAACCTTTGTGTGGCCCTCCCAGGCACAGCAGGCGAGCCACTACTACAAAATTCACTGCACTCTAGGAAACCTACCCAATAATGGTATGCGGGCGGTCTGTTCCAAACATTCTTGCCCATATCTTCACTTATGGTGGTTCTAGGATGAGGGGACCATCACCAGATTACTCAGCATAATGAGCTCTTTCTCCCTGGATCATCATTTGGGTCTCCACCCTAAGTTTCGCGGGGGAGCAAAATCATCACCTTTTCCACTTTTTAAGGCATTTCTAAGATCTCTCATGGCAGCGGAAAATAGTTAGTCCTCTGAAGGTCTTCTGTATCTTAACAATGTAGAAGGACTGAATTTGTAATGCACTATGCTCTCTAGGGGCTGATTATATAATTACACTGTAATGTCGTTTAATGTGATTACATTGTAATGATATTTTATGTGGTTATGCCCTCTAGGGGCTGAATGTATTGTTACACTGCCGTGTTTTTCCTCAATTAGTTTTCATGTGGTGATGTCCTCTAGGGGATGATTCTATGGTTGCATTATAATGCGTTTTCAAAAAAGCTATGGGCTGTGCTGACTATTACAGTCGAGTGCCAAGTGTATGAAGGAACTCACAAACACAAAGTTTATTTCTGAGAAGTGTTTTCATTAGGTTTAGATGGTGATTGCACGGATGCTAACTAGTATTACCACTTGCCCCACTGCTCCGCATGGGAAAGAAGTGCCTCTTAGGCGAAATAAAACACCTCTAAAAAAGAAGTGTGAGCAATGTTTCAAAGATTAAAGCAAGGAGAAACAAGAGTTGCACAGTAAATAGGCTCTTGAGTAAAGTGGTGAGCCATGTGAAAATGTCTTCCAGGGAGTCAATATTATAAGCTCCCTATAAGGGATACTACAAATACCACAATGTACCTAGTAATGCCTATAAGGCATACAGAAGATGCTCTAGAGAGCAGGATATATACCATACAGGCAACTATCTCTTATGCATAGATCCTGTCTTCAGAGAAAAAGAAAAAACCTTGTGCCATCAGACGTTAAACCCACCTAGGGCCACAAAGAAAATCCCTCATAGCTGGCACAAAAAGCTGTCATCCATAGGCCTTAGTAAAGAAAGTAATACCTGCACAAGGCAGGTACACCACACTGGGTGCCACAAGAAGGTGGAATGGTGAAGAAGAAGTGAAACTCACAGGAAATAGAGGACTCCGCTCTAGTATGGGTCCACCTGAAAGAAGAATCAAAGACAAGCGCCCCACTTACAATCTGAGAAAGTGGGGAGCTAATGAAACAGGAATAGACATATTTAAGTGCTTTTGCCCCGACTGTTCCTAAAGCAGAATTGGCATGTGTGGCAGACAGGCGGGTGCCATCGTAAGGCATGTCCTCCAGGATGGTTTGGACAGCCTCCAAAAAGCTATAGTGGTGTAGTCAAGCATGACGGCGCACTGCTAGCAAATGAGCCATGGTTCAATCTACTGAGTATGTGGTATCCATACCACACTTTATTGCAAACTGAGCTGCCTCGCGCCCTTCCTGGAGGGTCTGGGGGAGCTTGCTCTGGGTCTCTTCCAGAAGAAAAGGCAGTAGGCAGGCCTCTGAAACCTACAACGCATGGGAAAAACAGCCCAGAACACATGCACTGTTTTTGACTGCAAGGTTGAACCAGTGAGGTAAAAATGTTTCTTCCACAAGTTTCCACCCATCTGGACTCCCTGTCAGGAGGAACATTAGGGAGAACACTGGGGTGAGAGGAGGCTGTAGCAGCCTGCACCACAAAACGTCTTGGAGTTGGGTGCCAGAAGAGACAGGCCGGGTCCCGGGTGGGGTGCTTATAGGCTATGTGTTGTAAATCAGTAGCGATTAGATTAAGCATTAGCAGAAGACATCTTGTATTTAGAAACTATTGTGAACATTTCACGGAATCCATTTTGTATTCATGGCAGCCATTTTCTCTGCCACATGCTGCCATTTGCTCGCCATGTTCTCTGTCCTACCTTTCTGTTAACTACTCTTGAAAATCTGTCTAGTGACAAGTTATATTTAGCATCTCCCACTTTCGCACATGCCCAGTAAGATCTGCAGCTGTTAGTAATCAGTAACAGACAGTAATGTGTCAACTAGTCCTTGAAAACTGTTAGCCCCTCCTACCTGTCGACTGTGCATTTCCATATGACCTTATATGTATATAAGTCTTGCTTCTATAATTGTATCACCTTCTTTTAGCCCCTGCGTGGGTATAAAAGGACCATGCTCCCTCAGTTCAGTGTGCTACTTCAAACATTACCGAAGGGTGCTGTTTGAACTATAGTACCACCTCATGAGGTTTAATAAACTTTGTCTTTTATTTCAGTTTCTGTGCCAACTTCTTCCTATATGGTCTGATGACTTTGTGCAGAGAAGGGTGAACCCCTTGCACTAGTAGGCCTTGCTGAGGCTTACTTCGACAAATTGGCACCTGAACAGGGACTCATCAGCGACTCGGACGCCCGACGGATTGGTCGCGACAAAGGATTGGGATCTCGCTGCGGACGATCAATGCCTGAGGAGACCGAGTCTTGGCAACCACGGCGTTTTTCCCTTCATTCTGATTTGACCATCCAGGTGGCACCGGTCCTCGACTGAGATCCTTTTTGTTCATTTGTCATGCAGTGACCATTTGGTCGATTTTAGAACTTGCCAGTTGGAACCTGGACGCCCTCTGATTGGTAAGAGCCGTTTTACGGCACTTGCTGTGGGTTTTGATGCCTTTGTTTCACCACCTACTGTAGCTCTCGTGTTTTGGGTGACTAGTCAATTTGTGTCCTTTAAATTGATATATAAATAGCAATTTATATAGGCAGGTAATGAGGAGAATGTTCTCCAATTTAATTTTGATTTGAACAGCACCTTAAGTGCTACTTTGATTATAATATTGCATATTCTGCACTATTTTTGGCATGCCTGTTTTTAGCGCACTTCGTAGGATGTGTTGCTTTTGTAATGGTACCAATTTTAGACTGGAAGAATCGCAACCGGCACCCCCAGAGGGGACGCCCAATAGAGATATGTATGTTAAACATGGTCTTTCTTCTATAATGTACAGCACATTATGGAATAAATACACTTGTGCGGATCCTGAGTTACGTTGGCCTATGCATGGGTCATTTGATTTGCGAAAGATTGAGTATGTGGAACAATGTATGTGTAAGCGAAGGTCTAGGCAAGATATGTTTGACTGTGTACGAATGTGGGAGAAAGAAGTGCGTGGACGAGTGAAGCGTGACCAAGCCTTGCTTGAGAAAGAGTAGCGGAAGAATGTATATGTGAAAGCATTGGAAATGAGAAAGAAAGAAATAAATGACTTAAAGGAGATAGAAGAGAAAGAACGTAAATTACAGGTAATTGGCCAATACACTGTTAGGCAACCTCTCTATCCTATCCTTAATAAACCGCACGATGATTTTTTGTTACTAGATCGCCCTCCACCTCCGTATGTCGTTCCTTCTGCCCCTCATGAGTTAGCTGAGGTCTCCGGTATGGAGCAATAGAAGATACGAGACCGTCGCTCTATGTTGCGTCTGAGCTTAGATCTACTGCTCGTAAAACAATTTGTAGCGTTGTCTCTGCTTCTGAACTTTTAGACAACATGAAAGGGTGGACGGAAAAGGAGCAGCTATATTTTACTGAGGCATTTGGCACAGAAGTTATTGAACTATTTTGGAAATATTCTGATGAGTTAGAGCCCGATGATGTAGCAGCTGATCATAAGCAAATGCTTGATGGTTTTTTTGTTTTCTCCCAGGTGGCTGATACAATCAGGCGTTTGGTGAAATTATGTGTTGCGGAAGTCTGTTTGCAAGAGGAGAAGAGGGCCGTGGACGTAGATGCACGGACATCTCAGAGCGGCGGGGTGCAAGCTTCCATCTTCGGAACAGATAAAACTATGATAGTTCATGCGAAACCAATGCGGGAGGCCGCACCTTTGTATGTTCCTCCTAAAGGATTGGGTACAAGTGATGATAAAACTTCTGTTGATGCTAAGGGTTATTTTATTTATAACTGGGTGTATACTCCTTGGAATAGAGCAGATGTAATGGCACTTAAAACAGAATTACCTGACCCGTGGAAAAATCCAGCTGCCTTTTATGAGGAAGTTGAGGGAGCAATTAGTTCTTGTACTATGACTTTGGCTGACATTGATTTATTTTTCGGATTGATATTACCGCCAGATATCTGTAGAACTGTTCGTAAAGTTGATGATCGTGTAGTTTTTGGGGCGTCATGGAAAGAATTAGAACAGGTGGACGGGGATAGGGAGCCTGCGAAAAAGCTGTATCAGTTGATTCTAGATCTTCCGGCAGCCATATTAGTTAAGTTAAAAACGATTATTCCCCCTAAAAAGATAGATTGGACTGTTTTAGCGTCTTGTAAGCAAAAGGCAGATGAATCGGCCTCTGATTTCTTTACACGCTTTGAAGAAGCATTTCATGATTTTAACGCCAGTTATTGTCAGATGATACGGGCAGACATTTGTTCGTCGATAAATATGTCTCAAATCTGTTACCAGGAATAGCTAGTCGTCTAAAAGCTAGTGAAAGTTCATGGACTACCTCGACTCCGGTTTCTCTTTTGACTATGGCTCAGTATTATGAACGTCAGGAATTAGAAGCAAAAGGAAGCGAGGATAAAAAGATTAAAGAATTAAAGACGAAGGTTATGTTGGCTCAAGCTTATGGTCCGCCTTTTAGAGGTAGTGATAGAGGTGGACGTGGATCTTATGGTTCTTCTTACACTCGTTCGTATTTGTCTGTTGATCAGAGTGCGTATTGTAAGAAATCTGGGCATTGGGCTGCCGATTGTCCAGCACTACGTGTTCAGCAGTGTTCACGTGGTCAGGGACAAATGAGAAATCACTCAGGATATTCAGGGCCTAGAAGAAGCACGAATGATCATGCTAGGGTTGATGCTAATGTACGAGGACAGGATGGGTTTAACACTTTTGATAGACGGAACCAATACCAGATGTCTAACAATGTGCAGCCTGATTTCCAAGATTCTGCTTATGCATAGGATTGCCTAGGATGGGGTAAGGAATCAGTTGAAGTTCCAGTAGATCAGAGGGGTCCCTATGTTACAGCACATGTTTTGGGTTCTACTGATCAGTTTCTGGTTGATACAGGAGCTACTCATAGCGCCTTGTCTAAACAATTGATTCCAAGGGCTCCCCTGTCTGGCTTAACCATTACATCAATAGGTTTCGATGGAACACCTTCCCCTAGCCCATTGTCACAACCACTTGCATTCCATGTTGATAAATGTACTGCTCCATGTCCATTTTTGCTTTCTCCAAATACATCAGACAATATTGTGGGTCTTGGTATGCTCAAGTATTTCAGGGCTACAGTACGATGCTCTCCTGAAGGGGTGCGTGTCATTTTGAATGATAATCATCCTGTGATGGAAAGAGTTTGTCTTGTTAAAGAGGATATTGCATTAACTTCACTCCCTAGTACTTTGTGGGCTACTTCAGATACTGATGTGGGACAAATGATTATTCCACTGGTACATATTAGTGTCAAGGAGGGAGCTGTATTGCCACGTTTGCCTCAATACAAAATTTTACAGGAGGGCGAAGAAGCACTCACACGAATTGTGCATGATCTTATTGCATTTAGAGTTGTTGAGGAAGTTGCGTATAATGTTTGTAACAGTCTGATTCTTCCTATTCTGAAAAAGGATACTGATACTAGGATTTACCGATTCATTATTGATTTACGAGAAGTGAATAAGATTGTGGTACCACAATATCCTGTGGTATCTGACATCACAACACTTCTTACTTTGGTTCCCCCGACAGCAACTACGTTCTCTGTGATAGACTTGAAGAATGCTTTTTTTAAATTTCTATTCATCCTGACAGCCGATATTTGTTTGGTTTTACTTTGAATAAACGATCATATAGATTTTGCAGAGTTCCTCAAGGCTATACTGAGAGTCCTAGTATTTATGGTCAAGCGTTAAAACAACAACTTTATTCTTTTGTTTTGCCTGAAGGTGTGGCTCTCATACAATATGTTGATGATATTTTGTTGGCAGCTGATACCCCTGAGCAATGTGAAAAGTGCACTTTGTCCTTAATTTATTTTCTTTCTTCACACTATCATAAAGTGTCAAGAAAGAAATTGCAATATTGTAGACCAAAGGTAACCTATTTAGGTCACCTTTTGTCTAAGGAGGGCCGTGCACTTACATCAGATCATATTCAAGCAATTTTAGACACACCAGTACCCTCTACTCAGAAAGATGTTTGTGCATTCCTTGGTCTTACTTCTTTTTGTAGGAAATGGATATTATGGTTTTCACACATTGTCAAATCTTTGCTAGCACTTTTGACTAAAGATACTCCAATGCCCCTCCCATGGACAGATGAATGTGAGACTGCTTTCTGGCAGCTACGACAAGCCCTTTATTCAGCACCAGTGTTAGGTACTCCAGATTACACAAAGCCTTTTGCACTTTACGTACATGAGAAAGATGGATGTGCATTGTCAGTTTTAGTACAGACACATGGCGATAAGCAGCGTCCCTGTGCATATTTTTCAGCAGTACTTGATCCTGTCGCTCGAGCGTTGCCTGGGTGTTTTCGTTCAGTTGCGGCAACAGCTGTGTCAATACGTCAGAGTGAAGGGATAGTTTTGTCACATAAGCTGTTGGTGTTAGTACCCCATGAGGTTGATGCTCTTTTAAATGAAAAATGCAACATTTAACTAGCGCTCGCCTGACAGGATATGAATTGTTGGCTCTTCACATTACACTGAAGAGATGTGCACCACTAAATCCAGCCACTTTGTTGCCATATCTGGTGACTCAGCCTCAGTCACAAGAAACACATGATTGTATATTCTTTACCGAAGAACAGACAAAGGATCGTATTGATTTACAAGATACGCCCCTTCCAGATGTAGACGGGGAACTGTGGGTTGATAGGTCTTGTTTGAAGTTGCCAGACGGTATGACCTCAGCTGCATATGCAATCACCACAATACACACGGTAGTGGAGACAGCTCTTATACCACAGAAGTCAGCTCAAGCAGCTGAACTAATAGCTTTGACACGAGCATGTGAACTTAGTACTGACTTATGTGTGAACATTTATACAGACAGCCACTATGCTTTTGGAGTGGCTCATGATTTTAGTTTGCTTTGGAAGGAGAGAGGCTTTCTCACATCCCACGAGATTCAGATAATGCACGGAGAATTAGTGCATAACCTCTTGACTGCATTGACATATCAAAAGAAAATAGCTATTGTGAAATGTAGTGCACACAAGAGAGTGACCGATAAGATAAGGCAAGGTAATGCCCTTGAGGACCGCGTAGCACGTGAGACTGCGATGCAGCAAAGTACTACTTCTATGTATGTAGTGAAGCAACAAGCTGAACGTTGGCATAATGCTAGACAAGACGTATTAGATATACAGAAGAACAAGTTACTTACCTTCGGTAACGAGGTATCTGGTAGAGACTCTATCTAGCTGCTGATTCCTTACCTTAGAATTCCCTGGCGTCAGCTTCGAATCCGGAGTTTTTTCTGAGCAGTACCCTGCGCGCGCGCCGTCGGACGGCATCGTTCGGATCCGTGTGCGTCGACCAGCTCCGCGTGCATTGTTGGAGTCGTCTATGACGTCACGGTTGTCTATATAGACGCTGTCTCTGCGCGCGTACGTCAGTTCTTTTCCACAACTTCCCGCGCCAGAAGCACAGAGTCATGGAAGAACCAACCAATACACTTTTAACCTCTTTGACTGTTTGGAGAAAAACACTTTCATGCCTGTAAGAAAGGCAAAGGTTGCCAAAATCAAAACATATACATATGTACACCTAGAAACATATGAGAAAAAATTTCCCCAGAGCGGAGAGGCTTGGGCGGGTGTAAGGAATCTGCAGCTAGATAGAGTCTCTACCAGATACCTCGTTACCGAAGGTAAGTAACTTGTTCATCTGATAGAGACTTTTAGCTGCAACTTCCTTACCTTAGAATAAATACCCAAGCTATAACCCATGGTGGTGGGTCTGAAGGAGATTCTTTTTTTTTTTTAATATAAGGAAGTCCTGCAAGACAGAACGGGCAAAATGCCCCTCTCTTCTCACCTGGCTATCCAGGCAGTAGTGTTTCACAAACGTGTGTAAAGAAGCCCACGTTGCGGCCTGACATATGTCCACCACAGGTACGGCAGGTGCTAACGCAGTGGTAGCAGCTTTCCCCCTAGTGGAATAAGCTCTCAAGCCCTTAGGAGGCTGCTTCTTCGCCAAAGCGTAGCATAACTTTATACAGAGAATGACCCAGCGCGAAATGGATCGTTTCTGTACTGCACGACCCTTCTTTGCACCAACGTACCCCACAAAGAGTGGGTCGTCCACCCGGAACTGTTTAGTGCGGTCAACGTAGAACGATAAAGCTCTTTTTGGGTCCAGTCGATGGAGACGCTCCTCTTCCTTAGAGGGATGCAGTGGTGCAAAGAAGGTGGGCAGGGTGATATTTTGACCCAGATGGAAAGGGGTCACCACTTTGGGGAGAAAAGAGGCACGAGTTCTTAACACCACCTTGTCAGGATATATCATTAGATAGGGAGGTTTAGAAGATAAAGCCTGCAGCTCACTCACTCTCCTGGCAGATGTAATTGCCACCAAAAAGGCTGTCTTAATAGTGAGCAGCCGAAGAGGACAGTTATGCAAGGGCTCGAAAGAAGCACACATAAGGAAGGTAAGTACTAGATTAAGATCCCACTGGGGCATAACGAAAGGCACAGGTGGGAACAGATGTACAAGCCCTTTCAAAAACCTCTGTATTATAGGAGATTTAAACAAAGATTGTTGATCAGGCAACTGAAGAAAAGCCGATAAGGCTGCAAGATAGCCCTTAAGAGTCCCCAAGGAGGAACCCTGCTGGGCGAGAGACAAAATATACAAAAGGATGTTAGACAGAGAAGAAGAAAGAGGATCAATAGAACTCTCTGAACAATAAGAAACAAAACGTTTCCAACGGCAGGCGTAGATCGACTTAGTTGAGGGACGCCTGGCTGCCAGTATGACATCACAGACCTCGGGAGGGAGGTCATAAACCATCAACTGTCGCCGCTCAATCTCCACGCATGAAGGCGCAGAGTTGACAGGTTCGGGTGGAGAACCCTCCCCCTGCTGCTGCGACAGAAGATCCTCCTGAAGAAGCAGCCTGATTGGAGGACCGATGCTCATTTTGAGAAGCTCTGGATACCAAACTCTCCGTGCCCAATCCGGAGCCACAAGGATTACTTGGGCCCGGTCGTTCTTGATTTTCTTGAGAACTCTGGGCAGAAGTGGTATAGGCGGAAAAGCGTACAGGAGGCCTGAACTCCACTCGTGAAGAAAAGCGTCGCCTAGCGATAGCCCCCTTGGAAACTCCAACGCACAAAACTGCTGACATTGCGCGTTCTCTGCGGAGGCGAACAGATCTAACCAAGGCTCTCCCCACTGCTGAAAGAGTCCTTGCGCCACCTCCGGATGGAGACACCATTCGTGATACTCTAAGCATTTTCAGCTGAGTTCGTCTGCTCTGGCGTTCAGAGAACCTGCCAGGTGTTGAACCACCAGGGTCATGCCCTGCTGTTCCAGCCATGTCCAGAGGCGTAAATCCTCTTGACAAAGGGTCCATGACCCCACACCGCCCTGCTTGTTGCAGTACCACATTGCGGTAGTGTTGTCCGTGAACACCTGCACCACATTCCCTTTCACAACAGGAAGAAATGCTTTTAATGCTAGCCGGATAGCCCGAAGCTCCAACAAGTTGATGTGGAGCCCAGATTCCGCCGGAGACCAGTGACCTCTGATCTCCACCTCCCCCAGATGGCCGCCCCATCCCAGAAGTGATGCATCTGTCACTACCGTTAGATCTGGTTAGGGAAGGGAGAGGGGTCTGCCCTTGACCCATTCGCAGTTCACTAACCACCACTGCAGATCTTCCGCAGTCCTCTCCGAGATCTGAACCATGTCGGTAAGATTTCCCTGATGCTGTGCCCATAGGAAGTTCAGGTCCCACTGCAGAACCCTCATGCGCCATCTGGCATGCTTGACCAACAGGATGCAGGAAGCCATGAGTCCCAGCAGCCTCAAAGTCTGGCTCACCGAAATCCAGGATAGAGGCCGAAACATCGGAATCATAACCTGAATATCCTGAACCCGCTGATCAGGAGGATAAGCCTGATACTGCACTGTGTCCAGAACAGCTCCGATGAAAGAGAGCTTCTGAGAGGGAGTCAGGTGTGACTTCGGCACATTTATAGTGAACCCCAGCGAATGTAAGAGGTCCACCGTCATCTGGAGGTGGGTGACGAAAGCCTGGGGCGTAGGAGCCTTCAACAGCCAATCGTCCAGGTAGGGGAAGACTGAAATCCCTGACCTACGCAAATGAGCTGCCACCACCACCATCACCTTTGTGAACACCCAAGGGGCACTGGTGAGACCGAAAGGTAGCACGGTAAACTGAAAGTGCTCGTGGCCCACCTTGAACTGCAGGTAACGCCTGTGGCTTGGCAGGATAGGAATATGGAAATACGCATCCTGCAAATCCAACGCTACCATCCAGTCTCCTTGGTCTAGGGCAGACAAAACCTGAGCAAGAGTGAGCATCTTGAATTTCTCCTTCTTGAGGAAGAGATTGACGTCCCTTAAATCCAAAATAGGGCGAAGGCCATTTTTCTTTTTGGGAATCAGAAAGTAGTTGGAATAACAACCACTGTCTACTTCTGATATCGGGACTCTTTCTATGGCTCCCTTGGCCAAAAGAGCTGTAACTTCCTCGCGGAGCAAAGCTAAATGGTCCTCCATCAGCCATTCCTTTGCCGGAGGGATAGAAGGAGGGAAAGACTGGAAGGGAAGGGAGTAGCCCTTCCGTATGATCTGCAGGACCCACTTGTCCGTGGTGATAGAAAGCCAGTGAGGGAGATGAAAACGAATCCTCCCTCCAACTGGATGGACGTGATCCCGCAGAACCACACTAGGAGGGCTTGGGCGCAGTGGAGGGGGGCTGTGTGGCAGCGGACCTCTGGCCAGACCCTCTGGGTCTGATGGTACCACGACCACGTCCTCTTCCGGGATGCTATGAAGCCTGAGGACGGTGGCTAAACTGTGGCTGGTGTGGTACCACGCCCCTCCCGAAGCCTCGGAAGGGGCAAAAGACAGACTGCTGTCGTGCCGGTGCTGAAAGGCCCAAGGATCTGGCCGTGGCTCGAGAATCCTTGAACCTCTCAAGCGCGGAGTCTGCCTTTTCGCCAATAAGGCAAGAGCCATTGTAGGAGGCTGGCCTGGTTTGTAGTGGGTACCAAGGGGTACTTACACTCTGCACCAGGTCCAGGTATCCCTTATTAGTGTAGAAGAGGTGTCTAGCAGCTTAGTCTGATAGAAAAGGTAGCTTAGCAGAGCAGCTTAGGCTGAACTAGGAGACATGCAAAGCTCCCACTATACCACTAGTGTCATATGCACAATGTCATAATGTCATAAGAAAACACAATACACAGATATACTAAAAATAAAGGTACTTTATTTTTATGACAATATGCCAAAAGTATCTCAGTGAGCAAATATACACAAGATATATGTACACAATACCAAAGATATGCAGTAATAGCAATAGAAAGCAATGCAAGCAATGTACAGTCACAATAGATTGCAATGAGAGCACATAAGTATAGGGGCAACACAAACCATATACACTAGAAGTGGAATGCGACCCACGGATGGACCCCAAAACTATGTGAGCTTGTAGAGGGTTGCTGGGACTGTAAGAAAACAGTGAGGGTTAGAAAAATAGCCCACCCCAAGACCCTGAAAAGTAGGTGTAAAGTGCACCTAAGTTCCCCAGAGAGCACAGAAGTCGTGATAGGGGAATTCTGCAAGGAAGACCAACACCAGCAATGCAACAACAATGGATTTCCAGACGAGAGTACCTGTGGAACAAGGGGACCAAGTCCAAGAGTCACACTCAAGTCGGGAGTGGGCAGATGCCCAGGAAATGCCAGCTGAGGTTGCAAAGAAGCTACCACCAGATGGTAGAAGCTGTGAATTCTGCAAGAACAAAGAGGACTAGGAACTTCCCCTTTGGAGGATGGATGTCGCACGTAGTGAAGAAGCTTGCAGAGGTGTTCCCACGCAGAAAGACTGTAAACAAGCCTTGCTAGCCGCAAGGGTTGCGGTTAGGGTTTTTGGATGCTGTGGTGGCCCAGGAGGGACCAGGATGTCGCCAATTGCGTGAGGAGACAGAGGGGGCGTCCAGCAAGACAAGGAGCCCACTCAGAAGCAAGCAGCACCCGCAGAAGTGCCAGAACAGGCACTACGAAGAAGAGTGAACCGGAGCTCACCCGAAGTCACACAAGAAGGTCCCACGACGCCGGAGGACAACTCAGGAGGTCATGCACTGCAGGTTAGAGTGTCGGGGACCCAGTCTTGGCTGTGCACAAACGAAATCCTGGAAGAGTGCACAGGAGCCAGGAGCAGCTGCAAATCACACGGTACCCAGCAATGCAGTCTAGCGTGGGGAGGCAAGGACTTACCTCCACCAAACTTGGACTGAAGAGTCACTGGACTGTGGGAGTCACTCGGACAGAGTTGCTGATTTCCAGGGACCACGCTCGTTGTTCTGAGAGGGGACCCAGAGGACCGGTGATGCAGTCTTTTGGTGCCTGCGGTTGCAGGGGGAAGATTCCGTCGACCCACTGGAGATTTCTTCGGAGCTTCTAGTGCAGAGAGGAGGCAGACTACCCCCACAGCATGCACCACCAGGAAAACACTTGAGAAGGTGGCCGGATGAGCGATACAAGGTTGCAGTAGTCGTCTTTGATACTTTGTTGCGGTTTTGCAGGCGTCCAGAGCAGTCAGCGGTCAATTCCTTGGCAGAAGGTGAAGAGAGAGATGCAGAGGAACTCTGATGAGCTCTTGCATTCGGTATCTAAAGAATTCCCCAAAGCAGAGACCCTAAATAGCCAGAAAAGGAGGTTTGGCTACTTAGGAAGGAGGATAGGCTAGCAACACAGGTAAGAGCCTATCAGAATGAGTCTCTGACGTCACCTGGTGGTACTGGCCACTCAGAGCAGTCCAGTGTGCCAGCAGCACCTCTGTTTCCAAGATGGCAGAGGTCTGGAGCACACTGGAGGAGCTCTGGGCACCTCCCAGGGGAGGTGCAGGTCAGGGGAGTGGTCACTCCCCTTTCCTTTGTCCAGTTTCACGCCAGAGCAGGGCTGAGAGATCCCTGAACCGGTGTAGACTGGCTTATGCAGAGATCGGCACCATCTGTGCCCATCAAAGCATTTCCAGAGGCTGGGGGAGGCTACTCCTCCCCAGCCCTGACACCTTTTTCCAAAGGGAGAGGGTGTAACACCCTCTCTCTGAGGAAGTCCTTTGTTCTGCCTTCCTGGGCCAAGACTGGCTGGACCCCAGGAGGGCAGAAACCTGTCTGAGGGGTTGGCAGCAGCAGCAGCTGCAGTGAAACCCCGGGAAAGGTAGTTTGGCAGTACCCGGGTCTGTGCTAGAGACTCAGGGGATCATGGAATTGTCTCCCCAATGCCAGAATGGCATTGGGGTGACAATTCCATGATCTTAGACATGTTACATGGCCATGTTCGGAGTTACCACTGTGACGCTATATATATGTGGTGACATATGTATAGTGCACGCGTGTAATGGTGTCCCCGCACTCACAAAGTCCCAGGAATTTGCCCTGAACAATGTGGGGGCACCTTGGCTAGTGCCAGGGTGCCCACACACTAAGTAACTTATCACCCAACCTTTACCAGGTAAAGGTTAGACATATAGGTGACTTATAAGTTACTTAAGTGCAGTGGTAAATGGCTGTGAAATAAAGTGGACGTTATTTCACTCAGGCTGCCGTGGCAGGCCTGTGTAAGAATTGTCAGAGCTCCCTATGGGTGGCAAAAGAAATGCTGCAGCCCATAGGGATCTCCTGGAACCCCAATACCCTGGGTACCTCAGTACCATATACTAGGGAATTATAAGGGTGTTCTAGTATGCCAATGTAAATTGGTGAAATTGGTCACTAGCCTGTTAGTGACAATTTGGAAGCAAAGAGAGAGCATAACCACTGAGGTTCAGGTTAGCAGAGCTTCAGTGAGACAGTTAGTCATCACACAGGGAACACATACAGGGCACACTTATGAGCACTGGGGCCCTGGCTGGCAGGGTCCTAGTGACACATACAACTAAAACAACATATATACAGTGAAATATGGGGGTAACATGCCAGGCAAGATGGTACTTTCCTACAGCCATCAAAGGGCATGTCCATCAAGCTGGACTGGAAAGCCCCTGAAAAACCAGTAGAACGCAGCCAGGCATGGCGACGTAGGGCCACTGACGATGAAATCGCTCTGCCCAGCGAGTCGGTCGTGTCCAAGCCACACCGGATTGTAAACTTGCCTGCATCTCTCCCATCCTTTACAGCCTGGGTGAGAGTGTCCCGTACACCCTCTGGGACCTGGGACAGCACTTGCGCCACCGTATCCCCCAAAACGCATGGGAATAACGGCCCAATAGGCAAGAGGTGTTTACAGACCTCAATGCCAGGATGGAGGAAGAAAACATTTTCTTCCCAAGCTGATTCAGCCTCTTGAATTCCCTATCCGGGGGAGCGGAAGGGAAGGCACCACGGGAAGTAGAGGCTTGGACAACCAAGCTCTCAGGAGTGGGGTGTTGTGTCAGGAAACTAGGGTCGCTGGGAGCGGGTCTATGGCGGCGGCCGACTGTCCTATTCACAGGAGCCCCTGTGCTGGGTTTGGACCACGTACCCAGAAGGATGTCTGTAAGAGCCTCATTGAAGGGCAACAACGGCTCCGATGTTGACACCCCCGGCTGAAGCACTTCTTTCAGGATATTCGTCCTGACTGGCACCGTAGGCAAATCTAGGTCCAAGACCTCAGCTGCCCTACGCACCACCATAGCGAAATAAACCCCTTCCTCCGTAGCCACATTAGGAGGGGAGATCATACTAGTATCTGGAGATGTGTCCAGTCCACTGGCCTCCCCTAGATCCTCATACCAGTCCTGCTGCAATCCTGATTCTAAAGGGTCCTCAGACCCCTCCCATTCCTCTCCTGCATCTGGCTGTTCCAAATAATGCTCAGACAATGATCTGGGCCGAATCGGCTCCGTCGAAGTCGGAGTCGACGTCGTACGACGTCGCTCCGGCTCCGGATCATCCGGAATAAGGATGGGGCTGCCACCGGTGGGCGCCGGTGGCGGAATCGTCGACGTCGGACCCGGCGCCGAAGGAGGTCGACTGTGAGAGACCGACGCCGGTCCAGATCCGTTATCGGATCCTGAGGTCCCTAACGGCGCCGAGGCCAAAGCCGCCGGCGTCGAATCCGAAGGGGCACCTG
This sequence comes from Pleurodeles waltl, assembly GCF_031143425.1. NCBI lineage: Eukaryota > Metazoa > Chordata > Amphibia > Caudata > Salamandridae > Pleurodeles > Pleurodeles waltl. The sequence continues at coordinate 1,841,423,940 of NC_090444.1, read as the reverse complement.
CTGACCCCGTGGGGCCCAAAGACCCACCAGAGGGTATAGCCCGCTCAAAGACGAGACGCATGGCCTCGTAGAATTCTTTTATTTGAGCGGGGGTCGATCCGGTCCCCGGAAAGGGGTGAAGACGTGGATTCGACCCTGGCGACGGCTCCGCAGAACCGCGCTCGGAACGTCGACATTCCCTAGATGCCTCGTCGGTCGACGGGCGTGCCAAAGACAAAGTCCGCTTGGACTTCTTCTTCTTCTTGTGCCTCTTACCTTCTGATGACCTTGGATGCGAGGAAGAGGACTTGGGGCTCCGGGAGCGGTGCCGCGACCTCCTTCTACTGCGAGACCGTGACCTCCGCGGAGTCGCGCCGACCAAAGACGAATGTCGGGCCGCAAGAAGCTTAAGGGATCTCTCCCTCAAGGCCTTCGGCGCCATGGCCCGACAATCGGAGCACGAGGTGGAATCGTGGTCCTTGTCCAGGCACCAAAGACAAACTCGGTGCGGATTTGTCACCGACATGGTGCGATGACACGCACCACACTGCTTGAATCCTGTCTTTCTCGAAGCCATGACTCCAAACAGCCAAAAAAGCATTGACAAACCGTCGAAGCAGGGTAGCTCTTTCCAAAACTGCGCTTAACCGGCGCGGAAGGAAAAAAACAGAGGTACGTGCACCGAGACGGCGTCTATATGGACAACCGTGACGTCATAGACGGCTCTAACGACGCTGACGACACACGCGGAGCTGGTCGATGCACGCAGATCCGAACGACGCAGTCCGACGGCGCGCGCAGGGTACTGCTCAGAAAAAACTCCGGATTCGAAGCTGACGCCAGGGAATTCTAAGGTAAGGAAGCTGCAGCTAGAAGTCTCTATCAGATAATAGAGTACCTTTATTTTTGTGACACTGAGGCCCATATTTATACTTTTTTAGTGCCGCATTTGCGTAGTTTTTTACGCAAAATCGGCGCAAACTTACAAAATACAATTGTATTTTGTAAGTTTGCGCCGATTTTGCATCAAAAACTGGCGCAAATGCAGCACTAAAAAAGTATAAATATGGGCCTGAGTATTTTCTTTCATGTGTGTGAGTACTGTGTGATTACAGTTGTATTGCAAGTCTCCGAGATCAGCCTTGGCTGCTCAGCTACAGCTACCCCTAGACAGCCTGGCTGCTGGACACTGACTACATTTCACTAATAAGGGATAACTGGACCTGGTGTAACTACCTTTGGTACCGACTACACGCCAGGCCAGCCTCCTACAGAGGCTACGGCTACACATTATGCAGGCTCGACAAAAAATGGAAACAATAATTAACAGAATCAAACACTGACAAACTGAATTGGTCTTGGCTTAACAAGGCTGAGATATTGACATTTTGGCAGTGGCATGAAAATGCATGCATCAAGATCCATGTTGATGTGTCGCTGGCAAATTTGTGATTGGTTTTCTATTAAAGAACACCCATTCCAAGATAGCTACTGATGTTGTGTTACAAAGCCATAAGTGTTTTATGGCATGTGCAGAAATGTGAGATGTTTGTGTGCATGCGGTATGATGGTCACTTGCAGCTGCTGAGGCTCTAAAAAATAAATAAATGAATAAAGAAAAAAATGTGACACAGAGTCACATATTGAGCATGAGGATCAAAAGGACAGCATATTGGGGTGGATTAGGCAGGGTGAGAAAACAAAGAAATTCCGGCATTTCCACTGAGTACTCAATACAAAAACAAGCACTGGCAAAGCAATTAGGTTTAATGCTTCATTTTGGTGATGGGAAGCAACGGAAGTAGTAGAGAAAGGAAATAAAAAGATAAAGAACTGTGTGAAAGAAGTGAGAGGTAAAAAAAGAAGATTAAGGTGGGGAGGAAAAAAGAGTAAAGGGGATGGGCGAAGAACAGAGAAAGAAAGGAGAAAAATGGAAGATAGAAGAAGAGGAGAGGACAGGAGTTGAGAGAAAACAGCAAAGTAAGGTGAGAGAGACAACAATCAGAGGAGGTCTAAGAAGCAGAGAGAATACAAAAAGAACAAGTTACTTGCCTTCGGTAGAGACAATATCTAGCTGCAGATTCCTTACTTTTGAATTTCCACAGGCGTCAGACTGCAATCGGAAGATTTTTCATGAGCAGTACTCCTGTGCGCCAGTAGGTGGCATCGGACAGCTCCATGTGGTGTCGTCAGCATCATCTGTGCTGGAAGTGATGTCTGTATCACCTATATAGGTGACACCTCGGCGCAATCAGTTACTTTTTAAGACTTTCCACGCCAGGAGCGCAGAGCCATGAAATTCACCGACACTGGTGTGTCCAACCTAAGGCCCTGAAAGGGACCATCCCTAACCCTAGAAATCTGTCTGGGGAGGATAGGTGGGTCGGTAAGGAATCTGCTGCTAGATATTCTCTCTACCGGATTAGGCGTTACTGAAAATAAGTAACTTTCTCAACTGACACAGACTTCTTGCCGCACATTCCTTACCTTAGAATGGATACCCAAGCAATACCATCCCGGTGTTGGGACTGCAGATAAATTTAAACTAAGAAGTCCTGTAGGACAAAACAGGCAAAATTGCCATTCTTGCGGACCTGAATATCCAGGCAGTAATGTTTGGTAAACGTGTGCAAGAAAGCCCACATTGCTGCCTGGCAGATGTCCAGGATGAGGCACAATGGTCGCAGCTTTGGCTCAAGTGGCATGAGCTCTCAAGATCTCAAGCCCTCAGGGGGCTGCTTCCTGGCCAATGTGTAGCAGATTTTGCTGAAGAGAACGACCCATCAAGAGATGGTCCGCCTCTGGACCGCCCGACCTTTCTTCACGCTAACATATCAAACTAAGAATTGGTTGCCAACCTGGGACTCCTGTGTGCAGTCAAGGTAGAAGGGCACCGCTCTTTTTGTGTCCAGAGGGCGGAGTCACTCCTCTTCTTTTGAGGGATGTAGAGAAGCGTAAAAAGTGGGCAAGGTGACAGATTGGCCCATATGAAATAATGTTACCACTTTCAGAAGGAAAGAGGCCCTAGTGAGAAGCACCAGTTTGTCTGGAAAAATGGACAGTAATGGAGGTTTGGATGATAAAGCCTGAAGCTTACTCACCCTCTGGGCAGGGGCGATTGCCACATGCTGATTGTGTCGTGAGCAGCCAGAGGGGAATTATGAAGAGGCTCGAAAGGAGCACACAGCAAGAATGTGAGGATCAAATTAAGGTCCCACTGAGGCATAATAAAAGATGAAGGGGAAACATATACACAAGACCCTGTAGAAATCTACTTACAAAAGGGGACTTTAAAAAAGAGGGCTGGTCAGGCAGGTGCAAAAAGGCAGATAACCCTTAAGAGTGCCCAAAGCAGAGCCCTGCTGGGCAAGGGTAAGGCAAAAAAAGTAGAACATCAGAAAGGGAAGCTGAAAGCAGGTCAATGGACTTTTCTGTATAATGTCATAATTTGGTTTTCCATTGCCTGGCATACACCGTCTTAGTGGAGGAACATCTGGCTGCCAGAATAACATTGCAGACTTCGGGAGGAAGATCAAAAGCCGTGAACTGCCACTGCTCAATCTCCATGCAAGAAGGCAGAAAGTTGACAGGTTCGGGTGGAGCACACTCCCTTGCTGCTGTGACATAAGATCCTCCCGAAGAGGCAGCCTGATTAGAGGATCAACACTCATGTTCAGAAGCTCGGGATACCAGACTCTTCATGCCCAGTCCAAAGCACAAGGGTGACTTGGGTCCAGTCCTTCCTGATCTTCTTGAGAACTCTGGGCAGGAGTGGTAAGGGCAGAAAAGCGTAAAGGAGGCCTGAACTCCACTTGAGACGAAAAGTGTCTCTGAGCGAGAGCCGCCTTGGAAACTCCACTACACAAAACTGCTGACATTGCTCATTCTCTGCAGAGGCAAACAGATCTAACCAAGGTTCTCCCCACTGCTGAAACAGACCTTGTGGCACATCCGAATTGAGATGCGACTCATGATCAGCTAGGCATTGACAACTGAGTTCGTCCGTTGATGGCATTCAAGGAGCCTCCCAGATGCTGAACCACCAGCATATGCCCTGCTTTTCCAACCATGTCCAGAGACGAAGAGCCTCATGAAAAAGGGCCCTTGACCCAACCCCGCCTGTTTGTTGCAATACTACATGGCTTTGGTGCCCTCCGTGAACACTTGAACAAGCTTTATCCTGACTAAGGGAAGGAAGGCCTTCAATTGCAGTCAGATCGCTTGGAGCTACTACAGGTTGATGTGGAGTCTGGCTTTTGCCGGAGACTAGAGTCCCTGGGTCTCCTCCTCTCCAAGATGCCCACACCAGCCCAGAAGTGATGCATATGTCACCACAGTCAGCTCGGTGTGGAGAAGGAACAGGGGTCTGTCACTGACCCAATCACGGTTCATTAGCCATCACTGTAGGTCTTTTGCAGTTACCTACAAGATTTGGACCATGTCCGAGATATTCCCCTGATGCTGTGCCCATTGGAACTTCAGGCCCCACTGCAACACTCTTATTCCAGCGGGCATGTGTCACAAGAAGGATACAGGAGGCATGAGGCGAAACAGGCTCAGATTCAGTAACACTGAAATCCAGGATAGAGGCTGAAACACCAATATCATAGCCTGAATATCCTAAAATTGCAGTTCAGGAGGACAGACCAGAAACTGCACTGTATCCAGAACAGCTCCGATGAAAGGGAGCGTCTCGGAGGGGTTTAGGTATGACTTTGGCATGTTGATAGTGAAGCCCAGTGAGAGCAGAAGATTCACCGTAGTCTGGAGGCCACACACAGCCAATCATGAAGGTAGGGAAAACTGGAAACCCTGACATTCGCGGATGAGCTACAACCACCGCCATCACTTTTGTCAATACCCGAGGTGCACTGCTAGGGATAAAAGGGAGTACTGCAAACTGGAAGTGCTCTTGGTCTACAGTGAACCACAGGTATAGCATGTGGGCCAACACTCCCTTGTCTCGTCAGATGTCTTGGACAGACAAGGCGAAGTGGAAGATCTCTTCGACTTCCTGTTCTTTTTGTGTCAGCTGGACTTACCCGAATATCCGAACGACCTCGACTGGGATGACAAGTGCTTGGAGGGGCTCTCTGGACCTTCTTCTCAACCGAGATTGTGGGTATTGTGGTGTCACAAAAGGACGAGCTTGAGGGACCACTTGAGGGTCATGCGGTGCATGGTGCGGCAATCGACGAAAGTCTTAGCGTTGTGGTCGCCCTTCAAACACCAGAGGCACACCAAATGTAGGCTTGTCACCGACATCTGTGGATGACAGGTGCTATGGGGCTTGAAATCAACCCTCCTAGCGGACACCCTTGACGCACCAGGAGAAAAAGGGCCTCATTTAGAGTTTGGCAGATGGGTTACTCTGCCACAAACATGACAGATTTTCAATCCACCGTAAAGATTTCTAAAGAATATAATGGAATTGTAATACGGTGGATGGGAAACCTGTCACGTTTGTGAGAGAGTAACCCCATTCGCCAAACTCGAAATCAGGCCCAAAGTCTCAAAAAACTCTTGACAAAACATTGAAAAAAGCTCAGTGAAAAATGACTTTTCTGAATCGACGCTGAATGTTTTGGAAAAAAACGAGCTGACGTTAGCTTGCTGGAGTGGCGCATATGTAGGCAACACCCACATCACTTCCAGCATGGACTACGCCACACAGAGCCAAATTGGGCCTCCTCCCGGCATGCAGGTGTACTACTCACTAAAATTTTCCAGATCCAGTCTAATGCCTGGGGTGATTCTAAGGTAACGAACCTGCGGCTAAATATAACTGATAGAGACTTCTAGCCGCATATTCTACCATATTATCCGTCAAAAAAGAACAAATAACATCACTGCAGCTTGCAGCATATATATCTCTACACGGGGTGGCTTCTCCGAAGTGGGGAGGGGAAGTGAAAAGCCAGGCTGGAGAAAATGCACAGACCCCAGTGCACTGTCAAGCTGCAGTCAAAGCCTCTCATATCAACCCTGATGCTGCTTTCATGCTAGGTTTAGCATGAGAGCAGCACCAGGATTACTGGGGAGCCTGTGCTGGTGTCAAAATGAATGCTGGGACACCATCAGGAGCCGAGGAGCGAGGCAGCGGCGGCAGGAAGTGCAAGTTTTTCTTTTTAATTATTGGTTCTTCTGCCCCTGCCGTCTCCCTCCCCCCAGCACTCCCCTTGACATCTGTGGCAGCCGCCGCTATCATTACATGCATCTTTTATTACTATTATAATTCATTAGGTATACAGTTCTTATTTTGCCAGAATTAGCTTTGCAAATGATTAAGTACATTTTGTGCATGAATTTTGTTGATAAATGTGTTTATTATGTGGTGTTATGGTGTGTAATGTCGACGGTGTTTCAATTAATGGTTTTTAAAGACATAAAAATATTGTATGAAAACTTTTTTATGGGATGAACTAATAAATAAGAATATAGATCTTTCTAATAATGAATTAAAAGCATTACTTTGTAGCATGCTGTTTTTTGTTTTAAATAAGGACTAACGGGTACCGGCAGAGGGCATTTATAAAATGTTTCTTTATGGGGTGTGTGAAGGAAAATTATATTGTTGTTCAGATTATAAACCTGTTACTGCATTTTGGAAAAAGAGCTGCAGGGGACAAGCTACAGTGACAGAACAAGTACAGAATCCTCTTTCACATAATATGTCAAAGTAATTAGATTTATAAAAGACTTACGTGATATCAGCATTAGGATGTAGACCGAAGACCTGCGGTGTGTCCACAACTGGTAGCGCCTGTATAAACTCAAAATACTGTTCTATGGTCTTGCAGTTGGGGATTTTATACCCTGTATAAAAATTGAATGATGGGTCGAAATTCTTTTCACTAAACCACACCTGTTCCAATGAAAAACGGAGAAGCATACGTAAAGCAAGAATGCCAAACATGGCATCACTACAGTGTGTTATTACTTCCTGGTGTGTGCATTTCTTGCTATGTAAGACTTTATAACTTATCTATGTGTACAAACAACAAGCGGCAGCACATTAGAGTTATTAGAAGTGTGCAAATATCATGCAACTAACTATAACTAACAGTGCCAACGGATTTCTTACAGGAGGCACTAACAAGTGTGGATTTTTTTCTCAGCAATTTGGACTCACCATCACCACATAACACTGTCAGCTCAGGAGAGGCGTCCTTAAGTTCCATAGTTGGACATTGGATGCCATGTTGAGTGGGCTCTCATTATCCTAATGAGGATGCTGGATTCAGGCGGCAGCATCACCTGAATTGTGGGGAAATGAGTCCATTCCCACACCATGTGACAACTGTCAGCCTAATCCATTTCTGGTCAACTAGCAGCGCCTCACCTCCGCCCAAGAGCAGGGATGACTTGTGGCAACCGGACGCATGACAAGAATGACTTCTCAGGGAAATAGTGGTGGATCAGATTCCATCCTTTTCTCTCAGTTATATTAGTCTCACACATGCAAAGACAAACAGAGGCATCAAATAGTTCAATAAGATTTATTGAAGCAGCTGTGTCTTAGATAGAATGGCATGAATTGCAATAATTAGAATGATGAAACACAATAGAAGCGAAATGGTGACAAGGAAAGTGAAACATAGGAAAAGTCACACATTACTGTCACTATGCGTAATATATGAGGTTCCTACCTAAGCTATGTTGGAGCACAGCATGATCAGCCCTAATCTGCCCTCCAGGATTCCCCCCTAGACATCATTCCCCATACCGGAGCAAGGAAGCCTGTTGTCTCTAGAGACACCGTCCCCATGTAGGCCAGGGAACCGATAGTCTCAGCAAGTAGCTATAGCAAAGTCCATCAACATGAAGTTGTGGTAATCTGACTGGAAGCTCCCTCTAACATGCATGGGACAGAGAAGTGTTTTATAATAAAACAGGTGATGTTCTGAGAAATTGTTTCTGTGAATGTTGGAGACATAGGCCCTCATTCTGACCTCGGCGGTAAAAGGCGCCTACCGCCGGTCAGAAATCCTCCATAATCCCGCCGCGGTCGCGGAAACCCGCCACGGTCATTCTGACCCGCAGAAGGCAAACCTCCGAAAATCCGACCGCCACAACAGACCGCCAGACCAGCGGTCGGCGGAAAGGTGGAGGTGACCAAACCTCCACCGCCACGCCAACAGAAATACGCCCATCCCATTACGACCCACGAATCCACGCGGCGGTCATTCAAACGCGGTATTCCATTGGCGGGACACACCGCCGCGGTCAGAATACCCACCAACGAACAAAACTCACCCACATTGGACGATTTGAATCCCACACACCTGATACACATACACACACCACTCCCACACACACAATACAATATAAAACACCCACCCACATCACCCACAAACCCCTACGCTTACAAAATCGTAAAGAAGGCAAGAGCGAGACACCAGCATCCAAAACATAACAGCCACAGCCACTCAACACCATCACCCACACACTATCCACACACAAAACAACACACACCACCACACTCAACTCACTTAAATACACATACTCCACCCCACACATCATACACACCACCCCATGGCACCCCAAAGACAACCCCGCTTCACAGACGAAGAACTCAGGGTTATGGTGGAGGAAATCGTTCGTGTAGAGCCCCAGCTGTTCGGCACACAGGTCCAATACACCAGCATTGCCCGGAGGACGGAGCTATGGCAGAGGATTGTCGACAGGGTGAACGCAGTGGGACAGCACCCCAGAAATCGGGAAGACATCAGGAAGCGATGGAACGACCTACGGGGGAAGGTGCGTTCCATGGTATCCAGGCACAACATCGCCGTGCAGAAGACTGGCGGAGGACCCCCACCTCAACCCCCACAATTCACATCATGGGAGGAGGAAGTCTTGAACATCCTGCATCCTGACGGCCTCGCAGGAGTCGGCGGAGGAATGGATACTGGTAAGTTGAAGCTTCAATACTGCTTCCCCCCCACCTGCATGCCAAATCAGACCCCAACCCTCACCCCCATCCTCGAACCCCACCCTCACCCCCACCCCCACCCTCACCCCCACCCTCACCCCCACCACCATCCTCACCCCCACCCTCACCCCCACCACCATCCTCACCCCCACCACCATCCTCACCCCCACCCCCAGCACACCTATTCCCCGCCAATGTCTCACCATCACAACCCACACATCCCAAAACCTAGGCCTGCATGCGTCCACTAAGCATGGACACCCATCACCAAAGCATGCCCAATGCATATACACATCCCCCCCACAAGCCACCCTCACCAAAGCCCCCACACACGAATGCCAGCACTTGGGGACACGGGAACCCACAGATACAGCCATATGCCACACATTGAAACTATAACCATACCTCTATACCCCTGCAGGACCCGACCGTCAACACACCGCGGCGGAGGGGCCAGAATTATCCACACCCCCCACCCAAGAGGCCGTCAGCGATGACAGCAGCTCTGTCGATCTGGACACCGATGACCAGCCCGGACCATCGGGGACCTCTGGACAGTCGGTTCCCCTCACACAGGCACAGGCCACTATAGACCCTAACCCCTCTGGGAACACCAGCACAGCTCCCACCCAGCGGGCCCATGCCTCTGTCTCCAGGGCGCGTCAATCTGCGGTGTGTCTACCACTACAGGGCACCCAGGATAACCCACCACCCCAACAACAACAGGGACCTGGGGGCAGTGGTAGTGGGCACACCGGCCAGGGGGCAGAGGCCCAGGGAAACAGGGCAACTCGGCGGGCAGCTGTGCGACAGGGGGGGGAGGAGAGGCCCAGGGAACCCACTCTCCACGAGGTCCTCACCACCATCATGGGAGCATACAACCGCTCCCAGGAGACGATGGCGACGGTACTGGCCCGGTTCCAGGAGATCCAGGTGCTGCAGGAGGAACACTATCGGGGGTACAGGGAGGACATCCGAGCCATCAACACCACCCTGGTTACCATGGTAGGGCTGCTGCAGGACCTCGTAAACAGCAGGGCGGACACTGAACAACACCCAAGGGCCCCTGCCACTAGCCGGGACCAAGAACAGCCATCCACCTCCGCCGGCGCTAGTGGACAGGAGGCCCCCGCACAGCAGCAGCCCACCAGACCCCCACCTCCTGCAGGAGAAGAACCACCCCGCAAGAGGGCCCTGAGATCTCGCAAGACAGAGTAGGATGTCAAGACCCCCGCCAGCAATGGATACCACCTGATGTCATCCCACTGTCCCACATTGTCACCCTGTCCATCCTCGAACTGCCCATGCTCCATCTCTCCACAGGCCTCTGGACAATGCACCTGTGTGACTGTTACTCTGGACTCTGCCATGGACATTCCTTCACCATAGCCCCCACCCACTTGAAACCACCCATCCCATTTTGAGCACTTCAATAAACACCTATTTTGCACCAAAATATCAGGAGTCTGGCTGTGATTTCAATAGATTGTAATTGACATGACAGTGCAAATATGTCCTTGTACATGGTGAAGTCAACAAACAGCTGCCACAAAGCTGTAGTCCATGGGGAAACGAAGCACAGGACTCGTAGTGGGGACCCCAGATCTGAAATAGGGAGGGAAAAGCCAAAACTCAGTCATCATACACTGGGGCAAATAGACAGGCAGCAGAGATGCTGCAGAGTAGTTAACTTTTACTAAATTATCTTTGAAATGTTACCTGTGTCCTATTGGAAGTACTGTTCAATGATTCTGTCCCTGTTGTCTGTTTCAGCCCCGTCGTCTTCCTCCTCGTCACTCTCCTCAGGTTCCACCGCTGCCACAACACCACCGTCTCGACCATCCTCCTGCAGGAAAGGCACCTGGCGGCGCAAAGCCAGGTTGTGAAGCATGCAGCAGGCCACGATGATGTGACACACCTTCTTAGGTGAGTACATTAGGGATCCACCGGTCAAATGCAGGCAGCGAAACCTGGCCTTTAGGAGGCCAAAGGTGCGTTCGATCACCCTCCTAGTACGCCCATGGGCCTCATTGTACCGTTCCTCTGCCCTGGTCCGGGGATTCCTTACTGGGGTCAGTAGCCACGACAGGTTGGGGTACCCAGAGTCCCCCACTAGCCATACACGGTGTCTCTCTAGCTGTTCCATCACGTAAGGGATGCTGCTATTCCTGAGGATGTAGGCGTCATGCACTGACCCTGGGAATTTGGCATTTACATGCGAGATGTACTGGTCAGCCAAACACACCACCTGGATGTTCATTGAATGGTAACTTTTTCGGTTCCTGTACACCTGCTCCCTGTCTCTTGGGGGAACCAAAGCCACATGGGTCCCATCAATGGCACCAATTACGTTGGGAATATGTCCAAGGGCGTAGAAATCACCCTTCACTGTAGCCAGTTCGCCCACCTCAGGGAAAATGATGTAGTTCCTCACGGATTTCATCAGGGCAGACAACACTCTGGATAACACCTTTGAAAACATGGGCTGAGACATCCCAGAAGCAATTCCCACGGTTGTCTGAAATGACCCACTTGCCAAGAAATGGAGTACTGACAGGACCTGCACCAGAGGGGGAATCCCTGTGGGTTGGCGGATGGGGGACATCAGGTCGGGCTCCAGCCGGGCACACAGTTCATGGATAGTGGCACGGTTAAGACGGTAGGTCAGGATAATGTGGCGTTCTTCCATTGTCGACAGGTCCACCAGCGGTCGGTACACGGGAGGATTCATCCGTCTCCTCGCCCAACCCAGCGGACGGTGCCTAGGAAGGACAACATGGAGCACACAGTCAGGCAACCCACAGGTACGTACTCACAGCTAGCACAGTATACGATTCTCTATGCAGTGAATGGCGTGTATGAGTGGCTATGCAAGGCCTAGGCCTGTGTGACGCAGTTGAAATTGAGCCATGTGGGCCCTGGAAATGGCGGCTGCCTGACCTGTGAAGTGTGACAATGGGATGTGAGGTCAATGCGCTGGCGTGGCACACCGCGGCGGGCGGCGGGCCAAGACCGCGGCGCGAAGCCGCATTGGTTAACATTGAAGCCTATGGGTTTCAGGAGCCAATGGCGAAGGGCGCCGGCGGTGGCGGGACGCACCGCCGCGGTACGCACCGCCGCGGACGTGACCGCCATTTTCTATCTACTTATCCACTTGCGACTTGAACTTTCACAGGAGAGGACCTATACTGCAAGTGTTGCTGTGACCTCGGTCTGGAAGGGACAATGGCTGCTGCGACTGGGGAAAGGGCCCCTGCCTTCACTGGAGAGGAGTTGGAGAAACTTGTGGATGGGGTCCTCCCCCAGTATGCGCTACTCTACGGTCCTCCAGACCAACAAGTGAGTTTAATTCTATCTGGATTTGGGGCCACTGGCTGGCTTGGGGGCCTGGCGGGGGCCTGGCGGGGATGGGGGGCATGTTGGGCATGGCGGGGGGCCTGGCGGGGGCCTGGCGGGGATGGGGGGCATGTTGGGCATGGCGGGGGGGCCTGTCGGGGGGCCTGGCGGGGATGGGGTGCATGTTGGGGCTGGCGGGGGGCCTGGCGGGGGCCTGGCGGGGATGGGGGGCATGTTGGGCATGGCGGGGGGCCCTGGCGGGGGCCTGGCGGGGATGGGGTGCATGTTGGGGCTGGCGGGGGGCCTGGCGGGGGCCTGGCGGGGATGGGGGGCATGTTGGGCATGGCGGGGGGCCTGGCGGGGGCCTGGCGGGGATGGGGTGCATGTTGGGGCTGGAGGGGGGCCTGGCGGGGATGGGGTGCATGTTGGGGCTGGCGGGGGGGCTGGCGGGGATGGGGGGCGTTGGGCCACTGGAAAGGAAAATGCTGAGTAACTTGAACGTGGTATTTCTCCCTCCCTGTACGTGTCACATAGGTCCGCGCCCATGAGAAGATCGGGATTTGGCGTGCCATCGCCAAGGAAGTCCGGGGCCTGGGGGTCCACCATCGACGGGGCACCCACTGCCGCAAGAGGTGGGAGGACATCCGCCGCGGGACCAAGAAGACCGCCGAGTCTCTGCTGGGGATGGCCTCCCAACGTAGGCGGGGTGCCTGCCGTCAACTGAGCCCCCTAATGTTCCGGATCCTGGCGGTGGCCTACCCTGATTTGGATGGGCGCGTGAGGGCAGCACAGCAGACACAAGGGGGTGAGTACAAGCATCATCTACTCTGTTGTCGTGCAGTGGAGGTGTCTGGGTGGGGGAGGAGGGCTGGGGGTCCCCCTAGGCCAGGGCGATATCTGTAGGCTGGGCACCCCCGTAAGCCCCTGTGTCCCCAGCCACCACCCTCAGTAGTGTGTCAGTACAGCCATCCCTGGGCCGTGTCATCCATGGGTGCAGTTGACAACTCTAGGCGTGTAGGGCATGTTCCACGGAATGCGTAGCGGACCCCAAGTGCGCAACTTAGTGCAGGGGGCATCTGTGTCTGTCATGTCCGCTAACTGTACCGGAGATCCATGTACTCAATATCCCTTTATTTCTCTCTCCCCCCCCCTTTTTGTTTGTCTTTCTGTGCTTGTGTGCATCAGCATCATCAGGCGGAGGAGAAGTGGCATCGGGGCAGGAGGGAGCTGCATCTCACATGGCCCAGGAGGGCCATGCCACAGAGTCAGACTGGACCAGTGAGACGGAGGGCGAGGGGAGCTCCACGACGGGGACGACTGGAGCCTGCAGCGACACGGACACGTCCTCGGAAGGGGGCTCCCTTGCGGGGGTGGCACCATCCGTGCCCCCCGCCATTACAGGTACAGCCGCCACCCAGCGCACCATCTCCGCCCTCCCAGCAGCCCCTCCGCGTTCGCCCCGTGCCCGCTCTGCCAGGAAGCCGGGCATCTCCTTCGCCCCAGGCACCTCAGGCCCTGCCCCTGTTACCCCCGCTGCCCTCAGTGAGGAGGTCATTGACCTCCTCCGAACGCTCATTGTTGGGCAGACTACCCTTTTGAATGCCATCCAGGGGGTGGAGAGGGAGGTTCATCGCAGCAATGCGTACCTGGAGGGCATTCATTCGGGTCAGGCTGCCCATCAGCGATCGTTCCAGGCTCTGGCCTCAGCACTGACGGCAGCCATTGTCCCTGTCTCCTGCCTGCCTCTACTAACTCCCTCCTCCCAGTCTCCTGTTCCTCTGCCTGTCCCACCCACACCATCAGACCAGCCTGCACACACCTCAACACCCAAGAGAAGCTCATCCAAACATAAGCACCACAGATCACGCAGACATTCACACACGCAACATTCCGATGCAGACATGCCAACAGTCACTACCACCTCTGTGACCCCCACCTCCTCGTCTCCCTCCTCCCTCCCTGTGACGTCTACACTCACATCTCCATTCACCTCACCATCAGCCAGTGTTTCCATCACCAGCACACCCTCCACTCCAGTCCGCACACGTGCAGTCACCACCCCCACTGCCATTTACACGTCCCCTGTGTCCTCTCCCACTGTGTCTGTCACCCCCTCTTCCACACCACACAAACGCAGCCACCCACCCACCCAACAGCCATCTCACGACAGCCTATCCCTCCTGCACCTGCACCCAAAGACAGCAAACGTGACTCACCTACAACCACATCCTCTCCCTCCACTCCCATTCCCACTGTACCTACCACTCTCCATTGTCCCAAGAAGCTCTTCCTCGCCACTACTAACTTCTTTCCTGACCCTGAGCCCCCCCCTCCTTCTCGTCGGGGTAAGAAGAGCACCTCAGCCACCACCAGCCCTGCAGCCCCCTTGACAAGGGTGCAGGGGTATTGGAGCCCACCAGCCCGCATGTCTGGATCTTCGCCCAGCAGCAAGGGGACAGCCAGCCCACCCCCTGGGAAGAGGAGCAGAAGGTGGAAGGGGCGCCGCAGGAGCCCGCCTTCTACATCCCCCCCGGACACCACCCACAGACAGTCACCAGCCACAGCTCCAAAGGGAGGCAAGGGCCACAGGCCGACGACTAAGGAGGGCAAGGGCAGCAAGTTGGAGAGGTCAGGCAGCAGGCCTGCTGCCCAGGAGGAGCCCACAACCCCCATAGCCGCTGCCCCGGGAGGAACCGGCACAGCTGCCCCGGGAGAGCCCACCACCCCCATAGCCGCTGCCCAGGGAGGACCCAGCCCAGCTGGCCAGGAGGGCCCCACCACCCACAGCCCAGGTGGGCAGTGAAGGAGCACCATCCCCGCTGCCCAGGAGGGCACCACCAGGCAATTAGCAGTTGGCCATAGACCGTCCGCCATCTCAAGAACCGCTGAACTGGGCCCCGCCGTCTCAAGAACCGCTGAACTGGGCCCCGCCGTCTCAAGAACCGCTGAACTGGGCCCTTCAAGGCAAGAACCGCTGAACTGGGCCCTTCAAGGCAAGAACCGCTGAACTGGGCCCCGCCGTCTCAAGAACCGCTGAACTGGGCCCTTCAAGGCAAGAACCGCTGAACTGGGCCCCGCCGTCTCAAGAACCGCTGAACTGGGCCCCGCCGTCTCAAGAACCGCTGAACTGGGCCCTTCAAGGCAAGAACCGCTGAACTGGGCCCCGCCGTCTCAAGAACCGCTGAACTGGGCCCCGCCGTCTCAAGAACCGCTGAACTGGGCCCCGCCGTCTCAAGAACCGCTGAACTGGGCCCCGCCGTCTCAAGAACCGCTGAACTGGGCCCTTCAAGGCAAGAACCGCTGAACTGGGCCCCGCCGTCTCAAGAACCGCTGAACTGGGCCCCGCCGTCTCAAGAACCGCTGAACTGGGCCCCGCCGTCTCAAGAACCGCTGAACTGGGCCCTTCAAGGCAAGAACCGCTGAACTGGGCCCCGCCGTCTCAAGAACCGCTGAACTGGGCCCCGCCGTCTCAAGAACCGCTGAACTGGGCCCCGCCGTCTCAAGAACCGCTGAACTGGGCCCTTCAAGGCAAGAACCGCTGAACTGGGCCCCGCCGTCTCAAGAACCGCTGAACTGGGCCCCGCCGTCTCAAGAACCGCTGAACTGGGCCCTTCAAGGCAAGAACCGCTGAACTGGGCCCCGCCGTCTCAAGAACCGCTGAACTGGGCCCCGCCGTCTCAAGAACCGCTGAACTGGGCCCCGCCGTCTCAAGAACCGCTGAACTGGGCCCCGCCGTCTCAAGAACCGCTGAACTGGGCCCTTCAAGGCAAGAACCGCTGAACTGGGCCCTTCAAGGCAAGAACCGCTGAACTGGGCCCCGCCGTCTCAAGAACCGCTGAACTGGGCCCTTCAAGGCAAGAACCGCTGAACTGGGCCCCGCCGTCTCAAGAACCGCTGAACTGGGCCCCGCCGTCTCAAGAACCGCTGAACTGGGCCCCGCTGTCTCAAGAACCGCTGAACTGGGCCCCGCCGTCTCAAGAACCGCTGAACTGGGCCCTTCAAGGCAAGAACCGCTGAACTGGGCCCTTCAAGGCAAGAACCGCTGAACTGGGCCCCGCCGTCTCAAGAACCGCTGAACTGGGCCCTTCAAGGCAAGAACCGCTGAACTGGGCCCCGCCGTCTCAAGAACCGCTGAACTGGGCCCCGCCGTCTCAAGAACCGCTGAACTGGGCCCTTCAAGGCAAGAACCGCTGAACTGGGCCCCGCCGTCTCAAGAACCGCTGAACTGGGCCCCGCCGTCTCAAGAACCGCTGAACTGGGCCCCGCCGTCTCAAGAACCGCTGAACTGGGCCCCGCCGTCTCAAGAACCGCTGAACTGGGCCCTTCAAGGCAAGAACCGCTGAACTGGGCCCCGCCGTCTCAAGAACCGCTGAACTGGGCCCCGCCGTCTCAAGAACCGCTGAACTGGGCCCCGCCGTCTCAAGAACCGCTGAACTGGGCCCTTCAAGGCAAGAACCGCTGAACTGGGCCCCGCCGTCTCAAGAACCGCTGAACTGGGCCCCGCCGTCTCAAGAACCGCTGAACTGGGCCCCGCCGTCTCAAGAACCGCTGAACTGGGCCCTTCAAGGCAAGAACCGCTGAACTGGGCCCCGCCGTCTCAAGAACCGCTGAACTGGGCCCCGCCGTCTCAAGAACCGCTGAACTGGGCCCTTCAAGGCAAGAACCGCTGAACTGGGCCCCGCCGTCTCAAGAACCGCTGAACTGGGCCCCGCCGTCTCAAGAACCGCTGAACTGGGCCCTTCAAGGCAAGAACCGCTGAACTGGGCCCCGCCGTCTCAAGAACCGCTGAACTGGGCCCCGCCGTCTCAAGAACCGCTGAACTGGGCCCCGCCGTCTCAAGAACCGCTGAACTGGGCCCTTCAGGGCAAGAACCGCTGGCCCTTTGGCAGACGTGGCAGGGCAGGATCTATCTCGGGCAGGGCTGCAGGATGTCCTCTGGCCAACTTGCCTCCTCCAGTGGCAGTGGGGTCTGTTATGGACTGTATGGACTGTGGCTTTGCTCTCCCCAGGATGGCCCAGTGGGCAGGCCAGCCACTGTATGGACTGTATGGACTGTGGCTTTGCTCTCCCCAGGATGGCCCAGTGGGCAGGCCACCCACTGTATGGACTGTATGGACTGTGGCTTTGCTCTCCCCAGGATGGCCCAGTGGGCAGGCCACCCACTGTATGGACTGTATGGACTGTGGCTTTGCTCTCCCCAGGATGGCCCAGTGGACAGGCCACCCACTGTATGGACTGTTTGAACTGTGGCTTTGCTCTCCCCAGGATGGCCCAGTGGGCAGGCCACCCACTGTATGGACTGTATGGACTGTGGCTTTGCTCTCCCCAGGATGGCCCAGTGGGCAGGCCACCCACTGTATGGACTGTATGGACTGTGGCTTTGCTCTCCCCAGGATGGCCCAGTGGGCAGGCCACCCACTGTATGGACTGTATGGACTGTGGCTTTGCTCTCCCCAGGATGGCCCAGTGGACAGGCCACCCACTGTATGGACTGTTTGAACTGTGGCTTTGCTCTCCCCAGGATGGCCCAGTGGGCAGGCCACCCACTGTATGGACTGTATGGACTGTGGCTTTGCTCTCCCCAGGATGGCCCAGTGGGCAGGCCACCCACTGTATGGACTGTATGGACTGTGGCTTTGCTCTCCCCAGGATGGCCCAGTGGGCAGGCCACCCACTGTATGGACTGTATGGACTGTGGCTTTGCTCTCCCCAGGATGGCCCAGTGGGCAGGCCACCCACTGTATGGACTGTATGGACTGTGGCTTTGCACTCCCCAGGATGGGCCAGTGGTCATGGAGTCCCCTCGTGGATCTGGCGTCGTGTACTCAAGTGGCTGAGGTGCCCCCCCTTCCCTTCCCCCTGAGGTGCCTGTCCTATTTTCTTTCTGATGCCCCTGCAGTGTTCTCTCCGTGGAGTTCTTGTCGTGGGACTGGGCCTTGCCCCTTTGCACAGGACCCCTGTGATCCACGGACAGTGGTTGGACTACATTTAGTAGCTGTATATATTTTGTACATAGTTTATTTATTTATTTGGATTACTGGTGTCCATATTTTAATATATCTGGCCGTTTATGATCTCTTCTTTTGGTCTTTGCATTATTTCGGAGGGGGGTGGTTTGTGGGTTGTGACAGTGATCTGTGGGAATGCATTGATGTGTGTGTTGTAGTGGGTGTGGGTGGGTGGGTGTGTGCCGGTAATCTTTTCCCTCCCCTGTGTCGTAGGTGCAGTACTCACCGATGTCTTCCGCGCCGCCGGGCGTGCTCCTGGTATATGAGGAGGAATAGGAGTGCGGGGATGACCTGTAACTCTGGCTCCATACTGCCGGAATCTCGCGTGGAGTGCGTAGAGGTGAGCGTTTTCCCGTTCGTAGTCTGTTTCCGCCGTGTTCTTATCGGCGGTGCTCCCGCCCCGGAAAAGGTGGCAGATTGGTGGGTCGTAATAGGGTGGGCGGTACTTTGTCTGCCGCCGGGCTGTTGGCGGGAACCGCCGCGCTGTTTGTTTGTACCGCTGTGGCGGTCGGAGTGTTAAGTTGGCGGGCTGTGTTGGCGGTTCCCGCCAGGGTCAGAATGCCATTTTTAATACCGCCGGTCTGTTCGCGGTCCGACCGCCGCCTCTCCGCCGACCGCCAGGGTCAGAATGAGGGCCATAGTGTACTACTTTACCTGTAATCCTATCTCGCTGCAGCCTTGAGGAAAGGACAAAGTGAAAAGAATGTCTTGCTAAGAAAAGCAATGTTTTCCTAGGCGAAAGAACAACTAGATAAATAAACTAAAACAGCACCACGAATGTGGCCAATTCTCAAATAATAAAAATGAGGCAGAATAAAACATAACTGGGCTAAAGGGCACAAGCGGCATCAATAAAATGGCTATTCAACAAAATATGTTAAAATAACAATGCAGCACCCTAAAAGACATCCAGGGACTTCAGTCTTGCCCTTTGTACTGCACATTCACACTGCAGGACATATTGCATCCATCAGAAAGAATACTACTGAAAGTAAGTGGTTTGTTCTTCTAATGAATCCTCCCTCCTGAAAGTTTCACACAAGAACCCGTCCCAAAGCGTCCTTTAAAGAGGAAGGTCTGATGACCCCTGATACACCAATTGCTTTCTCTATGGCAATGTACCACAGCCACATTGTTTTATCTCAGCTTGCTCAGGAAAAATACTGTTATGGTGTTTTCAGTTAGGATGTGTCCCTGTTTGCGCACTGTAAAGGGGATAGAAAGTTTCAATGCACCCGTGACTGCTCTCAGCATCAACATTGCTGGACAACAATGGGTACTGGATGAAGCCAAATGAGGGCCCGCAAATGAGCGCAGCACTGGTCCCACAGTCAGGTCACTGTCTCTTGCAGAGGTCTCATGTGTAAATGAGCCGGAGGAATTAGGAGGGTGCATAAGTGCCAGCAACCTCGAAACCAGACACACCTAATGTGTTTTCTGAGAATTTAGCAACCAAAGTGCAGATGTTGCACAGTCTATCCTGCAAAGGGACAGCAATAGTAGGCAGGTAGCCAGGATTCCCCAAATGAGGATTGTTCATAAACAGAAACTACAGATACAAGGGTAGCCACTGAAACCTATGTGAAGCAAGTGAGCTGCTAGCACTGCTATGATCTTATTAAACACATTTAAAGCAGCCTCAATATTCAGGGGTATGTTTAAAATCTTTTGGTCCAGGGCAGTGCCACAAGGCACTGCATCAAAAGAAAACGGCAGGAATGTGCCATATCAATAAAATAGGGCACATTCCTGGTCTCTTCCACTGCGCTGGTGCAGAATTGGCTGCCATGCGCCAATGCAGGCCTTGCGCCATGGGTGTCTGCGCTGTAGGAAAGATTATTTCTGTGCAGGAAGGGATAACATCCTGTATAAAAACAATCAATGGAGACATTTTCCTCCTTCGATCACACAAAGTAAAAAACAAGGAGAAATTAAGTTATTTCTCCTCGCTATGCCCCTCCTGGGGAGGCGTAGGCTTTTGACACATTCCCAGGTTTACAAATCTTTGTAATCCTTGGAATGTGTCACAATCCATAGATGTTGCATGGGAACACCTGCCTCACACAGAGAAAGGCAATGCAGCAACTTGTGTTGCATTGCCTTAGTCCATATCTTCACAAGGCCATGAAAAGCTACCCAAAGTGGCTTTGCATGGCCTTGTAAATATGGGCCTGCAGCGCCATTGCGTAAAAAAAAAAAGTTACTCACCGGCGGCGCAAGCCGCTTGTAAATATGCCCCTCAAAGACAAAGGGAAAATGCTGTTATCCTACAATGGATCTCAAATACTCACCATGATATTGAGCAATAGAAATGTGAAAGTAAATAGCGCATAGAACCAAGATCAACCAATCTTGTGTCTGAAGAGTTTGTAGCACATGATGAAGCTTCACAATTTTAAATCTTTTCTTGTCGAGAGATGTGTTTCAGAACCCTATATCTAAGATCAGATACAGTACCCATGTTCCTCAGGAAATAAGATGTGGCCTAGTACCTAGGGCTGTCAGCCTTGGAACCTAGGGACACAGGATTGAATTTGGGCCTCAGCACTTCATTCAACAATCTGTGATTCTGGACAAATCACCCAATCATCGTGTGTCGAAAAATATGAAATGCAATGTGTGAATTATATTTGAGTAATCCCCCTTGATGTGTTTTTATAGATTGTCTCCCATTCCTCCAGGTAATGTACAGAGCTCCACTGCTTCTGAGCTAGGTTTGTGCTGTATAAAACACTAATACATACTCATATACCCATCCCTTTGTGGGTAACAGGAGGTATCTTGAGTAACATCACTTTCCTGTTTTGGATGGAATGTCAAGTTACTATGCTCCATTGATGAGTGGCTAGGCAATCTTGATCATCAAGATGTTCGTTTAAGTGAGTATGGGGAGTGGGTGAGCAGGAGAGACAGTTAAGACTAAATTGTAGCCTGCTTGAAAAAGGAGGCTAAATCTCGATTTCTGTTAAGGACCCACTAGTCTTCAGTTGTCATCTGCTATTTTCCAGAAAACACCAACCACTGTCCATCACTGTGCATGTTGTGAACCACAGTACACAAGGAATCCACTGTTTCGGACTATTGAATTGGGAAGAAGAAGACAAGGATAGTGCCTTTCTGCACCTATATGAACTGACACACTTTTTGCTGGGGTAACTGCTGCTGACATTGTCAGTAAACTATGCTTGTACCGGCTGGCTTTCCAGTATTGCTGATGGAAGCAAAATTACATCAAAATCAAACATAGATCAGTGATGGCTGCTTCTGTAGGAAAGTATCATCTTTCTTGGCATGCTACCCCCAGTTTTACATGTATGTCAGTATGTGTTTGCCTGTCTCACTGGGATCCTGCTAGCCAGGACCTCAGTGCTCATAGTTTGTGGCCTAAATGTGTATGCCTGTATAGTGCCTAACTGTATCACTGAGGCTCTCCTAATCAGAACCTCAGTGCTCATGCTCTCTCTGCCTTTAAATGTGTCACTATAGGATAGCGATTACATTTACCAATTTCAATTGGCATACTGGAACACCCTTATAATTCCCTAGTATATGGTACCTAGGTACCCAGGGTATTGGGGTACCAGGAGATCCCTATGGGCTGCAGCATTTCTTTTGCCACCCATAGGGAGCTCAGACAAAACTTTACACAGGACTGCCATTGCAGCCTGAGTGAAATAACACACACGTTATTTCACAGACATTTTCACTGCACTTAAGTAACGTATAAGTCACCCATATGTCTAGCCTTCACTTGCTGAAGGTTAGGTGCAAAGTTAGTAAGCGTGAGGGCACCCTTGCACTTGCAAAGGTGCCCCCACATAGTTAAGGAACATTTCCCCAGACTTTGTGAGTGCGGGGACACCATTACACACGTGTACTACATATAAGTCAATACCTAGATGTAGCTTCACAATGGTAACTCCGAATATGGCCATGTAACATCTCTAAGATCATGGAATTATCCCCTCATTCCAAATATGGTATTGGGGAGCCAATTCCATGCATCCTGGGGGCTCCACTATGGACCCCCAATACTGCCAAACCAGGTCTCTGGGGTTTTCTCTGCAGCTACAGTTGCTGCCACCCCATAGACAGGGTTCTGCCCTCCTGGGGCCTGGGCAGCCCAGTCCCAGAAAGGCAGAACAAAGCATGTCCTCTGAGAGCAGGGTGTTACACCCTCTCTCTTTGGAAATAGGTGTTTAAGGCTGGGGAGGGGTAGCCTCTCCCAGCCTCTGGAAATGCTTTGAAGGGCACAGATGTCCTGCTTGCATAAGCCAGTCTACACCGGTTTAGGGAACCCCCAGTCCCTGCTCTGGCACAAACGTGAACAAAGGAAAGGGGAGTGACCACTCCCCTGTCCATCACCACCCCAGGGGTGGTGCCCAGAGCTGCTCCAATGGGTCTCAGACCCCTACCATCTTGTTTTCAGAGGTGTGGGGGCACTCTGGAGACCTCTGAGTGGCCAGTGCCAGCAGGTGACGTCAGAGACCCTTCCCAGTAGGTGCATACCTGACTAGGTGGCCAATCCTCCTCTGAGGGCTATTTAGGGTCTCTCCAGTGGGCTTTTCCTCAGATTACGACTTGCAAGAATTCATCAGGGTTCCTCTGCACTTCTCTCTTTGACTTCTGCCAAGGATCGACCGCTGACTGCTCCAGGACGCCTGCAAAACTGCAACAAAGTAGCCAGAAGACTACCAGCGACATTGTAGCTCCTAATCCTGCTGGCTCTCTTGACTGTTTTCTGGTGGTGCATGCTCTTGGGACTGCCTGCCTTCACCCTGCACTGGAAGCCACGAAGAAATCTCTAGTGGGTTGACGGAATCTTCCCCCTGCTCCAACAGGTACCAAACTTCAGTTTCACCAGTACTCTGGGTCCCCTCTCAATCTGATGAGCATGGCCCCCGGAGCACAGGTGGTGGATCCAAGTGACCCAGACTGTCCAGTGGTCCAACTGTTCAAATTGGAGGAGGTAAGTCCTTGCCTCCCCTCTCCAGATAGTAATCCTTTGCACCTTGTGATATGCAGCTACAAGGGCTTCTGTGCACATTTCCAAGAAATCCTGCATGCACAGCCGAGCCTAGGTCCCTAGCACTCCATCCTGCGATGCTCAGCTCCCTGAGTTGATCTCCGGTGTCGTGGGACCTCTCTTTGCAATGTTGAGATGACTGCTGTGTTCAGACTTCGTGAACCCGTGAACCTGTGTTCAAGGACTTCTGTGGGTGCTTCCTTCTTGTCTGTGGGCTCTCTATGTTGCTGAGGGCCCCCTCTGTCTCCTCTCCCAAGTGGCGACATCCTGGTCCTTCCTGGGCCCGGGCAGCACCCTTTTTCTCCAACTGCGACTCTTGCAGGTAGCAAGGCTTGTTTGCGGTATTTTGCCAAGGAAACAACTTTGCATCCTCTAGCACGTCATGGGACATCTTCTGCATGAAGAAGAACTTCCTACCTCCTTTCGTTGTTGCAAATCCTGCAGCTTCTTCTAACCGGAGGCAGCCATTTTGCACCTTCATCCGGGGTTTAGTGGGCTCTTGCCCCCCCGGACACTTTAGCGACTCTTGGACTTGGTCCCCTTCTTTTGCAGGTCTTCAGGTCCAGGAATCTGTCTTCAGTGCTTTGCAGTCTGTTGTGGTCCTTGCAAAATCCTTTATCACAACTTTAGTGTGTTTTTGGGGAAATAGTAGTATTTTACTCCTACTTTCCAGGGTCTTGGGGTGGGGTCCCCTTTACACCCTTAAAGTTTTCTTACACTCCCAGCGACCCTCTACACACTACCCTTGCCTAGGAGTCTATTTGTGGTTCGCATTCCACTTTCTTAGTATACGGTTTGTGTTGCCCCTAGGCCTATTGCATCCTATTGTGTTTAACAGTGTTAGTACTACTTTCTGACTGTTTTATTTACCTGATTTGGTTAGTTGTGTATATTTTGTGTATGTTACTTACCTCCTAAGGGAGTATATCCTCTGAGATATTTTTGGCACATTGTCACTAAAATAAAGTACCTTTATTTTGAATAACTATGAGTATTGTCTTTCTTACGATATAGTACCCATATAATATAAGTGGTAATGCATGAGCTTTGCATGTCTCCTAGTTCAGCATTGGCAGCTCTGCTATAGCTACCTCTATTAGCCTAAGCTGCTAGAACACTACTACACTCTACTAATAAGGGATAACTGGACCAGGCATAGGTACACAGACCACTGCTAGTGCCAATGTACCAACATTCTGCAGCAACAGTGTTGAATCATGTTTGCACTACCTTCTTGGAGGAGTCCATGCCATACAGCAGCAGGTCTTGAAATTAATTTAGCATCATTTCCAGCAGGCAGAGTACTGTGAGGGTAGTCATTTCTTATAATGCGTGCAACAGGTGAGCAAGAAGAAACACCCTTTGAGCTATACACAGCCAAACTGCCTTAAGCAAAACATTTCATTCAAAAACATCTCTTCATCCAAGTTAGTTCAGAAAATTTTCAGTTAATACTTAGACACCCAGTAAGCAGGATTCACCCTTCTCTTCTCCGCCTGTCTTATCTGTGAAGTTCCACTGGGCTTCCAACTCTCTCTGGACCTTTTCAGCGTGTACATCTGACCATTAGCATTAATCTATTAATGAGGCTCTTGGTATAAAAATCATAACAGGCCCGGATAATTTTGGGATTTTGGTACCCTCTCATTCATTCCTTTTAGGAATAGAATTTCTTGTTTCAGTTTTGGCAGTTGCATATGGTACTCATTCTTGAGACGATGATTGTAAGGTTTGTCAAGGAATTCCACAGTGTGCAGCAAATGCACTATTTGGAGCACCCAGTGATATATACTAACCTGTTTCCAAGCGGTAGTAAAAGAGAAAATTTGACCCACTACAGGCTGTGTTAGGGTTTCAGGATTATCCTGGGTGCACTCATCTGCCCTGACGCTTTGCAACAGTTCTGACTCTCGCCTTTATTGAAGTAGTAGTCTGGGTTAGAACTAGTTAGTCTGCGAGGGGGTGGCGGCAATGGTGGGGAGGATATTTTGTTGCTGACCCTCATACTGGTTGTAGACTTTTCTGTATGCCTGAGAGAGTCTGGAGCCACGAAAGGAAGTCGGAGCCAAAAAAGGGAAAGTGGTGCAGACGAAAATAAGTTACTTACCTGTAACTATAGTTCTCCAGTATCGGAATCTTTCATAGATTCTCATGCTTGAATCATTCCCCGTTGTCGAGATGGGAGTCGCCGGTACCTTAGAAAATTAATGTCTCTATAGACATAACAACAGAGACCTTATGCTTTACTCTTAAGTAATCTATCCCAAGCCATTATGTAAAAAAGGACTAAACTTTAAATTCCACCAATCACATGAATCACCTCCCTCTAGAATCCTCCTGAGAGAAGCTCCAGTCCCTCAGATGTTCCAAGCACTAGTGCGTATCATTAGTAAGTTACTGAGAAAAATAAGGTGAGCTTCTCCGTGGAGGCAGGTGGGTCGCATGTGAATCTATGATAGATTCCAATACTGGAGAACTATAGTTACCGGTATGTAACTTATTTTCTTACTCCAGTATTGGAACTTTCATAGATTCACATGCTTGAATCAGACTAAAAAGCAGTATTTGTGGCACATTGCATTGTCAACAAATTATTAGAACAGTTGTATGCTACCTATTCCATAGCATAGAGTATTTCAATATCCCAACTTGCAGAACACTCTCACCTAAGAATAAATCTCTACACGTATTCCTCCCTCTGTACATTTATATATAGATTTTATAAATATATCTACATATATATGAACGAAAATAAAGAAAAAAAGTTATGTAATGTACAGTATCAGAAACAAGGATGGTGGGAAGTTAGAGTTAGCTCACCCTCAATGGAAAAGATGCCGCAGGACCGCCTGGCCTACAGCCACATCACTTTGTGGTATCGCATCCAGACAGTGGTGCCTTGTAAACGTGTACCTACTCTTCCAGGTAGCCGCTCTGCAAATGTCTTGTAGAGGCTCACCTGCGAATAATGCCATTGATGTCAAAACAGATCTTGTTGAATGGACACGCATTGTAATGGTTTGACAGCTGCTTGGTGACAAGAGTTTATAGCAGCTACTATCCACCTCACTATGCTTTGTTCCGAAAGAGGTTAGCCTTTTCGAGAAGCGCTACAAGCAACAAATAATTGTTTTGCCTTGCGGAAGTGTCTGGTCTTCGCCAAATAAAAATTCATGCATGTTTTAACATGCAGCAAGTGAAGAGCCCTTTCTGCTTTTGATTAAGGATTCGGGAAGAAAGACTTCATGACCAAAGGACCATTAATGTGGAAGTCCGATGGTACTTTGGGGATAAATTGCTGGTTTGTGCGAAGGACCACCCTGTCCTCTTTAAATTGAAGGAAAGGCTCCTGAATAGTAAGGGCCTGGATCTCACTGATGCGTCTAGCGGAAGTAAGAGCCACAAGAAGAGCAACTTTCCAAGATAAATGTTTCAAGTCCGCTTTGTGAATAGGTTCATATGGATGTCTCATGAGTTGAGATAGTACCTTGTTCAGATGCCAAGAAGGCAGGGCTCTTACTGGTGGGAAGGCTCTAAATAACCCTTTGAGAAATTATTTTATTAACCTGGAGGACCATAAAGAAGAAGATGTTGGAGAACGTCTGAAACAAAATATTGCCGCCAGATGCACTCTAATGGATGCATGACCTAGAACTGAAGATGCCAGATGCAGGAGATAGGGCAATATCTGTTCTGGTGCTGATGACAGTGGGGTTATCTGTTCTTCTGGCACCGCAGACAAAACCTTTTCCACTCCAAAGAGTAAGTCTTGTTCGTGCTATCAGCCTGGCCCTTGGGAGTACCTTTCTACATGCTGGGTGGATGTTCAGATGGGCAAACACATTGTGTTTAGGAGCCAGGCTGATAATTCCAGAGACTTGGGGTCCGGGTGTAGGACTTGACCCTCGTTCATTGTGTGGGACCTTCAGCGGAATGTGATGCCTCTCTGAAAGTAATAGTCGTTCCAAGAACCATTGCTAGGGAGGCCAGTATGGGGCTATCAGGATTATTCTGCAAGGTTCTCTTTTGATTTTCGTGAGAACTCTTGAAATCAGAGGAATGGGTGGAAAAGCGTAGGCAAATATTCTGCACATGCCATCAAAAAGGCATTCCTCCATGACCCCAGATGGTGATCCCTACTTGCGTAGAAGTGGCATTTGGTGTTCTGCGGGGTCGCGAAGAGATCTAGGTTGGATTTGCCCCATTTATCGAAGACTTGGATGAGTGCCTCCTAATTCAGTTTCCACTCGTGGCAGCGAGTGTCCGCTATCTCATTATGTTTTTCTGGTGGGTGTTCTGCTTTTAACTCACCCCATTTCAAAAAGCCCAATTCCAAATATTTTGAGATTCTTGAGATATGAGAAGAGATCTCGTTCCTCCCTGCTTGTTCAAGTAGTGCATTGCTGTTGCATTGTCAGTCTGTATGGGAACAGCAGATTGTTTTATTCTAGGGAGGAAAGCTTGTAGATCCAGATATACTGCTTTCAGCTCTAAGAAATTGATGTGACATTCTTGAAGAGAGCTTTCCCACCTTCCGCTGACCTGTAAGTCTTGTAGATACACCCCTCACCCTTCCAGAGAGAAGTCTGTGGTAATGACCAGCGAGGATCGTTGAAGCAGAAAAGAAAGGGCTATCTCGATGTGTGACTGTTTTGTCCACCAGTAAAGTGCTTTGATCATTTGTGGAATCACTGCGATAATGTTGTATAACGAACCTGTCTTTTGAAGTCATTCAAGGTCTAATTCCTCCTGAAGGGGGTGCATTCTTAAGTGGCAAATTGGAATCAGCTGGATGCATGATGACATCATCCCCAATAGATACTCTTAGCTGTGTACTTTTCTTTGAACCAAGCTTGTTAAAGATATAAGTCTGGTTTGTCTCTCCATTGTGGGGGAGGCCTTGTCTTTGATTGTGTCCATTGTCACTTCCAAGAAAGTGGTCACTCTTGCTGGCAAGATCTTCGATTTGTTCCAATTTAGAGTGAAACCCAGCTTGTGTTGAGCTGAGAGCTGCCCGACTTGACTGTGGTTTTATGAGCCAATTATATAATACAGAAATATTTGTTGTTTTTGTTTCCTCAACCAAGCTGCCACTGGAGCTAGACACTTTGTAAATATCCTGAGGGGCTGATTTCAGGCCGAAGGGAAGAACCCTGAACTGGAAGTGGCTACCAGCTACCATAAAGCAAAGCAATTTTCTGTGGGCAGGAGAGATCAGGATAAGAAAATATGCATCTTATAGATCCAGGGTTGACATAGAGTCTCCATGGTTCATACGAAGAAGAATATCCAACAACGTGACCAAGCGGAAGGATTGACGTTTGAGGTATTTGTTGAGATTTCTGAGGTTAAGGGTAGGACGCTATTCTTTCCAGTTACTGCGTATTAGAAATAAAGAAACAGGAGTAGCATCCTCTCTCCTTTTCTGAATAAGGGACTCTTTCTATCGCTCCCTTCCCTAGCATGGTCTTGATCACCAGCCTGAGCTTCTTTATATGTTTTTGAATGGAGGTATGTGGAGACTGTGAAGGCGGAATTTGGGTAAACTCTAAGGTGTAGCCAAATTGAACTATTTGTAATACCCACTGGTCTGATGTTACTTCCTGCCATTTTTTTAAAGAACTGGGATGTTCTTCCTCCTATTTTTAGAATCAATTTCAAAGAAGTAGCTGGAGCCTGTAACTGGTCATTGGCGATGCCCTGTCTCTTTTCCCTGACGTGCTCTACCTCTAGCAGGAGGTCCTGTGTTGGCCACTTGGGGTGGTTGCTTCTGTGAATATTATGGACAAAATTGTTGAGTTAACACTGCATAGAAGGGGTAGCAAAGGTTTTGAAAACCCCCTCTGTAAGATGACATTCCTCGTCCTCTGGAGCTACGAAAAGGCAACTTTTGAACCCGAAGGGTACCCAGTGATCTGGTAGTGTCCATTTCAGTTTTAATTGCTTTTAGGGCTTTATCTATGTGTTTGCCAAAGAGAGCCTCTCCATCCAACGGGAGATCCAATTTCTTATTCACCACCTTGGTCTAAAGGTAGTAGCCTTAAGCCAGCCTTTCCTTGGAAGAACTGCCGCACCTGCTAGTTGTCTAAAATCAGTGGTACCAATATCCTTTGCGCAATCGATGATCTCCACCGAGGTGTGCTCTCCTTCTAGCAACATCTTTTTTGCTTCTTCCTGAAGCTGGTCCACATATGGAGCAATATCCACCCATCACTGCTTGTCATATCTCCCCAAGATAGCTGCTCTAACTTTAAGGCCAGACATGGAGGAAAATAGTTTCCCAATGTTGTCTAATCTTCTTCCTTTCTTGTCCAGAGGTGCAGAAATTGGTGTTGATAGATTTTTTGAACGCCTCTGTGCCGCCTGCGTTATTACTGAATCCGGATTCGGATGGCCAACTAGGCATCTTGGGGCATCTTCCGGGGCCTTATACTTTTTGTCCAATCTTGCTAAAATGGCAGTTACTGTGGCCGGATCCTTCATAATTTTTAAGTTCTCTTCCCAGATGTAACTTACTATGAGAATGGACCGTACACTCTTTTGAAAGGGCTCCTTAAAATCATAGAGGAAACAATCCATTTGTTTAGTTGGCATGGGAGCGCAAATCTCTTTGCAGCTCTTTCAAATAAGTTATGGAAACCCCTAATTTCTCCTTGAGGTGAGTCCACAGGGGTAGGTGATGGAGATGATGGAGTTGGGATTATATAGTTATCCCTTTCTGATTGTGTATCCTGAAGTTCTCCTTACTCCCTCTCCTCATCAGCGGTATCTGTGTCCTGCAGACATTTTCTCTGCGGGGTACTCCTTACTAATGTGGGCAAAGGGGTAGGTATATATGCTTGAGTAGAAGGATAAGCTAAGGAGGGTAGAGATTCTGCACTGGTGCTGATGTTGAAGGAAACCTCCTCTTGTAGTCCGATAACATAAGTTGGAGGTCAGTCATCAGGGAGATGGGAAGACACACTATCTCCTCTTACAAAGGTTGCTGGTACTGCTGCGGAGGGTAATGTTGTTGATATTGCTCCTCTTCCTCTTGGCACTTTACATGGAGCCGAGAAGGACAATAAGGTACTCCAAATGGTCCATCTGAGTCTGAGTCTTCTTCCAAGAGATGGGCTGGAACCAAGGTTGTGACCTTACTTGGAGAAGTGTTGTGTGGTGTTAATTCATCACTTCTGTTCAAACCATGATTTTTTCCCCTCATCAACAGTGTGGTCGATGGGGCCATTGACGAAGCCATCGACAATGTTGTCAATGAGTGCAAGGGTCTGACGTTGGTCGGCAGGGGTGGTGTCGTCGACGATGTTGTCATCGTCATTGGGATGATCGTCGACGACGGTGTTGTCAGTGCTTTAGACAAAGACGATTTTATCTTTAATGTTGGGTCTAGTTTTGGATACCGTCGACATAGACGTCATTGACGACCAGAAGGAAATAGTCGACAAGCTGGAGACAGTGGTTGACATCATCGTAGATGAAGCCGCAGTATACGTCTTCGGCGGCAATGACAATGACCTCGTCGACTGTGGAATTCTCGACGGCTGTCAGCAGGAGCTGTAGAAGGTTTTTTTAAATCTATGAACTATCTTGGGTGGAGGTGTATAATGTTTAGATGAAAGCTTAGAAACCTTTTTTGAAGTAGAAGGCAGGTCTTTTCTCTCTTTTTTCAAAGAGGAGGATTTACCTTCATGAGGTAATGTTAAAAGGCTGCGGCCCTTACCAGACCCCTGGGTGGTCTTTTTAAAGCTTTTGAGGCCTGTTCTAAACCATTATCAGAATGAGGTGATCTCTCCCTCTTGTGAGACCTTTTGGAAGACCAAGAAGAGTCCTCACTCTCCAAATGTAAGACAGGGTTTTTTCTAGATGTAAGCTTCTGCAGTCAAATCAGCAGTCTTCCCTCTCTATCCTTCAGTGTTCTTTTGCAGAATGATTAGGATAGAGGCAGTATATGTAGTCTTCATGTGGGTCTTCTGAGTGAAGTATTTTATTTCCACAAGTACTGCAGGCTCTGAAGAGACTCTTCCTCTCTTTGACAGACATGGTGATAATAAGGTCAATCCAGAGATGTTTTGAGAGAAAAAGAACTCTAGGACAATCAAGTATATATGTTCTGCAGGCAGTGGAAGAAATATCCAAACAGGAAAAAAGTGAGCAGAGCTCAGTGGAGACTCCCTAGCATGACGTGCAGTAGAAAATCTGACAGACTGGAGCTTCTCTCAGAAGGATTCTAGAGCGTGGGGTCATCTGATTGGTGGACTCTAAAGTTTAGTCCTTTTTTACATAATGACTTGGATAGATTAATTAGGAGTAAGGCCTAAGACCTCTGTTGTTATGTCTATGGAGACATTACTTTTCTAAAGTACTGAGGACTCCCATCTCGATGACGGGGAATGATTCAAGCATGTGAATCTATGAAAGTTTCAATACTGGAGTCAATTAACAATTTTCCAATGGATTGGGTTTTACATAAAGATCTGCTACGCATTGGCCAAGAAGCAATCCCCTGAGAGCTTGTGTGCTCATTCCACCAGGGACAAAGTTGCCACAACTGCATTAGAATGAGGAGTTCCGGTCCTGGACATCTGTCAGGCTGCAATGTGGGCTTCATTGCACACGTTTATTAAGCACTACTGCCTGGACAGTCTGGTCTTTTTGGATGGTCAATTGGCCTGTTCGGTCCTGCAGGACTTTCTGGTCTGAATCTGTTTCTCAGGCCCACTTCCAGGGAGGTATTACTTCGGTCTCTATTCTAGAGTATGGAATGTGTGGCTAGAAGTCTCTATCAGATGAACAAGTTGCTTACTTTCGGTAACGCCTGATCTGGTCAACAGTCTATTTTGCCACAGATCCCTTACTTGACTCTCCTATCCTCCCTGCTCTAGGAACGATTATATTGCAAAGTGTTTTTCTCCCTTTTCACGGCCCCAGCTTACGCATCAGTGGTCAGTGTTCATTGTGGCTCTGTGCTTCTGCCGTGGAAAGTCACAAAAAGAAACTGACATCAGTGCCCTGAAATGGTGCCTACATAGGCACCGTGGACGTCTCTTTCGGCACGGCCGGCAATGCCATACTGAGCTGAACGGCACCACATATTGGTGTGCAGGAATACTGCTTGTCAAAAGTTTCTTGATTCAGTCTAATGCCTGGGGAATATTCTAATGTAAGGAATATGCGGCTACAAAGCTATATCAGATGCCAGAGGTATAATTCACTTTGACTGCTTCTGAGAAAATGCCTACATAATGGAATCTGATTTTGGATGGCCAATTAAATATGTCGGTGCAGGACTGGTTGCTCTCAAATGTTTTCGGAATGGTACCACTGTTTTTTCCATGGTTGGCGTTTGCATGAGTTTTAGCACTTTTTTCCCAGATGTGATACAGGATAGGGTGGATTTAGTGTTTTTTCGAGGCTCTTCCTCATAATCATCCAAGAAGCACTGCTTCTCTGCTAAGGATATCGTAAGGTTAAACTTCTTTGCTGCTTATTCTAGTGAGGCAGCAAAACAAGCAAGAGTGATGACAGAGGCATGTGATCATGTTCTCCAGGTATAATGAGGTCCCTCAGTTCTTCCTAATATTGCAAATCACCATCTTCCTCCTGCCTTTATTCCATGTCTTCTCCTTCCTCTTCCGAAAGGGCTGACCCCTCATAACTTTCAAGAGAATCCACTTTACTTGTCTCAAGGTTGAGGTTGCTGCTGAGGTGGCAGCTACATTGAT
Source organism: Pleurodeles waltl (assembly GCF_031143425.1). Classification (NCBI taxonomy): domain Eukaryota; kingdom Metazoa; phylum Chordata; class Amphibia; order Caudata; family Salamandridae; genus Pleurodeles; species Pleurodeles waltl. The sequence continues at coordinate 1,841,390,934 of NC_090444.1, read as the reverse complement.
AGTGGATGTGCCATTTGTGGTGGTAATCCTGACAGAGGCCCAATCAGAGGTTAAAGATACTCCATTTGAGGAATTAGTCTTTGGAAAATATGTATTGTGCTGCAACACTTATGTGAAGACAACTGGTACCTGCATTATAGGAAGTTCATTGTACTGACACAATGGCTTGTATGGAGGTTGAGACTCTTGGAAGGCCTTCAGATGGGAAATTTTGGGGCTCATAATCTTCATAGCTGTGCTGGAAGTCTGCATCTTCTTCCTCATCTACATAGTTCTCCTCCTTGTACTGTACAACATAGGCACGTGTAGCTGTGAGGGACTATACACCTAGACTTGTTCTTGTTTGCTGGCATTAGCCTCTAGCTTAGAATACAAGATAAGCACTGGAAACTGAATAGAAACCTTCACAGTAAATGCAACCAGGCTGACTGTTCTTACAAAACTGTTGAAAAAGGAAAAAAGGTAATTTATTCATTGATGATCGGGTCATACAAAGTAGTCAACGTGGTTGTCTCTGACACTATAATGGTAGTTGATTGGGGTGCTGCTGGAGTGGCCTTCTATGGGATTGATGGCGAAGTTCTTCCCATTGTCAATGACGGTATGGTTGTAAACAGTGTCACTGCAAACGTCTTGGGTGACAATGACTGGGCTTCTTGGGTGATAATGAGACTTCAAAGAAAGTTGCTTTTTCATAGGTGATGTAAAGGTCTTTGTTGATGAATGATGATTTAGGCTTGATAGACATGGATTTGTGTTCCATTTTCAACACAGGTTTTTATGTCTTTACAGCTCCTTCTCAGACATAGGCTTGATCATGTCCTTAGAGGCGGTGGATGCAGGCACTTTGGCGATAAATTCTATCTGAGGAAATTCCATGTAGTTCTTTTTCTGTGCTTCCTTTTATAAGTGCCTGGAGGTGGAGGACCTTTTACAGAATCATCCTAAACTTATACAATAAAGTGATGCCTTGTGAGAAGGATAAAGACAACAAAGTCACTGATTATACAGATCACCAACATAAATCTTCTTTTGTCTGCAGTCTCAGAGAGATATTTTTTTCTTTCTTTCCCATAGTGACAGTTGGGCCAAAAGATGAAAACCCTAAAACAACTCACAATTTGTGGACGCTGAAGTCCATAGAATACCAAATAGAAGGCAAGATGTAGCTGATGTAAGGTTCAAGACACGTAGGAGCAGAGCTTTGTCAGGGACAACCTCACAGATAACATGAAATATAACTCTGAATTATGGTGGTCTCTAGAGAAAGTGGAGAACTCAGGGTCTGCACTTCATTGGCTAAGGTTTGGCTTCTTTCAAATGAAGTGAATGCACTAATAAATAAACACTGTTGATGGGCCAGTGAGCATTGTAAAAACTGTTTTGATAGTTGAAGTTACCAGGGATTCCCAGTCCAGTGACTGCAAATGATTCAAATGTATAAATCTATGAAAGATTCAATGCTGAAGAACTCAGCAGCTCCAGACCATGCATGGGTGGAGAAAAGGAACTGATGTCACCAACACATGACTGCATTTTACAGAGCCTCAGTGTACCTTTTGATGAAGCCATGCTACTCCATTCCAAATGCCAGTTAACGTCACATGGACCCAGTGATTCCATATTGCTTATCAAAGTGTCTGTATCCAGACTGGGGCCTGATAAGAGGGTAATGCAAGGAATCGGATGAAGTGAGTATCGAGTAGGACAATAACATAGCAATGAAAGAACATTAATGGATCAGACAATACTGAGATGTGAGCTACTTGCCTGTGACGTGAGCAACTTGATTATGTATGACCCCTCTCAAAGCTTTAGCTTTATAATGACAGCAGCTTTGATGAACAAGTTACTTACCTTCTGTATCGCATTATCTGGTAGAGACTATCTGCAGGAGGCTGGCTCTGTATATACTATATCAAAATGAGATATAGTGTGCACAGAGTCCAGGGGTTCCCCAGAGGCTTGACAGAGGCAATAATAGATAATACAAATGCTCTATTTGTGGTAGTGAGGTCGAGCAGTTAGGCTTATCAGAGGATAGTGTTAAGCATGTGTTGTACACATACAAGCAATAGAAGAAACACTCAATGACTTAACTCCAGACCAATAGGATTTTATATAGAAAAATATGTTTTGTTAATTTATTTCTAGAACTACAAGATTCAGTTTGCAGGTAAGTAAGGTACTTTGCACAGTTATACTTAGAACTTTGACAGTTTTCTTTAAAATGGCAAAAAGCTATTTTAAAAGTGCACACACTGTAATTTTCAACAGTTCCTGGGGAAAAAAAAGATTGTACAGTTTTACAGGTAAGTATTCAACTTACAATTCCTATCTCCGGGTTTTAGGTAGTCCAAAAATGGGGATTCAAGTTAACCCCAAACACCCACCACCAGCAACACGGGCCGGTCAGGTTCAGAGGTCGAAGGAGAGCCAATTTAACGTGGGCTCCTATTGAGGTAGGGGGTACTCGGAATCCGGTCAGCCAGCAGGTAAGAACCCGCGACCTGGATTGCAGACCAGGGGGAATTAGAAGAGCTCTAGAGGAGCCACAAGTAGGCACCTAACACACCCTTAGCAGCACAGGGGCAGCCGGGTGCAGGGTGCAAACAGGACATCGGGTTTCCAATGCAGGTCTATGGAGAGACCCCAGGGTCACTAAGAGGCTGCAGGTGAGGTCCGGGGGGTGTCTCAGCCACCCTACTGGTCTGACAGGGAAGAGGGGCACCTGCTGGTCAATGCGGCATCGGGGGTCAGGTTCTCCAAAGCCTGGGGGCTGCGAGTGCAGTGGTTCTTCAGGCGTCCGTTATCTTCGTCCGGAGCTCGCGGTCAGGGAGTGCTCTGGGTTACCTCTGCAGACGTCGTCGTGGGGGCTTGGAAAGGTCAACCCAGGTGGGGCTCTTATTCCCAATTGCTGGGGGACCCTTTCTTGCTGGTTGGGCCACCTGGACACGCGCCGTGGGCGTTGGGTGCACAGGGTTCAGGACTCGCATCCGGAGTGAGGTGGGAGCCCTTGGTTGAAAATGTATTTCGGACAGCACTGCTGTCCTCTGGAGATCTTGCTCCTTTTTGGGTGCAGGGCAGTCCTCTGGAGTTGGCAGAGGTTGCTGGGCCTGCTGGACGTGTCACTGGTTTTCTTGCAGGTTCTTTGAAGCAGGAGACAGGCTGGTAGGGCTGGGGCCAAAGCAGTTGGTGTCTTCCTTCTTCTCTGCTGGGGTTTTCAGCTTAGTAGTCCTTCTTCTCTTTGTAGGTTGCCAGGAATCTGGTGCGCTAGGTTCAGGGAGGCCCTTAAATACTGGATTTAGGAGCGTGTTAGGGGTCAGAGGGCAACAGCCAATGGCTACTGTCCCTCAGGGTGGATACATCCTCCTTGTGCCCATTCCCTTTGGGGAGGGGGGCACATTCCTATACCTATTGGTCCCTGTCCTCCTAACCAAGATGAAGGATTCTGCAGGGAGGGGGGTCCCCTCAGCTCTGGACACCTTAGGGGTGGTCCTGGCTGGAGTGGTCACTCCTGTTTTCCGTAATTTTCCTGCCAGACTTGCTGCCAAAAGTGGGGCTTTTTCCGGGGGGGGCATCTAGCTGGAGTGCCCAGGAGCTCTGTAACCCGAGGCTTGAGCCTTTGAGGCTCACCGCCAGGTGTTACAGTCCCTCCAGGGGGAGGTGTGAAGTACCTCTGCCCAGGACAGGCTTTGTTTCTGACCACAGAGTTCACAAAGGCACTCACCCCATGTGGTCAGAATCTCGTTTGAAAGTGTCAGGCTGGCACAGACTGGTCAGTCCTACACTAGCAGTTGGGGTAACATACAGGGGACATCTCTAAGATGCCCTCAGTGTACATTTTTCAATAAATCCCACATTGCTATCAGTGTGGGTTTATTGTGCTGAGAAGTTTGATACCAAACTTCCCAATGTTCAGTGAAGCCATAATGGTGCTGTGGAGTTCGTAATGACAGACTCCCAGACCATACACGTATTATGGCTACACTGCACTTACAATCTCTAAGAATGGACTTAGACACTGTAGGGGCATATTGCTCATGCAGCTATGCCCTCACCTGTGGTATAGTGCATCCTGCCTTAGGGCTGTAAGGCATGCTAGAGGGGTGACTTACCTATGACACAGGCAGTGGTTTGAGGGCATAGCACCCTGAGAGGGGTGCCATGTTGACTTCGCCTTTTTCTCCCCACCAGCACACACAATCTGCAAGGCAGTGTGCATGGGCTGACGGCCCTTGGTACCATGGTTACCTTTTGCAAGGGACTTAACTGTGTGCCAGTGCTGTGCCAATTATGGAAATAGAGGTATAGTTTTAGGGAAAGAACACTGGTGCTAGGGCCTGGTTAGCAGGGTCCCAGCACACTTTCAATCAAAGTTGGCATCAACACTAGGAAAAAAGAGGGGGGTAACCATGCCAATAGTGGCACTTTCCTACACAACACCCCCCTGTCCCCAAACGAAAGAGGATGAGACTAACCATTCCCAAAAGAGTCTTCACAGTCTAAGTGGAAGAATCTGGAAAGTCCATCTGCATTGGCATGGGCAGTCCCAAGTCTGTGTTCCACTACAAAGTCCATTCCCTGCACGGATATGGAGAGTTTAGGGTTCTCACCTTTCATTTGCATAAGCCATCTGAGAGGTCTGTAGTCAGTCTGAACAACAAAGTGGGTGCCAAACAAGTATGGCCTCAGCTTTTTCAGGGACCAAACCACAGCAAAGGCCTCCTTCTCAATGGCACTCGAACGCTGCTCCCTGGGGAGTAACCTCCTGCTAATGAAAGCAACAGGCTGGTCTAGGCCATCATTATTGGTTTGGGACAGGACTGCTCCTATCCCATGTTCAGAGGCACATGTCTGCACAATGAATTGCACACTGAATTGCTTAGAATAATCTGGAGCTTTTAGAACTGGTGCTGAACACATTGCTTCTTTCAGGGTGTCAAAGGCCTTTGGCAGTCCAGGGTCCAGTTTATCTTCTTGGGCATCTTCTTTGAGGTCAGTTCAGTGAGTGGAGTCACAATGGACCCATATCCCTTCACAAACCTCTTGTAGTATCCAGTGAAGCCAAGGAATGCCCTGATTTGAGTCTGGGTTTTTGGAGCTTCCCAGTCCAGAATTGTCTGTATCTTGGGCTGTAAAGGTTGCACTTGGCCCGCACCTACAAGGTGGCCCAAGTATACAACTGTGCCCTGCCCTATCTGGCAGTTAGATGCTTTGATAGAGAGGCCTGCTGGTTGCAAAGCCTGCAAAACCTTCCCCAGGTGATCCTGCCAGCTGGAGCTAAAAACAGGAATATCATCTAGATATGCTGCACTAAAGGACTCCAAACCAGCAAGGACTTGATTCACCAACCTTTGGAAGGTGGCAGGGGCATTCTTTAAGCCAAAGGGCATACCAGTGAACTGATAATGCCCATCAGGTGTAGAGAATGCTGTCTTTTCTTTGGCACCAGGTACCATCCTAATTTGCCAGTACCCTGCAGTTAAGTCAAAGGTACTTAGAAATTTGTCTGCACCTAACTTATCAATTAGTTCATCTGCTCTGAGTATGGGGTGTGCATCTGTCTTAGTGACAGCAATGAGTCCTCTGTAATCCACACAGAACCTAATTTCTCTCTTGCCCTCTTTGGTATGAGGTTTGGGGACCAAGACCACTGGGCTAGCCCAGGGTCTGTCAGAGGGCTCTATTACCCCTAACTCCAGCATCTTGTGGACTTCCACTTTGATTCACTCTTTGACTTGGTCAGACTGTCTATAAATGTTGTTTTTGACAGGTAATCTGTCTTCTGTGTTCGCATCATGGGTACACAGATGTGTCTGACCAGGGGCCAAAGAGAAGAGCTCAGCATATTGCTATAGGACTTGCCTGCAGTCAGCTTGCTGTTGGGCAGAGAGGGTTTCTGAATAGACAACTCTATCTACTGATCCATCTTTAAGATCAGTTGAGAGGAGGTCAGGGAGAGGTTCACTCTCTGCTTCCTGATCCTCATCCGTAACCATCAGCATGGTTATGTCTGCCTTATCATTATAGAGTTTCAGACGGTTGACATGGATCACCCTCTTGGTTGTCCTGCTAGTGCCCAGGTCCACTAAGTAAGTTACCTGACTTTTTTCTCTAGGACTGGGTAAGGGCCACTCCATCTGTCCTGAAGTGCCCTGGGAGCCACAAGCTCCAGAACCAAGACTTTCTGCCCTGGATGGAATTCAACCATTGCAGTCTTTTGGTCATACCACAAGGTCTGGAGTTGTTGGCTGGCCTCAAGGTTTTTGGATCCCTTTTCCATGTACTCAGCCATCCTGGAGCAGAGGCCAAGCACATAGTCCACCACATCTCATTTAGGCTCATGAGAGGTCTCTCCCAGCCTTCTTTAACAAGTGCCAGTGGTCTCCTTACAAGATGGCCAAACAGAAGTTCAAAGGAGAAAACCCTACTCCCTTCTAAGGCACCTCTCTGTAGGCGAAAAGCAAGCATGGCAGAACGACATCCCATCTCCTATTGAGTATTTCCAGGGAACCCCATGATCATGCACTTCAATGTTTTGTCGAATCTCTCAACAAGTCCATTGGTTTGTGGATGGTATGGTGTGGTGAATGTATAAGTCACCCCACACTCATTCCACGTGTTACAGGTAAGTTAACATGAAGTTTGTACCTCTGTCAGAAAACACCTCCTTAGGGAAAACCACTCTGGTAAAAATACCAATTAGGGCTTTGGCTACTGCAGGGGCAGTAGTTGACCTAGGGGGAATTGTGTCAGGGTATCTGGTAGCATGATCAACTACTACCAGTATATATTGGTTCCCTGAGGCTGTGGGAGGTTCAAGTGGACCCACAATGTCTACACCAACCCTCTCAAAGGGTACCCCTACCACTGGAAGAGGAATGAGGGGGGCCTTTGGATGGCCACCCGTCTTGACACTGGCTTGACAGGTGACACAGCAGCTACAAAACTCCCTTACTTTCTGGGACATGTTGGGTCAATAGAAATGGTTCACAAGTCTGTCCCATGTCTTGGTCTGTCCCAAATGCCCAGCTAGGGGGATGTCATGAACCAATGGGAGGATAAACTCTCTAAACTCCTGAGGCATTACCACTCTCCTAGTGGCACTAGTTTTGGGGTCTCTGGCCCATCCTCCCAATAGACCATGTGGGAGCTACTGACATCTCCCTTTTCCTGTTAGCAGCTTGCTGTCTCAGGCCTTCAAGAGTGGGACAAGTCTTTTGTCCCTGGCACAACTGTTACCTTGAGGGTCCCCCTGGGCCCAAGGGCTCCACCTGGTAAAGTTCCAGGTCCATGGACTCAGTTCCCTTGGGGGATTAGAGTTCTTCCTGAGAAGAGAGGCATTGCTTCTTGTGCTGTTCAGAGGCTGTTCCCCCAGTCCTCTTACCTTTTCTCTTGGAAGGTTGGGCCATTATTCCATGCTCCAACACTTCTTTTTCTCCCTGTGCTCTGCTCTGTGCTCTTGTTTTCACACACACACCAGTTCAGGGATACCAGGCATGGCTGATTGGGTTTTGAGTTCTACCTCAGCCCATTCTGAGGACTCCAGATCATTCCCTAGGAAACATTCTACTGGGATTGCAGAAGAGACTACCGCCTGTTTCAGGCCAGTAACCCCTCCCCATTCTAAAGTCACCACCGCCATGGGATGGACTTTAGTCATATTGTCAGCATTGGTAACTGGATAAGTTTGTCTAGCTAAATACTGTCCTGGGGAAACCACTTTTTCTGTCACAATGGTGACACTGGCACCTGTATCCCTCAGGGCTTCTACCTTTGTCCCATTTATCAAGAACTGCTGCCTGTATTTTTGCATGTTAGGCAGATAGGCAGCTAGTGTGGCTATATCCACCACACCCTCAGAGACTAAAGTAGCTTCAATGTGAACCCTGATTTGCTCTGGGCACACTGTTAATCCCACCTGGAGACTGGCTATTCCAGTGCTAACTGGAGTAGAGCTAGTGGGATTTTTCTTGGGACAGGCCATGTCTCCAGTTTGGTGTCCATGCTCTTTACAGTTGTGACACAAGGCCTTCTTGGGATCACAGTTTTTACCCTTGTACCCATTTATGGACTGTGAAGAGGCTCAGGCCCACCCTCCTGTAGGAGGCTGGGCCGGCTTGTAGTGGGTACATTGGGTACTTACACCTTATACCAGGTCCAGTTATTCCTTATTAGTGAAATGTAGTAGTGTTCTATCAGCTTAGACTGTAATAGAGCAGCTTATGCTGAACTAGGAGACAGGCAAAGATCCTGCAATACCACTTATAGTTACACAGTACTTATACACAATAAAAGACAATACTCAGTGTTACCAAAAATAAAGGTACTTTATTTTAGTGACACAAGGCCAAAAATATCTTAGAGGCAATACTCCTTCTGGAGGTAATTATCATACATAATATATACACTAGACTCCAAAATAAGGTAAGTAAATAGTCATAGGATAGTGCAAACAATAGAAAATACCATAGAATGCAATAGGAAGAAATAGGTCTAGGGGCAACACAAACCATATACTAAGAAAGTGGAATGTGAATCACAAATTCCCCCCTACACAAGTGTAGTGTGTAGAGGATTGCTGAGAATGTAGGAAAACCACAAAGGTGAGTAAAATACCTATATGTAGCTTCACAATGGTAACTCCGAATATGGCCATGTAACATGCCTAAGATCATGGAATTGTCCCCCCATGCCAAATCTGGTATTGGGGTGCCAATCCCATGCATCCCCGGGGCTCCAGCAGGACCCAGGGTACTGCCAAACCAGCTCTCTGGGGTTTTCACTGCAGGTACCGCTGCTGCCACCCCACAAACAGGCTTCTGCCCTCCTGGGTTCTGGGAAGCCCAGTCCCAGGAAGGCAGAACAAAGAATTTCCCCTGAGAGAGGGTGTTACACCATCTCCCTTTGGAAGTAGGTGTTAAGGGCTGGGGAGGAGTAGCCTCCCCCATCCTCTGGAAATGCTTTGAAGGGCACAGATGGTGCTCTCCTTGCATAGGCCAGTCTACACCGGTTCAGGGATCCCCCAGCCCCTGCTCTGGCACGAAACCGGACAAAGGAAAGGGGAGTGACCACTCCCCTGTCCATCACCATCCCAGGGGTGGTGCCCAGAGCTCCTCCAGTGTGTCCCAGACCACTGCCATCTTGAATGCAGAGGTGTGAGGGCACAATGGAGGCCTCTGAGTGGCCAGTGCCAGCAGGTGACGTCAGGGACTCCTCCTGCTGGGTGCTTATCTGACTAGGTGGCCAATACTCCTCTGAGGGCTATTTAGGGTCTCTCCTGTGGGCTTCTCTTCAGATAACAACTTGAAAGAATTCACCAGAGTTCCTCTGCATCTTTCTCTTCGACTTCTGCCAAGGATCGACCGCTGACTGCTCCAGGACGCCTGCAAAACTGCAACAAAGTAGCAAGAAGACTACCAGCAACATTGTAGCACCTAATCCTGCCGGCTTTCTCAACTGTTTCCTGGTGGCGCATGCTCTGAGGGCTGTCTGCCTTCACCCAGCACTGGAAGCCAAGAAGAAATCTCCAGTGGGTCGACGGAATCTTCCCCCTGCTAACGCAGGCACCAAACTTCTGCTTCACCGGTCCTCTGGGTCCCCTCTGATCGTGACGAGCGTGGTCCCTGGAACACAGGAGCTGGATCCAAATGACCCCGACAGTCCAGTGGTCCATCCATCCAAATTTGGTGGAGCTAAGTCCTTGCCTCCCCACGCCAGACAGTAATCCTGTGTACTGCGTGAACTGCAGCTGCTAGGGCTTCTATGCACTTTTGTAAGGAATCCTTTGTGCACAGCACAACCCAGGTCCCCAGCACTCCGTCCTGCATTGCTCAACTCGCTGAGTTGACCACCGGCTTCATGGGACCCTGCTTTGAAGTGTTGAGATGACCGCCGTGCTCAGATTTCTTGAACCCGTGTTCAAGTGCTTCTTCGGGTGCTGCCTGCTTTTGCATGAGCTTTCTGTATTGCTGAGCGCCCCCTGTGTCTTCTCCTCCAAGAGGCGACCTCCTGGTCCTTCGTGGGCCCGGGCAGCACCCATTTTCTTCAATTGCAACTTTTGCAGCTAGCAAGGCTTGTTTGCAGTCTTTCTGCGTGGAAACAACTTTGCATCCTCCAGCACGCCGTGGGACATCTTCTATGCAAAGGAGAAGTTCCTGGCATCTTCCGTTGTTGTAGAATCTTCAGCTTCTTCCACCCGGAGGCAGCCATTTTGCACCTTCATCTGGGGTTTAGTGGGCTCCTGCCCCCCGGACACTTTTGTGACTCTTGGACTTGGTCCCCTTCCTTTACAGGTCCTCAGGTCCAGGAATCTGTCTTCAGTGCTTTGCAATCAGTTGTGGTCTGTGCAGAATCTCCTATCACAACTTTAGTGTGTTTCTGGGGAAGTAGGGTAACTTTACTCCTACTTTTCAGGGTCAATGTGTCAGAAATATCTCAGAGGATATACTCCGTTAGGAGGTAAGTAAAATACACAAAATATACACACAAACCAAAATCAGGTAAGTAAACAGTTAGACAAGTAGTGCAAACACTGTAGAATACCATAGGATGCAATAGGCCTAGGGGCAACACAAACCAAATACTATGAAAGTGGAATGCGAACCACTTAGGGACCCAAGGCCTAGTATAGTGTGTAGAGGGTCACTGGGACTGTAAGAAAACAGTCAGGGTGTCCAAGCTACCCCATCCCAAGACCCTGAAACGTAGGAGTAAAGTTACCCTACTACCCCAAAAAGGACACAATAGTTGTGATTCTGCAAGAACCACAAACACCAGCAAAGCACTGAAGATGGATTCCTGGACCTGAGGACTTGCAAGGCAAGGGGACCAAGTCCAAGAGTCGCGATAGTGTCCAGGGGGGGCTGGAGCCCAGGAAACCCCGGATGAAGGTGCAAAAGGGCTGCCTCCGGGTGGAAGAAGCCTAAGATTCTGCAACAACGAAAAGAGCTAGGAACTTCTCCTTTGGATGGAAGATGTTCCACGGCGCTGGATGTTGCAGAAGTATTTCCATGCAGAAATACTACAAACAAGCCTTGCTAGCTGCAAGGGTTGCAGTAGAGGTTTTTGGGTGCTGCTGGGGACCAGGAAGGACCAGGATGTCGCCCCTTGGAGGAGGAGACATAGGAGGCACCCAGCAACTCAGAGAGCCCCCGCAGAAGCAGGCAGCACCCGCAGAAGTACCAGAGCAGGCACTTAGAAGATTTGTGAAACCGGAGTCACAAAAGGAGGGTCCCATGACGTCGGAGTCCAACTCAGAGGGTTGAGCACTGCAGGACGGATTGCTGGGGACTCAGGCTAGGCTCTGCACAAAGGAATCCTTGGAGAAGTACACAGAAGTCGGAGAAGCTGCAAATCACGCAGTACACAGATTTGCAATCTAGCGTGGGGAGGCAAGGACTTACCTCCACCAAACTTGGACTGAAGGATAACTGGACTGTGGGGATCACTTGGATATGGCTCCTGTGTTCCAGGGACCACGCTCGTCAGGATGAGAGGGGACCCAGAGGGCCGGTGATGCAGTCTTTTGGTGCCTGCGTTAGCAGGGGGAAGATGCTGTCGACCCACAGGAGATTTCTTCTTGGCTTCCAGTGCAGGGTGAAGGCAGACAGCCCCCAGAGCATGCACCACCAGGAAACAGTCGAGAAAGCCGGTCGAATGAGGCGCTACAATGTTGCTGGTATTCGTCTTGCTCCTTTGTTGCGGTTTTGCAGGCATCCTGGAGCAGTCAGCAGTCGATCCTTGGCAGAAGTCGAAGAGGGAAGTGCAGAGGAACTCTGGTGAGCTCTTGCATTCGTTATCGGAAGAATACCCCAGAGGAGAGACCCTAAATAGCCAGAAAAGGAGGTTTGGCTACCTAGGAAGGAGGATAGGCTAGTAAGAAAGGTAAGAGCCTATCAGAAGGAGTCTCTGACGTCACCTGATGGCACTGGCTACTCAGAGCAGTCCAGTGTGCCAGCAACACCTCTATTTCCAAGATGGCAGAGGTTTGGAGCACACTGGAGGAGCTCTGTGCACCTCCCCTGGGAGGTAATGGTCAGTGGAGGGGTCACTCCCCTTTCCTTTGTCCAGTTTCACGCCAGAGCAGGGCTGGGGGATCCATGAACCGGTGTAGACTGGCTTATGCAGAGATGGGCACCATCTGTGCCCATCAAAGCATTTCCAGAGGCTGGGGGAGGCTACTCCTCCCCAGCCCTTCACACCTATTTCCAAAGGGAGAGAGTGTAACACCCTCTCTCAGAGGAAATCCTTTGTTCTGCCTTCCTGGGCTGGGGCTGCCCAGACCCCAGGAGGGCAGAATCCTGTCTGAGGGGTTGGCAGCAGCAGCAGCTGCAGTGGAAACCCTTGAAAAGCAGTTTGGCAGCACCCGGGTTCTGTGCTAGAGACCCGGGGGATCATGGAATTGTCCCCCCAATACCAGAATGGTAATGGGGGGACAATTCCATAATCTTAGACATGTTACATTGCCATGTTCGGAGTTACCATTGTGATGTTATACATAGGTAGTGACCTATGTATAGTGCACACATGTAATGGTGTCCCCGCACTCACAAAGTCCGGGGAATTTGCCCTGAACAATGTGGGGGCACCTTGGCTAGTGCCAGCATGCCCACACACTAAGTAACTTGGCACCCAACCTTCACCAAGTGAGGGTTAGACAGATAGGTGACTTATAAGTTACTTAAGTGCAGTGGTAAATGGCTGTGAAATAACGTGGACGTTATTTCACTGAGGCTGCACTGGCAGAGCTGTGTAAGAATTGTCAGAGCTCCCTATGGGTGGCAAAAGAAATGCTGCAGCCCATAGGGATCTCCTGGAACCCCAAAACCCTGGGTACCTCAGTACCATATACTAGGGAATTATATGGGTGTACCAGTATGCCAATGTGAATTGGTAAATTTAGTCACTAGCCTGTTAGTGACAAATTTGGAAAGCAGAGAGAGCATAACCACTGAGGTTCTGGTTAGCAGAGCCTCAGTGATACAGTTAAGCACCACACAGGGAACACATACAGGGCACATACTATGAGCACTGGGGTCCTGCCTGGCATGATCCCAGTGACACAAGGGCTAAAACAAACATACATACAGTGAAATTGGGGGTAACATGCCAGGCAAGATGGTACTTTCCTACAGGGGATGATATGTTTAAATGGTTTTCTGCCTTTGAAAGAGCCTGCATTGGGTGGGAAATTGAGAAGAAACATTGGGGCACACTTGTGGGAGTTATTCTCAGGAAAGTGTAGGGATAGGCTCCTGACACTGAATGAGACAGATTCTAAGTATATGGACTCATGAAGGGTACCCTGATTGAGGGCTTTGGATTTACAACTGAAGAGTACAGAATAAAGTTCAGGCAGGCTCAAAAGCCCAGAGCCAGACCTGGGTAGACTTTGTGGATTATTCAGTACAAATGCTGGGTGGTTGGTTAGCTGGAAACAAGGTACAAGATTATAATGGGCTGTATAACCTGTTAGTGAAAGAGCATCTTCTGCGTAATTGTTTCAATGATAGGCTACATCAACATTTGGTAGACCTAGGTCCACATTTTCATCGAGAATTGGGGAGGAAGGCAGAACAATGGGACAAAACAAGGGTGACCAAAACTACCACTGGTGGGGGAGGCCAAAAGATAGAGGCCAAGAAGCACCCCCCCAGGAAAAGATGGGAACCAGAACAAAACCAATAAATAGTCCTCTCAAGGCCCCAAAAAACCTGCACAGGTGGGTGGGCCCAGAGATGCCTCACAGTCCAAGGGTGGGTGCAAAGGGAGACACTTTGACTTCAGCAAGGCTTGGTGCAATGACTACAAAATGATAAGGCACCAAACTGGAGACTCTGGCTGTAAAAGAGAAAGAATGCCTCTAGTCAATCCGCAGTAAATACAGTTGCCAAACTCCAGAAGCAGGTCAGAGGTGTGGCCTGACCATGTCAGTGACTCCACAGAGGCAACATTAGTCACTGAGGGTGGGGTAGAATTATCCTGTACTGCCTGGCAAAGTCATATGCAAAAATACAGACAGACCCCTTTGATTAATAGGGAGAAAGCAGAAGCACTGAGGTACACATGAGCTAGTGTTACCATGGTAACCCAGAACCTGGTCCATTCACAACAGTTATTGGTAGGGAAGCCTTATCCTGTCACCAGTACTGACAATGAGACAAAGGTCCATCCCATGGCTATGGCAACCTTTGATTGGGGGGCTGTAGTAGGGCAAAAATAAGTGGTTGTGTCCTCATCCATCTCTGTAGATTTACTGCATGGAAATGACTTGGAGCATTCCTCCTGGGCTGAAGTAGAACTGAAGACCCATGCAGCAATGCTGGGGATCCGTGAGTGGGCCTTTGTCAAGACCAGGGCTCAGAGTAAACTTCAGAGAGAAAAAGGAGAGCTGGATCCTGAAATAGTGGACCAGCCTCCCAAGAGAAGAGACAAGAAGACTGGGGGACCAACTTCAAAACAGATCCCAAAAGAGGACCCTTCCTCTCTGGAGGAGGAGTGAACCTTCTGGGAGGGAACTGAGCTTGAAGAGCTTGGGCCTTACCACCCAGAGCTATGGGGCCCAGGGGGACCCTCCAGGGGGGAAGATATGTGCCAGGGGCAGAGGACCTCCCCACTCTTGAAGGCCTGAGGCACCAAGCTGCAGAGGAAGAGTTAGGGAATGTCAGTGGTACCCAAAGGGTTTATCGGGAGGAGGGGTTCCTGTACTCTGTGGCCAGAGACCTCAAGCCTAGTGAAACCAGGAGGGTGGTACTGCCCCAGAAGTTCAGAGAATTTCTCCTCACTCTGGCCCATGACATACCCCCTAGCAGGGCATCTGGGCCAAAACAAATCTTGGAGTAGGTAAGTTAACCACTTTAATTGGCCAGGAATGTCTCAAAAAGTGAAGGACTTTTGTCAGTTCTGCCTCACCTGGCAGGCCAGTGGCAAAGCAGGTGGGCACTTAAAGGCCCTCTTAATGCCACTACCTGTGGTTGGGGTACCCTTTGAATGGGTAGGGGTTGCCATTTTTGGCTCCTTGTGCCATCAAACAGCATCAGGACACAGATATATACTAGTGGTAGTGAATCACACCACTAGATATCCTGAGGCTATATCCCTTAGGGACCATTGCTGTACCTGCAGTTGCCAAAGCCCTCCTGGGTATCTTCACCAGGGTAGGGTTTGCTAAGGAGGTAGTATCAGACAGAGGTTCAAACATGTGGCAGGAATGTTGGGTGACCTATAAGTTCACCACCCCATACCATCCAGAAAAGCTCAGAAGGATATGGAATGCCATGCTTCCTTGCCTGCTGGTTGCCTACAGGGAAGTGCCATAAAAAGGGAATAGGTTTCTCTACATTTGAACCTCTGTTTGGACACCCTGTTATGGGACAACTAAATCTTGTTAGGGAAGGCTGGGAAACACCTCTCAAAGAGCCCAAGCAACATATCATGGACCGTGTGCTTGGCCTACATTCAAGAATGGCTGAGTACATGGAGAAAGCAAGCAAAAATCTTCAGGCCTGCCAATAGCTTCACAAACTCTGGCATGACCAGAAAGTTGCTACGGCGGAGTTCCAACCAGGGAGAAAAGTTTGGGAGTTGAAGCCTGTTGCCCCAAGGGCCCTCTGGGACAAATGGTTTGGGCCCTATCACATACCTGAAATAAAAGGGAAGGTCACTTATCTAGTTGACCTAGGCAGTTGCAAAAACCCAAAAAGAATCATCCATGTCAATCATCTAAAACCCTTCTATGATAGAGGTGATGTGACCATACTGATGGTTACAGATGAGGGACAGGAAGATGAGAGTGAGCCTCTCCCTGATCTCCTCTCCAGCAATCCACCAGATGGCTTTGTGGAGGTAGTGGTCTTATCAAACACCCTCACAGAACAACAGGAAGCTGATTGCAGGCAAGTCCTCGACCACTATGCCGAGTTGTTCTCACTGACCCCTGGAAAGACAAACTGGTGTACCCATGATGTGGACACTGGAGACAGCTTACCTGTCAAGAATAGGATTTACAGATAGTCAGACCAGAGAGGGTATCCAAGCAGAAGTTAAAAAGATGCTGGATTTGGGTGACATTAAACCCTCTTAGAGTCTCTGGGCTACCCTGGTAGTCCTAGTCCCCAAGCCTCACTCCAAAGGAGAGAAAAAGGAAATGAGGTTCTGTATGGATTACAGGGGCCTCAACTCTGTGACAAAAACGGATGCATACCCAAATTCCAAGAGCTGATGGGCTCACAGACAGACTAGGGGCAGCCAAATATCTGAGTACTTTTGATTTAACATCTGGGTACTGGCAGATTGGCCTGACCCCAGGAGCAAAAGAAAGGTCAGCATTCTCTGCTCCCAGTGGACATTATCAGTGCACTGTTATGCCCTTTGGATTAAAGACTGCACCTGCCACCTTACAGATGTTGGTGAACCAAGCCCTTGCTGAACTAGAAACTTTTAGTGCAGCTTATCTGGATGACATAGCTGCCTATAGTTCCACCTGGCAAGATCACCTGATCCACCTAGGGAAGGTCGTTGAGGCTCTGCAGAAGGCAGGCCTTACTATCAAGGCAAGTAACTGCCAGTTAGGGCAGGGAAAAGTTGTTTACTTGGGTCACCTGGTTGGTGGAGGCCAAGTATAACCCCTTAAACCGAAGATTCAAAATATTCTGGCTTAGGAAGCTCCCACAACCCAGACATAAGTCAGGGCATTCCTTGGGTTGACTGGGTACTATAGGAGATTTGTGAAGAATTATGGCACTATAATTGCCCTCTCAGAGAACCAACCTCTAAGAAAATGCCCAAAAATGTTAACTGGACAGTGAATTATCAAAAGGCCTTTGACACTTTGAAGGAACCTATGTGCCCTGCTCTAGTCCTACAAGCACCAGACTACTCCAGGCAATTCATAGTCCAAACAGATGCTTTTGAGATGGGTATAGGAGCGGTTCTTTGGTGGACATGATGGACATGACCAGCCAGTTGCTTTTATAAGCAGGAAACTACTCCCTCCAAAATAAAATTGGAGTGCCATAGAGAGGGAAGCATTTGCTGTGGTTTGGCCCCTGATGAAGCTGGGACCATACCTGTTTGGCTCTCACTTCACGGTATAGACTGACCACAGGCCTCTTAGAGGGCTACAACAGATGAAGGGTGAAAACCCCAAACTGCTTAGGTGGTCCATTTCCCTACAGTGAATGGACTTTCAAGTGGAACACAGACCTGGGAAGGCCCATGCCAATGCAGATGGGCTTTCCAGGTTCTTCCACATAGATGATGAAGACTCACTAGGGGAAGCGTAGTTTCATCCTCTTTCATTTGAGGAGGGTAGTGTGTGAAAAGGCCTCTTTTTGACATGGTTAGTCCCCACTTTTTGCCTGATGCACGATGTAGCCTAGAAATTGTAGTGCCCAGAGCCCCTGCCAACCAGGTTCCCTCGGCCAGAGCTCTTTCCCTAAAACTGTTGTGATGCATTGGCACAACTGGATACCCCCTTAGCTACCACTATAGGTCCTTAGTAAAAGGGTACTTAGGTACCCAGGGCACGGGGTACTATGGGTAGGCACCTGAGGACAGCAGCACTGATCGTGCCACCTTCTAGGGTCATGTATCCAGATGCACCCAGCACTGCCATTGCAGGCTGAGTGTCCTGGTGCAACCCTAAAAGACAAATTCGACATGGCTCACTGCCTGTGTGCCCTGTCCACCATAAACTGCATGTACTATGGGTAAGACATCCCTCTGGGAGGCATTTTAGCCCTAAGGCAGGGTGCACCCCACCATATTATATGTGACGGCATAACTGCATGAGAAATATACCCCCACTGTGTCCTTGCCAAACCTGGGACATAGTGAGTGAACAGAGCAGCTATTTTAATACATGTGCTAGAAACTGGTCAACACGAGTTTCCCAGCTACATGATGGCCACTCTGAACCCTGGGTTGTTTGGTATCAAACAACTCAGAATGATAAATCTAAACTGGTACAAGTATTGGATTTATCCCTAAAGGTACCCAGGGTTCACCTTAGAGGTGCCCCATGCAACAACTAACTACCCTGGCATGGTTGCTGAGTGGTTCTATCCTGCCTGCCACCTCTAGACACCCACTCTACAAACCTTTGCGGGAGAGTCCTGTCTCTGATTTGTTAAACAATACCCTTCCTGGGTGAAGATGCTAACACCCCCTCCCTCAGGAATGTGCACTGCCCTGGCGACAAGCTTCAAAGGGCTTACCGCCTTTGAAACAAGACCCCAAGGCCTGCTGCAAACAGCAGATGGTCATCCCCTTTGCAAATCCCCACTTTTGGCAGGAGCAAAAGGCGGGAAACCACACAAAGAGTAGGGGGAGTGGCCCCACCTGGCACGCACCACCCCTAAGGTGTCGCCTGCGAGGTGGACACTCCATTTCATTTTCCTCCATCTTAGATGGGTAGAAAATATCCAATCAGGGAGAGGGACGTGGCCCTTCGCACAGAAAGTGATCAGTATAGTGGGTGTAGCCACCCAAAGGCAGGTGTCTATTGGACACTACCAGGTTCCCCCTAAAACTCCCACTAAATTCAGTATTTAGTGGGCATCCCTAGACCAGATAATCAGATTCAAAGGACACAAAAAAGACCAGCACAAAGAAGATCTAAGGCATGTGAACTGTAGACCTGCTGCACAAAAAATAAGTACCAAACCCTGCCTCTTGCACCCAGGACCCAACAATCGCTGCTGAGGAGCTGCTGGACAACTGTACTGACCACAAGAAACCCAGAGGACCTCCAGGCTTTGCCAGTTGCCCAAGAACTCACTCCAGAGTGGAGGTGCCACTCTGCAACAAA
The DNA here is from genome assembly GCF_031143425.1 of Pleurodeles waltl. Classification (NCBI taxonomy): domain Eukaryota; kingdom Metazoa; phylum Chordata; class Amphibia; order Caudata; family Salamandridae; genus Pleurodeles; species Pleurodeles waltl. The sequence continues at coordinate 1,841,372,120 of NC_090444.1, read as the reverse complement.
GAAGAAACCAGCAACCCAGTGAAGGTCACTTCACTGACTGGCCGCTAACTCCCGAACGGGAAGTTGCAGCCGGACCCGACAACACACCAACGTCCACTAGGACAAACCTTGCAAGTGTGCCAAGTTCGGTGGCACTGCACCCTCCAGTGGCCGAACTATACCAATACCCCGGGTACTGGTCAGCTGATGACAGACACCAGCCCGCCCAGGCTGAAAAAGGACCAGGAGGAAGCCCCAGTCAAGGGATTTCAGGAACACCCCAGACCTCCCACCAGAATGCCCCTGTTGTCCTGCAAACGAGCCTTGAAGTAACTTACCTCCAGATCCAAAGGGCATCTTTGCGCACAGCTCCTGGCTTACCAATTTGCTGTGCACCCAGCCGCCCTGTGCCCTGCAACAAAGAACCTGCTGTTCCCTGAGGGTCCCTGTGAGAAGGTAGCCTCTTTCTAGCCTTGTTACCCCCACTTTTGGCCTGTTTGTGAGTGTATGTCAGGGTGTTTGTCACTGTTTTCACTGTCTCACTGGGATCCTGATAGCCAGGCCTCAGTGCTCATAGTGAAAACACCATGTTTTCAGTATGGTTGTTATGTGTCACTGGAATCCTGCTGGTCAGGACCCCAGTGCTCATAGGTTTGTGGCCTATATGTATGTGTCACTGGGACCCTGTCACACAGGGCCCCAGTGCTCATAGGTGTGCATGTGTATGTTCCCTGTGTGGTGCCTAACTGTCTCACTGAGGCTCTGCTAACCAGAACCTCAGTGGTTATGCTCTCTCATTACTTTCAAATTGTCACTGACAGGCTAGTGACCATTTTTACCAATTTACATTGGCTTACTGGAACACCCTTATAATTCCCTAGTATATGGTACTGAGGTACCCAGGGTATTGGGGTTCCAGGAGATCCCTATGGGCTGCAGCATTTCTTTTGCCACCCATAGGGAGCTCTGACAATTCTTACACAGGCCTGCCACTGCAGCCTGAGTGAAATAACGTCCACGTTATTTCACAGCCATTTTACACTGCACTTAAGTAACTTATAAGTCACCTATATGTCTAACCTTTACCTGGTAAAGGTTAGGTGCAAAGTTACTTAGTGTGAGGGCACCCTGGCACTAGCCAAGGTGCCCCCACATTGTTCAGAGCCAATTCACTGAACTTTGTGAGTGCGGGGACACCATTACACGCGTGCACTACATATAGGTCACTACCTATATGTAGCTTCACCATGGTAACTCCGAATATGGCCATGTAACATGTCTATGATCATGGAATTGCCCCCTCTATGCCATCCTGGCATTGTTGGTACAATTCCATGATCCCAGTGGTCTGTAGCACAGACCCTGGGACTGCCAGACTGCCCTTCCTGGGGCTTCACTGCAGCTGCTGCTGCTGCCAACCCCACAGACAGGCAGCTGCCCTCCTGGGGTCCAGCCAGGCCTGGCCCAGGATGGCAGAACAAAGAACTTCCTCTGAGAGAGGGTGTGACACCCTCTCCCTTTGGAAAATGGTGTGAAGGCAGGGGAGGAGTAGCCTCCCCCAGCCTCTGGAAATGCTTTGTTGGGCACAGATGTGCCCAATTCTGCATAAGCCAGTCTACACCGGTTCAGGGACCCCTTAGCCCCTGCTCTGGCGCGAAACTGGACAAAGGAAAGGGGAGTGACCACTCCCCTGACCTGCACCTCCCCTGGGAGGTGTCCAGAGCTCCTCCAGTGTGCTCCAGACCTCTGCCATCTTGGAAACAGAGGTGCTGCTGGCACACTGGACTGCTCTGAGTGGCCAGTGCCACCAGGTGACGTCAGAGACTCCTGCTGATAGGCTCCTTCAGGTGTTAGTAGCCTTTCCTCTCTCCTAGGTAGCCAAACCCTCTTTTCTGGCTATTTAGGGTCTCTGTCTCTGGGGAAACTTTAGATAACGAATGCATGAGCTCAGCCGAGTTCCTCTGCATCTCCCTCTTCACCTTCTGATAAGGAATCGACCGCTGACCGCGCTGGAAGCCTGCAAACCTGCAACATAGTAGCAAAGACGACTACTGCAACTCTGTAACGCTGATCCTGCCGCCTTCTCGACTGTTTTCCTGCTTGTGCATGCTGTGGGGGTAGTCTGCCTCCTCTCTGCACCAGAAGCTCCGAAGAAATCTCCCGTGGGTCGACGGAATCTTCCCCCTGCAACCGCAGGCACCAAAAAGCTGCATCTCCTGTCCCTTGGGTCTCCTCTCAGCACGACGAGCGAGGTCCCTCGAATCCAGCGACACCGTCCAAGTGACCCCCACAGTCCAGTGACTCTTCAGCCCAAGTTTGGTGGAGGTAAGTCCTTGCCTCACCTCGCTGGGCTGCATTGCTGGGAACCGCGACTTTGCAAGCTTCTCCGGCCCCTGTGCACTTCCGGCGGAAATCCTGTGTGCACAGCCAAGCCTGGGTCCACGGCACTCTAACCTGCATTGCACGACTTTCTAAGTTGGTCTCCGGCGACGTGGGACTCCTTTGTGCAACTTCGGCGAGCACCGTTTCACGCATCCTCGTAGTGCCTGTTTCTGGCACTTCTCCGGGTGCTACCTGCTTCAGTGAGGGCTCTTTGTCTTGCTCGACGTCCCCTCTCTCGGCAGGTCCAATTTGCGACCTCCTGGTCCCTCCTGGGCCCCAGCAGCGTCCAAAAACGCCAAACGCACGATTTGCGTGTAGCAAGGCTTGTTGGCGTCCATCCGGCGGGAAAACACATCTGCACGACTCTCCAAGGCGTGGGGGATCCATCCTCCAAAGGGGAAGTCTCTAGCCCTTGTCGTTCCTGCAGTATTCACAGTTCTTCAGCCTAGTAAGAGCTTCTTTGCACCAACCGCTGGCATTTCTTGGGCATCTGCCCATCTCCGAGCTGCTTGTGACTTTTGGACTTGGTCCCCTTGTTCCACAGGTACCCTCAGTCAGGAATCCATCGTTGTTGCATTGCTGATTTGTGTTTTCCTTGCATTTTCCCTCTAACACGACTATTTTGTCCTTAGGGGAACTTTGGTGCACTTTGCACTCACTTTTCAGGGTCTTGGGGAGGGTTATTTTTCTAACTCTCACTATTTTCTGATAGTCCCAGCGACCCTCTACAAGGTCACATAGGTTTGGGGTCCATTCGTGGTTCACATTCCACTTTTGGAGTATATGGTTTGTGTTGCCCCTATGCCTATGTTTCCCCATTGCATCCTATTGTAACTATACATTGTTTGCACTGTTTTCTAAGACTATACTGCATATTTTTGCTATTGTGTATATATAACTTGTGTATATTTCCTATCCTCTCACTGAGGGTACACTCTAAGATACTTTGGCATATTGTCATAAAAATAAAGTACCTTTATTTTTAGTATAACTGTGTATTGTGTTTTCTTATGATATTGTGCATATGACACTAAGTGGTACTGTAGTAGCTTCACACGTCTCCTAGTTCAGCCTAAGCTGCTCTGCTAAGCTACCATTATCTATCAGCCTAAGCTGCTAGACACCCTATACACTAATAAGGGATAACTGGGCCTGGTGCAAGGTGCAAGTACCCCTTGGTACTCACTACAAGCCAGTCCAGCCTCCTACATTGGTTGTGCAGCGGTGGGATAAGTGCTTTGAGACTGCTTACCACTCTTGTCATTGTACTTTTTATAAGAGAAAAATATACAAAACAAGGTCAGTGTATATACACATAGCCAAAAAGTTTTGCATTTCCTCTTTTCACTCTTTTCTAAGTGCTGAAAAGTACTTCTAAACTTTCAAAAAGTTCTTAAAAGTTTAAAAAGTTTTTTCTGTCTTTCCAAAAAGTTCTGAAAACTTTTTTCTCTTTGTCTATCACTTTAACTCTCTCTAAAAAATGTCTGGCACAGGCCAAAAAGTTGAACTGTCCAAACTTGCATATGATCACCTTAGCTGGAAAGGAGCAAGGAGTCTCTGCATAGAGAGAGGTTTGAGTGTAGGGAAGAATCCTTCCTTAGAACTGTTAATTAATATGCTTAGAGTACAGGATAAGGCCATAAGTGCCCAATCTGTAGAAAAAGTAGCTAATGGTTCTCAATCTGATCCAGGGACTCCCCCAGGAAAAGGTTCAGGAAAGAAACTTCTCAGCCTGCCCATTACTAGACAGTCTAGCATAGTTGGTACAGAGGTTGAATCACATCATACTGATGATGTGCTCTCACATTATGCTGGTAGCCAAGCTGTTAGGGTGCCCTTGGGAAGGGACAGGTCTCCTTCTGTTCATTCCCATCATACCTCTGTATCTAGAAATGTCCCTCCCACCCACCCTGATGACAGATTGTTAGAAAGGGAGCTCAATAGATTAAGAGTGGAGCAAACCAGACTGAAGCTCAAGAAGCAACAGCTGGATTTGGATAGACAGTCTTTAGAAGTAGAGAGGGAAAGACAGAAGTTGGGTTTAGAAACCCATGGTGGCAGCAGCAGTATTCCCCATAGTCATCCTGCAAAAGAGCATGATTCCAGGAATCTGCATAAGATAGTTCCCCCTTACAAGGAGGGGGATGACATTAACAAGTGGTTTGCTGCACTTGAGAGGGCCTGTGCTGTACAGGATGTCCCTCAAAAGCAATGGGCTGCTATCCTATGGCTATCATTTACTGGAAAAGGTAGGGATAGGCTCCTTACTGTAAAAGAAAATGATGCTAACAATTTCCAAGTTCTTAAGAATGCACTCCTGGATGGTTATGGCTTAACCACTGAACAGTACAGGATAAAGTTCAGAGATACCAAAAAGGAGTCTTCACAAGACTGGGTTGATTTCATTGACCATTCAGTGAAGGCCTTGGAGGGGTGGTTACATGGCAGTAAAGTTACTGATTATGAAAGCCTGTATAACACAATCCTGAGAGAGCATATACTTAATAATTGTGTGTCTGATTTGTTGCACCAGTACCTGGTAGACTCTGATCTGACCTCTCCCCAAGAATTGGGAAAGAAGGCAGACAAATGGGTCAGAACAAGGGTGAACAGAAAAGTTCATACAGGGGGTGACAAAGATGGCAATAAGAAGAAAGATGGTGAAAAATCTCAAGATAAGCATGGGGATAAGGGTAAAACCAAAGATCCCACTTCAAATCTTAAACACTCTTCAGAGGGTGGGGATAAAACAAATTCTTCCTCTTCTTCCCAACCTGCACACATTAAAAAGCCTTGGTGCTTTGTGTGTAAAAACAGAGGCCATAGGCCAGGGGATAAGTCCTGTCCAGGTAAACCCCCTGAGCCTACCACCACTAATACATCAAGCTCTAGTGCCCCTAGCAGTAGTGGTACTAGTGGTGGGACTGCTGGCAACAGTCAAGCAAAGGGTGTAGTTGGGTTCACTTATGGGTCCATAGTGGAAACTGATGTCATCAGTCCCAAGACAGTTTCTGTCACACCTAGTGGCATTGGCCTTGCCACACTGGCTGCTTGTCCCCTTACAATGGATAAGTACAGGCAGACAGTTTCAATAAATGGTGTTGAGGCCTTGGCCTACAGGGACACAGGTGCCAGTTTCACTTTGGTGACTGAAAACCTAGTGCACCCTGATCAACACATCATTGGACAACAGTATAAGATTATTGATGTCCATAACTCCACTAAGTTTCTTCCCTTAGCTATAATTCAGTTTAGTTGGGGTGGAGTTACTGGCCCTAAGCAGGTGGTGGTATCACCTAGCTTACCTGTAGACTGTCTCTTAGGTAATGACCTAGAGGCCTCAGGTTGGGCTGATGTAGAGTTTTATGCCCATGCAGCCATGCTGGGCATCCCTGAGGAATTGTTCCCTCTCATTTCAAGTGAAATGAAAAAGCAAAGGAGAGAAGGCCTGAAAACTCAGGATCCCTCTCCATCAACAGGTAAAAAGGGTATCACAGTATCCCCTAACCACCCTACCATTCAGGATACTATTCCTGTGGTGGGAGAAACCTCTCCTGGGGTGGCACCTGTTCCAAGGGAATCATCAGCTGGCAAAGCTGGACTCCCTGAGGTGGAAGTACCTCTCTGTGGGATAACTAACATTGGTGAGAAAAACAGCACCATTTTAGTTAACATGGAGCATCCCTCCAACCCTCCCAGAGAAACTTTAGTGCAGAAACCCTGCACTACCTCACAACACTTAGGACAGCATCCCTGCCCTAGTGTGGAGCTCATAGTACAGCATCCCTGCCCTGCTCCAACTCAAGAGAAACAGCATCCCTGTTCTCTCTTCCAGCCAGATGGACAAAGTTTTTGCCCAGCTATGGCTTTTCTGAGACAGCATCCCTGTCTGGCATTTCCATCACTACAAATAGGTTCAGTGGACAATTCCCACTGCTCTAACCTAAAACTTACTGATAGAAACTCTGAAAATACATCTTCACATTGTTGCTTAGCTAAAAAACTTCAAACAGGGTGGTTTACATCCCCACAGGGAAGTAACCATATAGTGGATGATAAAGGGAGTAACCAGTCTATTGCAGAGCTACTCTCTACTTATCACCACTTAGACAATAAAGTCTCAACTGGCCAAGGTTAGCCTTATTGTCCTTCGTTTGGGGGGGGTTGTGTGAGAAGGTAGCCTCTTTCTAGCCTTGTTACCCCCACTTTTGGCCTGTTTGTGAGTGTATGTCAGGGTGTTTGTCACTGTTTTCACTGTCTCACTGGGATCCTGATAGCCAGGCCTCAGTGCTCATAGTGAAAACACCATGTTTTCAGTATGGTTGTTATGTGTCACTGGAATCCTGCTGGTCAGGACCCCAGTGCTCATAGGTTTGTGGCCTATATGTATGTGTCACTGGGACCCTGTCACACAGGGCCCCAGTGCTCATAGGTGTGCATGTGTATGTTCCCTGTGTGGTGCCTAACTGTCTCACTGAGGCTCTGCTAACCAGAACCTCAGTGGTTATGCTCTCTCATTACTTTCAAATTGTCACTGACAGGCTAGTGACCATTTTTACCAATTTACATTGGCTTACTGGAACACCCTTATAATTCCCTAGTATATGGTACTGAGGTACCCAGGGTATTGGGGTTCCAGGAGATCCCTATGGGCTGCAGCATTTCTTTTGCCACCCATAGGGAGCTCTGACAATTCTTACACAGGCCTGCCACTGCAGCCTGAGTGAAATAACGTCCACGTTATTTCACAGCCATTTTACACTGCACTTAAGTAACTTATAAGTCACCTATATGTCTAACCTTTACCTGGTAAAGGTTAGGTGCAAAGTTACTTAGTGTGAGGGCACCCTGGCACTAGCCAAGGTGCCCCCACATTGTTCAGAGCCAATTCACTGAACTTTGTGAGTGCGGGGACACCATTACACGCGTGCACTACATATAGGTCACTACCTATATGTAGCTTCACCATGGTAACTCCGAATATGGCCATGTAACATGTCTATGATCATGGAATTGCCCCCTCTATGCCATCCTGGCATTGTTGGTACAATTCCATGATCCCAGAGGTCTGTAGCACAGACCCTGGGACTGCCAGACTGCCCTTCCTGGGGCTTCACTGCAGCTGCTGCTGCTGCCAACCCCACAGACAGGCAGCTGCCCTCCTGGGGTCCAGCCAGGCCTGGCCCAGGATGGCAGAACAAAGAACTTCCTCTGAGAGACGGTGTGACACCCTCTCCCTTTGGAAAATGGTGTGAAGGCAGGGGAGGAGTAGCCTCCCCCAGCCTCTGGAAATGCTTTGTTGGGCACAGATGTGCCCAATTCTGCATAAGCCAGTCTACACCGGTTCAGGGACCCCTTAGCCCCTGCTCTGGCGCGAAACTGGACAAAGGAAAGGGGAGTGACCACTCCCCTGACCTGCACCTCCCCTGGGAGGTGTCCAGAGCTCCTCCAGTGTGCTCCAGACCTCTGCCATCTTGGAAACAGAGGTGCTGCTGGCACACTGGACTGCTCTGAGTGGCCAGTGCCACCAGGTGACGTCAGAGACTCCTGCTGATAGGCTCCTTCAGGTGTTAGTAGCCTTTCCTCTCTCCTAGGTAGCCAAACCCTCTTTTCTGGCTATTTAGGGTCTCTGTCTCTGGGGAAACTTTAGATAACGAATGCATGAGCTCAGCCGAGTTCCTCTGCATCTCCCTCTTCACCTTCTGATAAGGAATCGACTGCTGACCGCGCTGGAAGCCTGCAAACCTGCAACATAGTAGCAAAGACGACTACTGCAACTCTGTAACGCTGATCCTGCCGCCTTCTCGACTGTTTTCCTGCTTGTGCATGCTGTGGGGGTAGTCTGCCTCCTCTCTGCACCAGAAGCTCCGAAGAAATCTCCCGTGGGTCGACGGAATCTTCCCCCTGCAACCGCAGGCACCAAAAAGCTGCATCTCCGGTCCCTTGGGTCTCCTCTCAGCACGACGAGCGAGGTCCCTCGAATCCAGCGACACCGTCCAAGTGACCCCCACAGTCCAGTGACTCTTCAGCCCAAGTTTGGTGGAGGTAAGTCCTTGCCTCACCTCGCTGGGCTGCATTGCTGGGAACCGCGACTTTGCAAGCTTCTCCGGCCCCTGTGCACTTCCGGCGGAAATCCTGTGTGCACAGCCAAGCCTGGGTCCACGGCACTCTAACCTGCATTGCACGACTTTCTAAGTTGGTCTCCGGCGACGTGGGACTCCTTTGTGCAACTTCGGCGAGCACCGTTTCACGCATCCTCGTAGTGCCTGTTTCTGGCACTTCTCCGGGTGCTACCTGCTTCAGTGAGGGCTCTTTGTCTTGCTCGACGTCCCCTCTCTCGGCAGGTCCAATTTGCGACCTCCTGGTCCCTCCTGGGCCCCAGCAGCGTCCAAAAACGCCAAACGCACGATTTGCGTGTAGCAAGGCTTGTTGGCGTCCATCCGGCGGGAAAACACATCTGCACGACTCTCCAAGGCGTGGGGGATCCATCCTCCAAAGGGGAAGTCTCTAGCCCTTGTCGTTCCTGCAGTATTCACAGTTCTTCAGCCTAGTAAGAGCTTCTTTGCACCAACCGCTGGCATTTCTTGGGCATCTGCCCATCTCCGAGCTGCTTGTGACTTTTGGACTTGGTCCCCTTGTTCCACAGGTACCCTCAGTCAGGAATCCATCGTTGTTGCATTGCTGATTTGTGTTTTCCTTGCATTTTCCCTCTAACACGACTATTTTGTCCTTAGGGGAACTTTGGTGCACTTTGCACTCACTTTTCAGGGTCTTGGGGAGGGTTATTTTTCTAACTCTCACTATTTTCTGATAGTCCCAGCGACCCTCTACAAGGTCACATAGGTTTGGGGTCCATTCGTGGTTCACATTCCACTTTTGGAGTATATGGTTTGTGTTGCCCCTATCCCTATGTTTCCCCATTGCATCCTATTGTAACTATACATTGTTTGCACTGTTTTCTAAGACTATACTGCATATTTTTGCTATTGTGTATATATAACTTGTGTATATTTCCTATCCTCTCACTGAGGGTACACTCTAAGATACTTTGGCATATTGTCATAAAAATAAAGTACCTTTATTTTTAGTATAACTGTGTATTGTGTTTTCTTATGATATTGTGCATATGACACTAAGTGGTACTGTAGTAGCTTCACACGTCTCCTAGTTCAGCCTAAGCTGCTCTGCTAAGCTACCATTATCTATCAGCCTAAGCTGCTAGACACCCTATACACTAATAAGGGATAACTGGGCCTGGTGCAAGGTGCAAGTACCCCTTGGTACTCACTACAAGCCAGTCCAGCCTCCTACAGTCCCTCACCCCTTGCAACCTCGATACTCCAGGGGGACCCCAAGGAACCACCTATAAACTTACCTGCACAGTCCTTTTCAAAGTGGTCCCCCACAGTGGCTCTGCATCTGCTCCAGGGATATTTCCCCGCTGCTCCTGCCGAAAACAGGAGCCGCCCAAACTTTTCCAGCTGGCACAGTGTACCCACCGACGACCTTAACTAACCTGCAAAAGAAGAACTTGGTAAAGCAAATATGTGATTTTATATGCATTTTTAAAGGTGATTTTCCATTGATTCCTATGGTGCATAATGAGGAACAAAAAGACTATTTTTATTAAACTTCAAAAATCCATATATCCAAAAGTACTTAACCAATTTCGATAATCTTGTCTTAAAAAATTATATAAAAATCTGAAGTATTTTTATAAATTTGGCTCAAGGTATTCCTTCAAATGTGTGAGTTGCATGATTGATACTGTGCGTACAACAAATGCTTTGCACTTCTCCTAGGTTGGCCTAACTGCTCGACCAAGCTACCATAAAATTAGAGCATTAGGCAATCTTGTTTTTAGCTCTGTAAACCAACATGTGGTTGCCTGGACCACCCTGCACAGTGTGCCTAGCTTTGCATACTACATAAAGGGTCAGCCTCCTACAGCAACTGGAGGACTCAGGTCTTACTAATCACACTATTATGTGACTGTCTGGGGTGAATCCACAAAGTTCCAACTGTCAGTTACACCCAGTCATGTGATCCAGGCAGGAGGAAGGCACAGAGGGCTAAGGGCAGGAAAATGGCAAATTTCAAGGGGCATTTTCAAACTTGTAATAATAAATCCTACTTTACCATTAAAGAAGGTTTATCGTTACAAGTTGCTAGGTACCAAACATGACATATCTACCACATCTGGTTCAGGAATTACAATGTATTAATTTTAATCCACAATGTTACCCTATTTAAGGGGTAGGCCTCTCAGTAGTGAGAAAATGATTTAGGGAGTTTTTCACTATTAGGACATGTAAAGCTGAAAGGTACATGCCCTACCTTTTAATTTACCAGCACCATGCCCTATGGGCTACCTAGGGCCTGCCTAAGGGGTGAGTTATATGTAATAAAAGGGGAGTTTGAGGCTTGGCAAGGGGTTTAAAATGCCAGAACGACATGCCAGTGGGATACCGCCTTCAGGCTGCAATGGCAAGGCTTAGGACAATTTCTAAGGTGCTACTTAAGTGGGTGGCACAATAAGTGCTGTAAACCCACAAGTACCATTTAATTTAGAGGCCCTGGTTATATGGTATACAACTCTACAAGGGACTTACATGTAAATGAAATATTCCAATCAGGTGTATGCCAATCAAACCATGTTTAGGGGAGTGAGCACATGCATTGTAGCACTGGATAGCAGTGGTAAAGTGCACAGAATTCTAAGGCCAACAGAGCAAAAAGCCACACAAGATGGAGGCAAGCAGGCACAAAATTTGGGGGATGATCACCCTAAGGCTGATAGGTCTAACACCCCAGAATGAATATGTATATAGATATATATTAATCCAAAGACAAATCCCAAAATACTGGGGCTCAAAAAAGTGGCGGTCCGACCATGGTTTCGGGAATAACCATCAATTAAATCAAACAAATTCTTGTAGCCACAAGAAAGGTCAGGACACTTCCAGTGGGTGTAAAAAGTTTTACTATCACACAGATTCTTCCTCCCAACGCGTTTCAGCCGTAGCCTTGTTCACAGAAGGCTACGGCTGAAACGCGTTGGGAGGAAGAATCTGTGTGATAACAACATAGGGAAGATTTTGTTTAGATAGGGAGCGGAAAGTTGTGGAATGCCCCAGTGTTGGAAAAAGGGTTATTGGTAAGGGCAGGTAAATACCTACACCTAGCAATAGGCCACTAACCTCCACTTAGGTCCAGTTAGGTCTCAGTAAATTAAACCTAGCTCAACCCTTGGTAGCTTGGCAACAAGCGACAAGGCTTAACTTAGGAGAAAAAGCGTAAAGCATTCAAATATCACAAAACAGTAATTAAATAAAACACAGGAAACAGTTTAAAAACCCTAAATCAATTTATAACAATAGATTATATTTTTATCTTTAAAAGGACACCAAAATGAATAAAATCGGATTAGGGGAACCGGAGATATGAATTTTTAAAGAATTCCTGCTTTCTAGCGCATAGAAGCAACTTGCGCTCAAAGGGTTAAAAAAGGTCACACTGGAAAGGAACAAGGTCCAAAGTTCAGGCCACCCACACGGTAACACTGTCACACTTACTTTCAGAAGTGTTTGATTAAGGAAAGTGGTCCACAGCACCAGCCAAGGGTACAGAGGCTCTGGTGTGCCTCTTGGGGTCTGGGACTACAACTCCCACAACGCACCTCTTCAACTTATGGAGTTGCTCCAAACGTCTCCAAAATTATGGATCTTCTTCCAGAGGTCCTTTTTGTGTCCTTGAAGTGTCCACAACTTGACCCAAGGTTCCAGAATCCCTGAGTTGCACCTGGTCAGAATCCTCAAATGGCCACTGGACGCTGGTCAGCTGGGCTCTGCTTGCAGGACTTGATGCAGGGGACTCTGGGCAGCTCCTTTGTACCTGTAGCAAACAGGGAGTCCCTTCTTGAAGCAGTAGAAGACAGGTAAAGTCCTTTTAGTGGCAAAGCCCAAGTGTGCAGCTGGTGCAGGCCTCCAGAGTGCAGTGTCCAGATGAATGTCAGGGGTCCAGAAGGGCAGTCCTTCTTTCCTGTATTTCTTCCTTGTTAGAATCTGATAGGGATCTGAGGTGTGGGTGCAGGTCTGCCAGTTTTATCCTTGCTTCTGGGTGAAAAACAGGGGGGTCCTGGTTCTCCAATCAGGGGCAGGGTCCTTCCCCCTGTGATGACCACTTCCTGGGAAGTGTGGCAAAAATCAATCCCAATGAGCAACATTTCTCAAAAAGCCATCATGGCTGAAAATGATTTTTGGAGGTTACATCTGGCTGAGCCCACCCACTGGTGTGGCTGAAAATCCTAAACACACCCCTCTCCTGCCCTCTCCTAATCTAATCAAGGGGGCACCTAATTGTCTGGGTTTGCAGGATGTGAGGGTGTTGCTGGGTTGTTTCAAATATCCTTCTCTGCCTTTGAAGACCAGTTTGGCAGCCCTTCCTGCCTCCCCATCTGCTGAGGGGAGATCTCCGCCCCCAGGCACATCTCCTTGTGTGGAGCCAGGCCACTTTACACCTCATCAAGGCAGTCTGGCCAGGCTGCCAGAGGCTGGCCAATCAGATCAAAGCAGCAAAAACACTGCAGGGCTGAAGTTGGCAATTTGGCAGGTAAAGTTTAAAACTCTTTACCTGAACAAGTTATATTAAATCCAACAGCTGGAAGTTGTAGTATTTATTATAACAATCAATTTGATATCAAACTTGTAGTATCTATTACTTAAGGGGATTTAAAAATTAAAATAAAGTCTCCCCATTCTAGCCTACGGAGGCCATTCACTACAATGAGGGAAAAACTAATTTGGCTGTTTTACCTCACCAGGGCTTATATGTAAAAATAAGGTAGTTTAAGACTTTGGAACTACTTTTAATTCCAAAGTCGAATTTGCATGTAACTTTCATTTAAAAGCAGCCAGCAAGGCAGGGCTGCCTTTAAAATTATACTGTGCACCTCAGCAGTGCACCTATGGGCGCACTATCTATGCTAGGGTCTCTAAACCTACATGCCCTACCATATACTAGGGACTTATAGGTAGGTTGACTTAGCCAATTATAATTAGCCTAATTTGCATACTGATTTTACACAGAGAACAGGCCCTGGGCCTGGTTAGCAATACCCAGGGCACCATCAGAGTCAGGAAAACACCAGCAAAAAGTGGAAAATGGGGGCAAAAAGTTAGGGGGCTTCTGCACTCAGCTCTGTTCTCTCACGCCCAGTATACATCTTCCTCACCTACAACGTCCCCTAACAAAGTAGTGGGCTCAAAATACATGTTGTTAAACACTACAGCTCTCCGGTCCCTATCTAAAAACTCCTCCTGAGGTTGCTCTGCAGTTGATGGACCTCTGTGTGAGTTGTCATCTGAGAGCGTGTAATGGCAGAACAACATCAGATTTAGAGAGACGCCCTACATTTAGAAGGAACTTCTACAAGAGTCATATTGATTATATTCTTAAGGGCCTTTGCCTGTTGGATAGCATGCTTGATATGGAAGTTTTGACTAGATACGAGAGTGACCATTATCCATTGCTCCTTACTCTTAACGGGTAACTTAGATATCCCAGCGCAGGAACAGCATTTGCCTTGTGACAACCTACTGATTAGTAATAATCATAGGAAAGTTAGGTGGGTTAGGTGGGAGCATGTGGCAAATAATGAGAGCATGTACACCCTAACCTATCGGGACTTCATTCTGATTTTGGCTTCATCAGAAAGTCCAGAGACTAATCCCCACAAGACAATGAATGTTCATGTCAAGTGGTTTGAAGAAGTAAAACTATGGTTCTTTACCAAATCTTCTTCTAAAAAGAATGCGTCCTCAGTTGCAGATCCTACATTATATAACAAGGAAAGCAGGGAGACAAAAAAGCATTTAATGAACACCCTTAAAACGGATATCTCCCAAGCCATTCAGTTTACCAGAGCATCCTATAAGTTAGGCTTGACGTATGCCTAGATTTCATGGGATACAGCCAACCAGAATGATGTTTTAGCTGCCGTTTGGTCTGGGAACCAGACAGCCTTTTTGGCACATAATATCACATGGTGCCAAGTCAATTGAAATGACACCCAAAACCAACATCTTTCCTCCAGAATGGGTCAAACATTTCCAAATCCTTTATATTGACCATACGGCTACCAATACTTTCCATCCACTGGATCCACTCAGGCCTGAATCTTAATCCATGACTACATCATGATAGGCTCCTGGAAATTCTGTCATTAAAGAATCAGTGTTTTTTTTTTTTTTACTGTTGCAGAAATATATACTGCCATTTGTTACCAGAAGCCTTGCAAGGCACCAGGGCTGGATAGGATTCCAGTTGACTCATTTACTGCATAACCAGTTATTTGGGCCCCCTATTTTGCCTGCATAGTCTACGCTTTAGTGGCAGAGGCTGAAATTCCGGACACTTGGAAAGGAGCTGAGATTGTTCCTATTTTTAAAAAGGGTCTCAAATCTGACCCGCAAACTATCGGCCCATAAGCCTTATTGACTGTAGCCAGAAGATATTCTGCAAGCTGCTTCTGGACTGTCTTGTTGCCTGGATCAATGACAATAAGATTCTGTTGCAAGTCCAGGCTGGATTTCGTTCCAAAACCAGCACTGTAGATCAGGTTTTTAGGTTTCAACTCATTAGGTGGAAGGTGGTTGACTTAAATAGGGGTCACCTATACATCGCCTTTGTTGACTTCAAGACGGCGTTTGATATGGTCCCCAGAAAACAAGTCTGGTGTAACCTAAAAAACTAGGGTTACCTGGCCACCTGTATGACATTATAGTAAGACTGCATTGTAACAACTTTGCTCAAATGCGCGGGGGGCCACAGGGAGAGACCACAGACTGCTTCAAGGTCAACAGGGGACTCAGGCAAGGTTGTGTGCTTGCCCACACGTTGATCCTCCTATTCATCAACAGTTGTGATGATTTCCTTATGGACTGTGTAGGAAGTTGGCTCTGTATATACTATCTCAAAGTGAGATAGTGTTCACAGAGTGCAAGGGTTCCCCTTAGAAGTTGATACTTTCAAAAATAGATAATACTAATGCTAATGTGGTAGTGTGGTCGAGCAGTAGGCTTATCAGAGGGTAGTGTTAAGCATTTGTTGTACACACACAGGCAATAAATGAGAACACACACTCAAAGGTTTAACTCCAGGCCAATAGGTTTTTATATGGAAAAATATTCTTTTCTTAATTTAGTTTAGAGCCACAAGAATCAGAATTTAGGTAAGTACATACATTGTAAGGTACTTCACACAGGTAAGTGTGGAACTTTGAATTATAACAGTAATAACACAGTTTTGGCAAAAATTGGCAATAAGCTATTTTAAAAGTGGACAGGGTGCAGAAATCAAGAGTTCCTGGGGGAGGTAAGTATTGGTTAGTTTCTCAAGTAAGTAAAGGACTTACAAGTTCAGTCTCCTGGGCATAGCAGCCCACCGTTGGGGGTTCAAGTCAACCCTAAACACCCAGCAACACAGGGCCGGTCAGGTGCAAGAGGTCAAAGTAGGGCCCAAATAGCATAGGCGCCTATGGAGAACAGGGGTGCTCCGGTTCCAGTCTGCTAGCAGGTAAGTACATGCATCCGTGGGGAGCAGATCAAGGGGGGTTTTATGAGCACTGGGGGGCTCCCAAACAGGCACACAAAATACACCCACAGCAGCACAGGGGCAGCCGGGTGCAGTGTGCAAATTAGGTGTCGGGTTGTAGATAGAAATCAACATAGAGACCCAGGGGTCACTCTGGCAATGCAGGCAGGGCACAGGGGGGCTTCTCGGGCCAGCCAACAACTGGGCTAGAATGAGGGCCGCCTCCTGGTCACTCCTCTACCAGTAGTTGGTTCCTCTCGGTCTTGGGGGCTGCAGGTGCAGTGCTTCTTCCAGATGTCGGATTCCTTTGTTACAGGGCAGTTGCGGTCAGGGGGAGCCTCTGGATCCTCTCTGCAGGCATTGAAGTGGGGGTGCAGGAAGGTCGACTCAGGATGTCCACGTCATTGGAGTCGCCTGGGGGTCCTCTCTGCGGTGTTAGTTCTTCTGGACACGAGCCGGGGGCGTCGGGTGCAGAGTGTGAAGACTCACGCTTCCGGAGTGAGGCGGCAGTCTTCTTTAAAGATGGTTATTTTGTTGCAGTTTTGGACAGAGTCGCTGTCCTCTGGAGTTTCTTGGTCCTTTAGGTGCAAGTCAGTCCTCTGAGTCCTCAGATGTAGCTGGTCCCGCTGGATAGGTCGCTGTGCAGGTTCTTTGAGTCTGGAGACAGGCCGGTAGGGCTGGGGCCAAGTCAGTTGTCGTCTCTGTCGTCTCCATCGTCTCTGCAGGGCTTTCAGGTCAGTAGTCCCTTCTTGTTTCAGGTTGTGGGAATCTGATTTCCTCAGTTCAGGGTCACCCCTAAATACTCAATTAAGGGGTATGTTTAGGTCTGGGGGGCAGTAGTCAATGGCTACTGTCCTGGAGGGTGGCTACACCCTCTTTGTGCTTCCTCTCTGTGGGGAGGGGGTCACATCCCTTATCCTATTGGGGGAATCCTCCAAAACAAGATGGAGGATTTCTTAAGGCAGGGGTCACCTCAGCTCAGGACACCGTATGGGCTGGCTTAAAAATGTAGGGGCATAGTGCTCATGCAACTATGCCCTCACCTATGGTATAGAGCACCCTGCCTTAGAGCTGTAAGGCCTGCTAGAGGGGTGACTTACCTATGCCACAGGCAGTGAGAGGTGGGCATGGCACTCTGAGGGGAGTGCCATGTCGACTTAGTCATTTTCTCCCCACCAGCACACACAAGCTGTGAGGCAGTGTTCCAGTGCTGAGTGCGTGGTCCCCAGGGTGGCATAATACATGCTGCAGCCCTTAGAGACCTTCCCTGGCCACAGGGCCCTTGGTACCAAGGGTACCATTTACAAGGGATTTATCTGTGTGCCAGGGCTGTGCCAATTGTGGAGACAAAGTTCCAGTTTAGGAAAAGAACACTGGTGCTGCGGCCCAGTTAGCAGGGTCCCACCACACTTTCAATCATAACTAGCATCAACAAAAGGCAAAAAGTTAGGTGGTAACCATGCATGAGAGGCATTCCCTACACAACCCCTCAAACGAAAGAGGATGAGACTAACCTTTCCCAAGAGAGTCTTTATTTTGTAAGTGGAAGAGCCTGGAAAGGCCATCTGCATTGGCATGGGCAGTCCCAGGTCTGTGTTCCACTACAAAGTCCATTCCCTGTAGGGATATGGACCACCTCAACAGTTGAGGGCTCTCTCCTTTCATTTGCATTAGCCATCTGAGAGGCCTGTGGTCAGTTTGAACTGTGAAGTGAGTACCAAACAGGCATGGTCTCAACTTTTTCAGGGATCAAACCACAGCAAAGGCCTCCCTCTCAATGGAACTCCAACACAGCTCCCTGTTACCTCCTGCTAATAAAACCAACAGGCTGGTCAAAGCCATCATCATTGGTTTGGGATAGGACTGCTCCTAACCATGCTCAGAAGCATCAGTCTGCACAATTAACTGCTTTGAATAATCTGGAGCTTTCAAAACTGGTGCTGAGCACATAGCTTCTTTCAGGGTGTCAAAGACCTTTTAACAGTCCAAGGTCCAGTTAACTTTTCTGGGCATTTTCTTGGAGGTAAGCTCTGTGAGGGGTGTCACTATGGATCCATATCCCTTCACAAACCTCCTGTAGTAGCCAGTCAAGCCAAGGAATGCCCTGACTTGAGTCTGGGTTTTTGGAGCTTCCCAGTCCACAATAGTCTGGATCTTGGGTTGGAGTGGCTGAACTTGGCCTCCACCTACAAGGTGCCCCATGAAAACCACTGTACCCTGCCCTATCTGACATTTAGATGCCTTGATAGAGAGGCCTGCTGCTTGCAGGGCCTGCAAAACCTTCTTCAGGTGGACCAGGTGATCCTGCCAGATGGAGCTAAAGACAGCAATATCATCTAGATATGCTGCACTAAAGGACTCCAAGAGAGCATGGACTTGATTCACCAACCTTTGGAAGGTGGCAGGGGCATTCTTTTTAAGCCAACGGGCATAACAGTGAACTGATAATGCCCATCAGGTGTACAGAATGCTGTCTTTTCTTTTGCTCCAGGTGCCATTTTGATTTGCCAGTACCCTGCTGTCAAGTCAAAGGTACTCAAGAATTTGGCTGCACCTAATTTGTCAAACAATTCATCTGACCTGTGCCCATGCATTCTGTCAATGATGATCAACTAAGACACTGTCAGCATACATCATTTTGAGTTTTGAAACAGAAAAGTGGCCAATACATGTTTAGCCTTACAGTGTCATAAATTAACACACAGGATCCCTGCCATCATGTTGTCATAGGGGGCATATACGGCTTAGGGGACACTGCCAATGTGGCATATGCAACCTACATACAACACTGGCACACCTATTATGGACCACTGAAAGCACAATAATTCCTGAAAGCAAATCAACCCACATGTCTATCACACAGTTACTCATTGTCCCTTGATGCACAAGCCACAATACTTGAGTCACTGGTATTGCAGTGCACCAGGAATGTGGCATTGCATGTGTCTCCCAATTACAAAAAGATGAAATGGAGTACCATCTGGAATGTATTATCCACAAAATTGTGTGATCATGTTTGGCACCACATGATTGTTAGGGCCAGCGCTTGTGTGCATATGTGTGTCTGTCACTCACTGGAGTGACAGTGTCAATGCATGTTTGCAGTGGTATGTCTGTTGGAGTGTCTACATGCCTGATGTGCAGCTCTATCATATAAAATGTCACACACAGTGATTTGTTGTGCTGACGTTTGTACAGTGATCAGACATTGAGCATATATCAATCACCCTCACATGTTTTACAGGTGGACCAGCCCCCTTCACCAAAGGTGAATTGGCTCGATTTGAGGACCCAGACGTATCCAGTAAGTGTGAAAATGTTTGTCCTGTGTTGTGTTTGCAGCTGTTGTGTGATTGACTCCTGTGTGTTGGACTCATTGCAAGATATGATGAGCTGGCACGCGATCTGATTTGTGACTTGACAGGAGGTTGACATAGTGTTCAATGGAAGAGTTAGACATTCACTGGCAGAGAATCAAATATTGGGAGTCTAGTGCTGCGCAATAGGCATGGGCAGGTGAACAAAGTGATTTGCAGCCACATGTATGCCCACAATTGATTTGGAGGTGTCCAGGGACATAATTTAGTCAGCAAGTCATATCCTAATTTACACAAAACAGTGATGCATCTGTTTTACACACAAACTTGCGCATCCCTGTAATGTAATGAACATGTAGGACTGTATGGGTGACTGTCCCACAGCATCTAGCCCCCCCATGTTGTACTCCATTTATGTGGCACTTGAGTGATATGTTATAGGCGTGTATGCAGGTCAAGGCCAGATGGGTGCTTGCATCAATGTGGTTCATTTAGGAAATGTGTCAGTGAGATCTGATGTTGATGGTTGTCCACAAATGAAAACATGAATGTAGATGTGATTGTCCAATGGTTGGCTCACTCCTAGTTGGCAGGCCTCCTTGCCTGTGTCACACTGACTAAATCCATGTACAGCTGGATAAAGCTTCGTGGTTGTCCTTGATGGTTGAAAATATGTATTGCATGCCCATCCCCACTGATGCACAGGGTTAGGGGGAGAAAGTATATGTAGCTAGGTGTGATGGTCACAGTGTAGATGACAGACATAAATTCAAGCATTCATGTGTGCCAACCTACAATGCTCCCTTGTGATTACCAACTGCATACCATTCTGCCAGTTCCATATACAAATCACAGGTCTTGTGTGCCTTGAAGTTGATCCAGAAGATAGGGATTAGTTGGCCTGGCACATGTTGAATACTTGCAGTATTTGTTATGTGACCAATGTAGGAGGCTGGACTGGCTTGTAGTGAGTACCAAGGGGTACTTGCACCTTGCACCAGGCCCAGTTATCCCTTATTAGTGTATAGGGTGTCTAGCAGCTTAGGCTGATAGATAATGGTAGCTTAGCAGAGCAGCTTAGGCTGAACTAGGAGACGGGTGAAGCTACTACAGTACCACTTAGTGTCATATGCACAATATCATAAGAAAACACAATACACAGTTATACTAAAAATAAAGGTACTTTATTTTTATGACAATATGCCAAAGTATCTTAGAGTGTACCCTCAGTGAGAGGATAGGAAATATACACAAGATATATATACACAATAGCAAAAATATGCAGTATAGTCTTAGAAAACAGTGCAAACAATGTATAGTTACAATAGGATGCAATGGGGAAACATAGAGATAGGGGCAACACAAACCATATACTCCAAAAGTGGAATGCGAACCACAAATGGACCCCAAACCTATGTGACCTTGTAGAGGGTCGCTGGGACTATTAGAAAATAGTGAGAGTTAGAAAAATAACCCTCCCCAAGACCCTGAAAAGTGAGTGCAAAGTGCACTAAAGTTCCCCTAAGGACAAAGAAGTCGTGTTAGAGGAATAATGCAGGAAAGACACAAACCAACAATGCAACAACTGTGGATTTCCAATCTAGGGTACCTGTGGAACAAGGGGACCAAGTCCAAAAGTCACAAGCAAGTCGGAGATGGGCAGATGCCCAGGAAATGCCAGCTGCGGGTGCAAAGAAGCTTCTACTGGACAGAAGAAGCTGCGGTTTCTGCAGGAATGAAAAGGGCTAGAGACTTCCCCTTTGGTGGACGGATCCCTCTCGCCGTGGAGAGTCGTGCAGAAGTGTTTTCCCGCCGAAAGAACGCCAACAAGCCTTGCTAGCTGCAAATCGTGCCATCATGGCTGAAAATGATTTTTGGAGGTTACATCTGGCTGAGCCCACCCACTGGTGTGGCTGAAAATCCTAAACACACCCCTCTCCTGCCCTCTCCTAATCTAATCAAGGGGGCACCTAATTGTCTGGGTTTGCAGGATGTGAGGGTGTTGCTGGGTTGTTTCAAATATCCTTCTCTGCCTTTGAAGACCAGTTTGGCAGCCCTTCCTGCCTCCCCATCTGCTGAGGGGAGATCTCCTCCCCCAGGCACATCTCCTTGTGTGGAGCCAGGCCACTTTACACCTCATCAAGGCAGTCTGGCCAGGCTGCCAGAGGCTGGCCAATCAGATCAAAGCAGCAAAAACACTGCAGGGCTGAAGTTGGCAATTTGGCAGGTAAAGTTTAAAACTCTTTACCTGAACAAGTTATATTAAATCCAACAGCTGGAAGTTGTGGTATTTATTATAACAATCAATTTGATATCAAACTTGTAGTATCTATTACTTAAGGGGATTTAAAAATTAAAATAAAGTCTCCCCATTCTAGCCTACGGAGGCCATTCACTACAATGAGGGAAAAACTAATTTGGCTGTTTTACCTCACCAGGGCTTATATGTAAAAATAAGGTAGTTTAAGACTTTGGAACTACTTTTAATTCCAAAGTGGAATTTGCATGTAACTTTCATTTAAAAGCAGCCAGCAATGCAGGGCTGCCTTTAAAATTATACTGTGCACCTCAGCAGTGCACCTATGGGCGCACTATCTATGCTAGGGTCCCTAAATCTACATGCCCTACCATATACTAGGGACTTATAGGTAGGTTGACTTAGCCAATTATAATTAGCCTACTTTGCATACTGATTTTACACAGAGAACAGGCCCTGGGCCTGGTTAGCAATACCCAGGGCACCATCAGCGTCAGGAAAACACCAGCAAAAAGTGGAAAATGGGGGCAAAAAGTTAGGGGGCTTCTGCACTCAGCTCTGTTCTCTCACGCCCAGTATACATCTTCCTCACCTACAACGTCCCCTAACAAAGTAGTGGGCTCAAAATACATGTTGTTAAACACTACAGCTCTCCGGTCCCTATCTAAAAACTCCTCCTGAGGTTGCTCTGCAGTTGATGGACCTCTGTGTGAGTTGTCATCTGAGAGCGTGTAATGGCAGAACAACATCAGATTTAGAGAGACGCCCTACATTTAGAAGGAACTTCTACAAGAGTCATATTGATTATATTCTTAAGGGCCTTTGCCTGTTGGATAGCATGCTTGATATGGAAGTTTTGACTAGATACGAGAGTGACCATTATCCATTGCTCCTTACTCTTAACGGGTAACTTAGATATCCCAGCGCAGGAACAGCATTTGCCTTGTGGCAACCTACTGATTAGTAATAATCATAGGAAAGTTAGGTGGGTTAGGTGGGAGCATGTGGCAAATAATGAGAGCATGTACACCCTAACCTATCGGGACTTCATTCTGATTTTGGCTTCATCAGAAAGTCCAGAGACTAATCCCCACAAGACAATGAATGTTCATGTCAAGTGGTTTGAAGAAGTAAAACTATGGTTCTTTACCAAATCTTCTTCTAAAAAGAATGCGTCCTCAGTTGCAGATCCTACATTATATAACAAGGAAAGCAGGGAGACAAAAAAGCATTTAATGAACACCCTTAAAACGGATATCTCCCAAGCCATTCAGTTTACCAGAGCATCCTATAAGTTAGGCTTGACGTATGCCTAGATTTCATGGGATACAGCCAACCAGAATGATGTTTTAGCTGCCGTTTGGTCTGGGAACCAGACAGCCTTTTTGGCACATAATATCACATGGTGCCAAGTCAATTGAAATGACACCCAAAACCAACATCTTTCCTCCAGAATGGGTCAAACATTTCCAAATCCTTTATATTGACCATACGGCTACCAATACTTTCCATCCACTGGATCCACTTAGGCCTGAATCTTAATCCATGACTACATCATGATAGGCTCCTGGAAATTCTGTCATTAAAGAATCAGTGTTTTTTTTTTTTTTTTACTGTTGCAGAAATATATACTGCCATTTGTTACCAGAAGCCTTGCAAGGCACCAGGGCTGGATAGGATTCCAGTTGACTCATTTACTGCATAACCAGTTATTTGGGCCCCCTATTTTGCCTGCATAGTCTACGCTTTAGTGGCAGAGGCTGAAATCCCTGACACTTGGAAAGGAGCTGAGATTGTTCCTATTTTTAAAAAGGGTCTCAAATCTGACCCGCAAACTATCGGCCCAAAAGCCTTATTGACTGTAGCCAGAAGATATTCTGCAAGCTGCTTCTGGACTGTCTTGTTGCCTGGATCAATGACAATAAGATTCTGTTGCAAGTCCAGGCTGGATTTCGTTCCAAAACCAGCACTGTAGATCAGGTTTTTAGGTTTCAACTCATTAGGTGGAAGATGGTTGACTTAAATAGGGGTCACCTATACATCGCCTTTGTTGACTTCAAGACGGCGTTTGATATGGTCCCCAGAAAACAAGTCTGGTGTAACCTAAAAAACTAGGGTTACCTGGCCACCTGTATGACATTATAGTAAGACTGCATTGTAACAACTTCGCTCAAATGCGCTGGGGGCCACAGGGAGAGACCACAGACTGCTTCAAGGTCAACAGGGGACTCAGGCAAGGTTGTGTGCTTGCCCACACGTTGATCCTCCTATTCATCAACAGTTGTGATGATTTCCTTATGGACTGTGTAGGAAGTTGGCTCTGTATATACTATCTCAAAGTGAGATAGTGTTCACAGAGTGCAAGGGTTCCCCTTAGAAGTTGATACTTTCAAAAATAGATAATACTAATGCTAATGTGGTAGTGTGGTCGAGCAGTAGGCTTATCAGAGGGTAGTGTTAAGCATTTGTTGTACACACACAGGCAATAAATGAGAACACACACTCAAAGACTTAACTCCAGGCCAATAGGTTTTTATATGGAAAAATAATCTTTTCTTAATTTAGTTTAGAGCCACTAGAATCAGAATTTAGGTAAGTACATACATTGTAAGGTACTTCACACAGGTAAGTGTGGAACTTTGAATTATAACAGTAATAACACAGTTTTGGCAAAAATTGGCAATAAGCTATTTTAAAAGTGGACAGGGTGCAGAAATCAACAGTTCCTGGGGGAGGTAAGTATTGGTTAGTTTCTCAAGTAAGTAAAGGACTTACAAGTTCAGTCTCCTGGGCATAGCAGCCCACCGTTGGGGGTTCAAGTCAACCCTAAACACCCAGCAACACAGGGCCGGTCAGGTGCAAGAGGTCAAAGTAGGGCCCAAATAGCATAGGCGCCTATGGAGAACAGGGGTGCTCCGGTTCCAGTCTGCTAGCAGGTAAGTACATGCATCCGTGGGGAGCAGATCAAGGGGGGTTTTATGAGCACTGGGGGGGTCCCAAACAGGCACACAAAATACACCCACAGCAGCACAGGGGCAGCCGGGTGCAGTGTGCAAATTAGGTGTCGGGTTGTAGATAGAAATCAACATAGAGACCCAGGGGTCACTCTGGCAATGCAGGCAGGGCACAGGGGGGCTTCTCGGGCCAGCCACCAACTGGGCTAGAATGAGGGCCGCCTCCTGGTCACTCCTCTACCAGTAGTTGGTTCCTCTCGGTCTTGGGGGCTGCAGGTGCAGTGCTTCTTCCAGATGTCGGATTCCTTTGTTACAGGGCAGTTGCGGTCAGGGGGAGCCTCTGGATCCTCTCTGCAGGCATTGAAGTGGGGGTGCAGGAAGGTCGACTCAGGATGTCCACGTCATTGGAGTCGCCTGGGGGTCCTCTCTGCGGTGTTAGTTCTTCTGGACACGAGCCGGGGGGCGTCGGGTGCAGAGTGTGAAGACTCACGCTTCCGGAGTGAGGCGGCAGTCTTCTTTAAAGATGGTTATTTTGTTGCAGTTTTGGACAGAGTCGCTGTCCTCTGCAGTTTCTTGGTCCTTTAGGTGCAAGTCAGTCCTCTGAGTCCTCAGATGTAGCTGGTCCCGCTGGATAGGTCGCTGTGCAGGTTCTTTGAGTCTGGAGACAGGCCGGTAGGGCTGGGGCCAAGTCAGTTGTCGTCTCTGTCGTCTCCATCGTCTCTGCAGGGCTTTCAGGTCAGTAGTCCCTTCTTGTTTCAGGTTGTGGGAATCTGATTTCCTCAGTTCAGGGTCACCCCTAAATACTCAATTAAGGGGTATGTTTAGGTCTGGGGGGCAGTAGTCAATGGCTACTGTCCTGGAGGGTGGCTACACCCTCTTTGTGCTTCCTCTCTGTGGGGAGGGGGTCACATCCCTTATCCTATTGGGGGAATCCTCCAAAACAAGATGGAGGATTTCTTAAGGCAGGGGTCACCTCAGCTCAGGACACCGTATGGGCTGGCTTAAAAATGTAGGGGCATAGTGCTCATGCAACTATGCCCTCACCTATGGTATAGAGCACCCTGCCTTAGAGCTGTAAGGCCTGCTAGAGGGGTGACTTACCTATGCCACAGGCAGTGAGAGGTGGGCATGGCACTCTGAGGGGAGTGCCATGTCGACTTAGTCATTTTCTCCCCACCAGCACACACAAGCTGTGAGGCAGTGTTCCAGTGCTGAGTGAGTGGTCCCCAGGGTGGCATAATACATGCTGCAGCCCTTAGAGACCTTCCCTGGCCACAGGGCCCTTGGTACCAAGGGTACCATTTACAAGGGATTTATCTGTGTGCCAGGGCTGTGCCAATTGTGGAGACAAAGGTACAGTTTAGGAAAAGAACACTGGTGCTGCGGCCCAGTTAGCAGGGTCCCACCACACTTTCAATCATAACTAGCATCAACAAAAGGCAAAAAGTTAGGTGGTAACCATGCATGAGAGGCATTCCCTACACAACCCCTCAAACGAAAGAGGATGAGACTAACCTTTCCCAAGAGAGTCTTTATTTTGTAAGTGGAAGAGCCTGGAAAGGCCATCTGCATTGGCATGGGCAGTCCCAGGTCTGTGTTCCACTACAAAGTCCATTCCCTGTAGGGATATGGACCACCTCAACAGTTGAGGGTTCTCTCCTTTCATTTGCATTAGCCATCTGAGAGGCCTGTGGTCAGTTTGAACTGTGAAGTGAGTACCAAACAGGCATGGTCTCAACTTTTTCAGGGATCAAACCACAGCAAAGGCCTCCCTCTCAATGGAACTCCAACACAGCTCCCTGTTACCTCCTGCTAATAAAACCAACAGGCTGGTCAAAGCCATCATCATTGGTTTGGGATAGGACTGCTCCTAACCATGCTCAGAAGCATCAGTCTGCACAATTAACTGCTTTGAATAATCTGGAGCTTTCAAAACTGGTGCTGAGCACATAGCTTCTTTCAGGGTGTCAAAGACCTTTTAACAGTCCAAGGTCCAGTTAACTTTTCTGGGCATTTTCTTGGAGGTAAGCTCTGTGAGGGGTGTCACTATGGATCCATATCCCTTCACAAACCTCCTGTAGTAGCCAGTCAAGCCAAGGAATGCCCTGACTTGAGTCTGGGTTTTTGGAGCTTCCCAGTCCACAATAGTCTGGATCTTGGGTTGGAGTGGCTGAACTTGGCCTCCACCTACAAGGTGCCCCATGAAAACCACTGTACCCTGCCCTATCTGACATTTAGATGCCTTGATAGAGAGGCCTGCTGCTTGCAGGGCCTGCAAAACCTTCTTCAGGTGGACCAGGTGATCCTGCCAGATGGAGCTAAAGACAGCAATATCATCTAGATATGCTGCACTAAAGGACTCCAAGAGAGCATGGACTTGATTCACCAACCTTTGGAAGGTGGCAGGGGCATTCTTTTTAAGCCAACGGGCATAACAGTGAACTGATAATGCCCATCAGGTGTACAGAATGCTGTCTTTTCTTTTGCTCCAGGTGCCATTTTGATTTGCCAGTACCCTGCTGTCAAGTCAAAGGTACTCAAGAATTTGGCTGCACCTAATTTGTCAAACAATTCATCTGACCTGTGCCCATGCATTCTGTCAATGATGATCAACTAAGACACTGTCAGCATACATCATTTTGAGTTTTGAAACAGAAAAGTGGCCAATACATGTTTAGCCTTACAGTGTCATAAATTAACACACAGGATCCCTGCCATCATGTTGTCATAGGGGGCATATACGGCTTAGGGGACACTGCCAATGTGGCATATGCAACCTACATACAACACTGGCACACCTATTATGGACCACTGAAAGCACAATAATTCCTGAAAGCAAATCAACCCACATGTCTATCACACAGTTACTCATTGTCCCTTGATGCACAAGCCACAATACTTGAGTCACTGGTATTGCAGTGCACCAGGAATGTGGCATTGCATGTGTCTCCCAATTACAAAAAGATGAAATGGAGTACCATCTGGAATGTATTATCCACAAAATTGTGTGATCATGTTTGGCACCACATGATTGTTAGGGCCAGCGCTTGTGTGCATATGTGTGTCTGTCACTCACTGGAGTGACAGTGTCAATGCATGTTTGCAGTGGTATGTCTGTTGGAGTGTCTACATGCCTGATGTGCAGCTCTATCATATAAAATGTCACACACAGTGATTTGTTGTGCTGACGTTTGTACAGTGATCAGACATTGAGCATATATCAATCACCCTCACATGTTTTACAGGTGGACCAGCCCCCTTCACCAAAGGTGAATTGGCTCGATTTGAGGACCCAGACGTATCCAGTAAGTGTGAAAATGTTTGTCCTGTGTTGTGTTTGCAGCTGTTGTGTGATTGACTCCTGTGTGTTGGACTCATTGCAAGATATGATGAGCTGGCACGCGATCTGATTTGTGACTTGACAGGAGGTTGACATAGTGTTCAATGGAAGAGTTAGACATTCACTGGCAGAGAATCAAATATTGGGAGTCTAGTGCTGCGCAATAGGCATGGGCAGGTGAACAAAGTGATTTGCAGCCACATGTATGCCCACAATTGATTTGGAGGTGTCCAGGGACATAATTTAGTCAGCAAGTCATATCCTAATTTACACAAAACAGTGATGCATCTGTTTTACACACAAACTTGCGCATCCCTGTAATGTAATGAACATGTAGGACTGTATGGGTGACTGTCCCACAGCATCTAGCCCCCCCATGTTGTACTCCATTTATGTGGCACTTGAGTGATATGTTATAGGCGTGTATGCAGGTCAAGGCCAGATGGGTGCTTGCATCAATGTGGTTCATTTAGGAAATGTGTCAGTGAGATCTGATGTTGATGGTTGTCCACAAATGAAAACATGAATGTAGATGTGATTGTCCAATGGTTGGCTCACTCCTAGTTGGCAGGCCTCCTTGCCTGTGTCACACTGACTAAATCCATGTACAGCTGGATAAAGCTTCGTGGTTGTCCTTGATGGTTGAAAATATGTATTGCATGCCCATCCCCACTGATGCACAGGGTTAGGGGGAGAAAGTATATGTAGCTAGGTGTGATGGTCACAGTGTAGATGACAGACATAAATTCAAGCATTCATGTGTGCCAACCTACAATGCTCCCTTGTGATTACCAACTGCATACCATTCTGCCAGTTCCATATACAAATCACAGGTCTTGTGTGCCTTGAAGTTGATCCAGAAGATAGGGATTAGTTGGCCTGGCACATGTTGAATACTTGCAGTATTTGTTATGTGACCAATGTAGGAGGCTGGACTGGCTTGTAGTGAGTACCAAGGGGTACTTGCACCTTGCACCAGGCCCAGTTATCCCTTATTAGTGTATAGGGTGTCTAGCAGCTTAGGCTGATAGATAATGGTAGCTTAGCAGAGCAGCTTAGGCTGAACTAGGAGACGGGTGAAGCTACTACAGTACCACTTAGTGTCATATGCACAATATCATAAGAAAACACAATACACAGTTATACTAAAAATAAAGGTACTTTATTTTTATGACAATATGCCAAAGTATCTTAGAGTGTACCGTCAGTGAGAGGATAGGAAATATACACAAGATATATATACACAATAGCAAAAATATGCAGTATAGTCATAGAAAACAGTGCAAACAATGTATAGTTACAAGAGGATGCAATGGGGAAACATAGGGATAGGAGCAACACAAACCATATACTCCAAAAGTGGAATGCGAACCACAAATGGACCCCAAACCTATGTGACCTTGTAGAGGGTCGCTGGGACTATTAGAAAATAGTGAGAGTTAGAAAAATAACCCTCCCCAAGACCCTGAAAAGTGAGTGCAAAGTGCACTAAAGTTTCCCTAAGGACAAAGAAGTCGTGTTAGAGGAATAATGCAGGAAAGACACAAACCAACAATGCAACAACTGTGGATTTCCAATCTAGGGTACCTGTGGAACAAGGGGACCAAGTCCAAAAGTCACAAGCAAGTCGGAGATGGGCAGATGCCCAGGAAATGCCAGCTGCGGGTGCAAAGAAGCTTCTACTGGACAGAAGAAGCTGCGGTTTCTGCAGGAACGAAAAGGGCTAGAGACTTCCCCTTTGGTGGACAGATCGTGCAGAGTCGTGGAGGAGCTCAGGACACCTCCCTGGGGAGGTGCAGGTCAGGGGAGTGGTCACTCCCCTTTCCTTTGTCCAGTTTCGCGCCAGAGCAGGGCTAAGGGGTCCCCTGAACCGGTGTAGACTGGCTTATGCAGAATTGGGCACATCTGTGCCCAAGAAAGCATTTCCAGAGGCTGGGGGAGGCTACTCCTCCCCTGCCTTCACACCATTTTCCAAAGGGAGAGGGTGTCACACCGTCTCTCAGAGGAAGTTCTTTGTTCTGCCATCTTGGGTCAGGCCTGGCTGGACCCCAGGAGGGCAGATGCCTGTCTGAGGGGTTGGCAGCAGCAGCAGCTGCAGTGAAACCCCAGGAAGGGCAGTTTGGCAGTACCAGGGTCTGTGCTACAGACCACTGGGATCATGGGATTGTGCCAACTATGCCAGGATGGCATAGAGGGGGCAATTCCATGATCATAGACATGTTACATGGCCATATTCGGAGTTACCATTGTGAAGCTACATATAGGTAGTGACCTATATGTAGTGCACGCGTGTAATGGTGTCCCTGCACTCACAAAGTTCAGGGAATTGGCTCTGAACAATGTGGGGGCACCTTGGCTAGTGCCAGGGTGCCCTCACACTAAGTAACTTTGCACCTAACCTTTACCAGGTAAAGGTTAGACATATAGGTGACTTATAAGTTACTTAAGTGCAGTGTAAAATGGCTGTGAAATAACGTGGATGTTATTTCACTCAGGCTGCAGTGGCAGGCCTGTGTAAGAATTGTCAGAGCTCCCTATGGGTGGCAAAAGAAATGCTGCAGCCCATAGGGATCTCCTGGAACCCCAATACCCTGGGTACCTCAGTACCATATACTAGGGAATTAAAGGGTGTTCCAGTAAGCCAATGTAAATTGGTAAAAATGGTCACTAGCCTGTTAGTGACAATTTGGAAAGAAATGAGAGAGCATAACCACTGAGGTTCTGATTAGCAGAGCCTCAGTGTGACAGTTAGTCACTACACAGGTAACACATTCAGGCATACTTATGAGCACTGGGGCCCTGGGTTACCAGGGTCCCAGTGACACATACAACTAAAACAACATATATACAGTGAAAAATGGGGGTAACATGCCAGGCAAGATGGTACTTTCCTACACAACCCCCCCCCAAACGAAGGACAATAAGACTAGCCATGACCTGATGAGTCTTCATTGTCTAAGTGGAAATATCTGGAGAGTCCATCTGCATTGGAGTGGCTACTCCCAGGTCTATGTTCCACTGTATAGTCCATTCCCTGTAGGGATATGGACCACCTCAACAATTTAGGATTTTCACCTTTCATTTGTTTTAGCCAAAGTAGAGGTTTGTGGTCTGTCTGAACAATGAAGTGAGTGCCAAACAGGTATGGCCTCAACTTCTTCAGTGCCCAGACCACAGCAAAGGCCTCCCTCTCAATGGCAGACCAACGCTTTTCTCTAGGGGTCAACCTCCTACTAATAAAAGCAACAGGTTGATCCTGGCCCTCAGAATTAAGTTGTGATAGGACTGCCCCTACTCCTAATTCAGATCAGTTTGGACATAGAATTTTTTAGAGTAACAAGGGCTTTTCAGGACAGGTGCAGAGCACATGGCCTGGTTCAGCTCCTCAAAAGCTTTCTGACAGTTTGCTGTCCATAATACCTTTTTAGGCATTTTCTTGGATGTGAGGTCATTAAGAGGGGCTGCAATGGAGCCATAGTTCTTAATGAACCTCCTGTAATACCCAGTGAGGCCTAGGAAGGCTCTCACCTGAGTCTGAGTGGTAGGGGGAACCCAATCAATAATTGTTTGGATTTTCCCCTGAAGTGGTGCAATCTGTTCCCCACCAAAAAGGTGTCCCAGATAAACCACCTTACCCTGCCCTATCTGGCACTTTGAAGCCTTGATAGTGAGGCCTGCCTTTTGCAGGGCCTCCAAAACTTTCCATAGGTGGACCAGGTGATCATCCCA
Source organism: Pleurodeles waltl (assembly GCF_031143425.1). Taxonomy (NCBI): domain Eukaryota; kingdom Metazoa; phylum Chordata; class Amphibia; order Caudata; family Salamandridae; genus Pleurodeles; species Pleurodeles waltl. The sequence goes on along the minus strand of NC_090444.1, from coordinate 1,841,340,569 downwards.
GCTGGAGCTAAAGACAGCTATATCGTCCAAATATGCTGCACTGAAAGCTTCCAGCCCTTGCAGGACTGTGTTCACCAACCTCTGAAAAGTGGCAGGTGCATTTTTCAAACCAAAAGGCATTACAGTAAACTGGTAATGTCCTCCAATGGTTGAAAATGCAGTCTTAGGTTTAGCATCTTCTGACAATTTGATCTGCCAATACCCTGCAGTCAAGTCAAAAGTGCTTAGATACTTGGCAGACACCAGTGTATCTATGAGCTCATCTGCCCTGGGTATAGGGTGAGCATCAGTTTTGGTTACCAAGTTGAGACCTCTATAGTCTACACAAAACCGCATTTCCTTCTTTCCATCTTTGGAATGGGGTTTTGGTACCAGTACCACAGGAGAAGCCCATGGACTGTCAGAGTGCTCAACCACTCCTAGTTCTAACATTTTCTGGACCACTTGCTTTATGCAGTCCCTGACATGGTCAGGCTGCCTATAGATCTTACTTTTGACAGGCAAGCTGTCTCCAGTATCTATAGTGTGCTCACACCAAGAAGTGGTACCTGGCACAGTAGAGAAGAGTTCAGAGAATTGATCTAGGAGGTTTATGCAATTGTCTTTCTGCTCAGCAGTAAGACAATCAGCCAAAACGACACCTTCCACCAGAGCATCTTGTTCTGTGGAAGAGAAGAGATCAGGTAGAGGATCACTGTCTTCTTCCTGTCCCTCATCTGTTGCCATGAGCAGGGTGAGATCAGCCCTGTCATAGTAGGGTTTCAGGTGGTTTACATGGAGTACCCTAAGGGGACTCCTTGCAGTGCCTAAGTCAACTAAATAGGTGACTTCTCCCTTTTTCTCAACAATTGTGTGGGGTCCACTCCATTTATCTTGGAGTGCTCTTGGGGCCACAGGCTCCAAGACCCACACTTTCTGCCCTGGTTGGTACTGAACCAAAACAGCCTTCTGATCATGCCATTGCTTCTGGAGCTCTTGGCTGGCCTGAATGTTTTTACTGGCCTTTTTCATGTACTCAGCCATTCTTGATCTGAGGCCAAGCACATAATCCACAATATCCTGCTTAGGAGCTTTTCAAAGGTTGTTCCCAACCCTCCTTTACAAGTGTGAGTGGACCCCTAACAGGGTGTCCAAAAAGAAGTTCAAAGGGGCTGAAGCCCACTCCTTTCTGGGGTACCTCCCTGTAGGCAAAAAGGAGGCATGGTAGAAGGATATCCCATCTCCTGCGGAGTTTTTCAGGGAGACCCATAATCATGCCTTTGAGAGTTTTATTAAATCTCTCCACCAGTCCATTTGTTTGTGGATGATAGGGTGTTGTGAACTTGTACGTTACACCACACTCCTTCCACATGGCCTTTAAGTATGCAGACATGAAATTGCTTCCCCTGTCTGATACCACTTCCTTTGGGAAGCCCACCCTGGAAAATATTCCCAGGAGGGCCTTTGCCACTGCAGGTGCTGTAGTGGTCCTTAAAGGAATAGCTTCAGGATATCTTGTGGCATGGTCCACTACCACCAAGATAAATCTATTGCCTGAAGCAGTAGGAGGGTCAAGGGGGCCAAATATGTCAACCCCTACCCTTTCAAAGGGAACCCCAACCACAGGCAGTGGAATAAGGGGTGCCTTTGGGGTGCCACCTGTCTTGCCACTGGCTTGACAGGTTTCACAGGACTTACAAAATTCCTTTGTGTCCTCAGACATTCTAGGCCAATGAAACAGTGGAACAAGCCTGTCCCAAGTTTTCATTTGTCCTAGATGCCCAGCTAGGGGAATGTCATGTGCCAGGGTTAGGAGGAACTTTCTGTACTCCTGAGGAATCACTAATCTCCTGGCAGCTCCAGGTTTAGGATCCCTATGCTCAGTGTACAAGAGGTTGTCCTCCCAGTAAACTCTGTGAGAGTCACTGACATCCCTATTAGCCTGTTTGACAGCTTGCTGTCGGAAACCCTCTAATGTGGGACAGGTTTGCTGTGCCACACTCAGCTCCTCTCTGGCAGGCCCCCCTTCACCCAAAAGCTCAGCAGTGTCTGCTTCCAGCTCCTCTGGTGTAGGTTCTGCACAGGGAGGGAATTCTTCTTCCTCAGAAGTAGAATCCACTGTAGAGGGAGGGATAGTAGGAAGTGGTTTGCTTCTACTAGCCCTAGCTTTAGGGAGCACTTGGTCCATTGTTCCAGGATCCAAGCTTCCCTGTCCTTTTTGCTTTTTGGCCTGAGCCCTTGTCAAAGCAAAAATATGCCCTGGGATGCCCAGCATTGCTGCATGGGCCTCCAACTCCACATCTGACCAAGCTGATGTCTCCAAATCATTTCCTAGTAGACAGTCTACAGGTAAATCTGTGGCTACCACAACTTTCTTTGGACCAGTAACCCCCCCCCAGTTGAGATTAACAACAGCCATGGGGTGGCTAAGTGTGTTGTTGTGAGCATCGGTTACTTGGTACTGGTGACCAAGTAGGTGTTGTTCAGGGTGGACCAGTTTCTCTATGACCATAGTCACACTGGCTCCAGTGTCCCTGTAGGCCTGAACCTCAACACCATTTATTAGGGGTAGCTGCTTGTACTTATCCATATTAAGGGGACAAGCAACTAAGGTGGCTAAATCAATAGCCCCCTCAGAGACTAACACAGCCTCTGTGGCCTCCCTAACAAGGCCAACCCCAACTAAGTTACCAATAGTGAGCCCAGCTACTCCCTTGGATTGGCTATTAGTAGGTTTGCTCCCACCACCACTGCTATTAGTAGGGACACTAGGGGTAGCAGTAGGGGTTGTAGTGGTAGGAGCATTGGTGCTTTTCTTTGGACAACTGGGATCTGTTGTCCAATGGCCTTTTATTTTACATAAATAGCACCATGGTTTTTTTTCCTTGTTCTGATTAAAAGAGGATTTGGGCCCACCACCCCCACCAGAGTGTTTTTGTGGGCCTGATGAAGACTCATTTTTAGATTTGTCCCCACCCTTGTCAGAAGACTTACCATCCTTCTTTTTGTTGCCATCTTTGTCACCCCCTGTATGAACTTTTCTGTTCACCCTTGTTCTGACCCATTTGTCTGCCTTCTTTCCCAATTCTTGGGGAGAGGTCAGATCAGAGTCCACCAAGTACTGGTGCAACAAATCAGACACACAATTATTAAGAATATGCTCTCTCAGGATCAAGTTATACAGGCTGTCATAATCAGTAACTTTACTGCCATGTAACCACCCCTCCAAGGCCTTCATTGAATGGTCAATGAAATCAACCCAGTCTTGTGAAGACTCCTTTTTGGTCTCTCTGAACTTTATCCTGTATTGTTCAGTGGTTAAGCCATAACCATCCAGGAGTGCATTCTTAAGAACTTGGAAATTATTAGCATCATTTTCTTTCACAGTAAGGAGCCTATCCCTACCTTTTCCACTAAATGATAGCCATAGGATAGCAGCCCACTGCCTTTGAGGGACATCCTGTACAACACAGGCCCTCTCAAGTGCAGCAAACCACTTGTTAATGTCATCCCCCTCCTTATAAGGGGGAACTATCTTGTGCAGATTCCTGGAATCATGCTCTTTTGCAGGATGACTATGGGGAATACTGCTGCTGCCACCATGGGTTTCTAAACCCAACTTCTGTCTTTCCTTCTCTAGTTCAAAAGACTGTCTATCCAAATCCAGCTGTTGCTTTTTAAGCTTCAGTCTGGTTTGTTGCACCCTCAACTTATTGAGTTCCCTCTCTAACATTCTGTCATCAGGGTTGGTGGGAGGGACATTCCTAGATACAGAGGTGTGATGGGAATGAACAGAAGGAGACCTGTCCCTTACAGAAGTCACCCTAACAGCTTGGCTAACAGAAACATCACTACCAGTATGGTGAGAATAAATGCTTTTGCTATGATGTGAGACAACACTATTTGTATGGTGTGGCTCTCCATCATTACCAACTATGCTAGACTGTCTAGTAATGGGCAGGCTAGGAAGTTTCTTTCCTGAATCTTTTCCTGGGGGAGTCCCTGGATCAGATTGGGAACCATTAGCTACTTTTTCTACAGATGGGGCACTTCTAGCCTTATCCTGTTCTCTAAGCATGTTAAGTAACAGTTCCAAGGAAGGATTCTTCCCTACACTCAAACCTCTCTCTATGCAGAGACTCCTTGCTCCTTTCCAGCTAAGGTGATCATATGCAAGTTTGGACAGATCAACATTTTGGCCTGTGCCAGACATTTTTAGAGAGAGTTAAAGTGATAGAAAAAGAGAAAAAAGTTTTCAGAACTTTTTAGAAAGACAGAAAAAAACTTTTTAAACTTTTAAGAACTTTTTGAAAGTTTAGAAGTACTTTTCAGCACTTAGAAAAGAGTGAAAAGAGGAAATGCAAAACTTTTTGGCTATGTGTATATACACTGACCTTGTTTTGTATATTTTTCTCTTATGAAAAGTACAATGACAAGAGTGGTAAGTAGTCTCAAAGCACTTATCCCACCACTGCACAACCAATGTAGGAGGCTGGACTGGCTTGTAGTGAGTACCAAGGGGTACTTGCACCTTGCACCAGGCCCAGTTATCCCTTATTAGTGTATAGGGTGTGTAGCAGCTTAGGCTGATAGATAATGGTAGCTTAGCAGAGCAGCTTAGGCTGAACTAGGAGACGGGTGAAGCTACTACAGTACCACTTAGTGTCATATGCACAATATCATAAGAAAACACAATACACAGTTATACTAAAAATAAAGGTACTTTATTTTTATGACAATATGCCAAAGTATCTTAGAGTGTACCGTCAGTGAGAGGATAGGAAATATACACAAGATATATATACACAATAGCAAAAATATGCAGTATAGTCATAGAAAACAGTGCAAACAATGTATAGTTACAAGAGGATGCAATGGGGAAACATAGGGATAGGAGCAACACAAACCATATACTCCAAAAGTGGAATGCGAACCACAAATGGACCCCAAACCTATGTGACCTTGTAGAGGGTCGCTGGGACTATTAGAAAATAGTGAGAGTTAGAAAAATAACCCTCCCCAAGACCCTGAAAAGTGAGTGCAAAGTGCACTAAAGTTTCCCTAAGGACAAAGAAGTCGTGTTAGAGGAATAATGCAGGAAAGACACAAACCAACAATGCAACAACTGTGGATTTCCAATCTAGGGTACCTGTGGAACAAGGGGACCAAGTCCAAAAGTCACAAGCAAGTCGGAGATGGGCAGATGCCCAGGAAATGCCAGCTGCGGGTGCAAAGAAGCTTCTACTGGACAGAAGAAGCTGTGGTTTCTGCAGGAACGAAAAGGGCTAGAGACTTCCCCTTTGGTGGACGGATCCCTCTCGCCGTGGAGAGTTGTGCAGAAGTGTTTTCCTGCCGAAAGAACGCCAACAAACCTTGCTAGCTGCAAATCGTGCGGTTAGCGTTTTTGGACGCTGCTGTGGCCCTGGAGGGACCAGGAGGTCGAAAATTGGACCAGGAGAGAGAGGTGACGTCGAGCAAGACAAGGAGCCCTCTCAGCAGCAGGTAGCACCCGGAGAAGTGCCAGAAACAGGCACTACGAGGATGCATGAAACGGTACTCACCCGAAGTTACACAAAGGAGTCCCACGTCGCCGGAGACCAACTTAGAAAGTCGTGCAATGCAGGTTAGAGTGCCGTGGACCCAGGCTTGGCTGTGCACAAAGGATTTCCGCCGGAAGTGCACAGGGGCCGGAGTAGCTGCAAAAGTCGCGGTTCCCAGCAATGCAGTCTAGCGAGGTGAGGCAAGGACTTACCTCCACCAAACTTGGACTGAAGAGTCACTGGACTGTGGGGGCCACTTGGACAGAGTTGCTGGATTCGAGGGACCTCGCTCGTCGTGCTGAGAGGAGACCCAAGGGACCGGTAATGCAGCTTTTTGGTGCCTGCGGTTGCAGGGGGAAGATTCCGTCGACCCACGGGAGATTTCTTCGGAGCTTCTGGTGCAGAGAGGAGGCAGACTACCCCCACAGCATGCACAAGCAGGAAAACAGTCGAGAAGGCGGCAGGATCAGCGTTACAGAGTTGCAGTAGTCGTTTTTGCTACTATGTTGCAGTTTTGCAGGCTTCCAGCACGGTCAGCAGTCGATTCCTTATCAGAAGGTGAAGAGAGAGATGCAGAGGAACTCGGATGAGCTCTTGCATTTGTTATCTAAAGTTTCCCCAGAGACAGAGACCCTAAATAGCCAGAAAAGAGGGTTTGGCTACCTAGGAGAGAGGATAGGTTAGCAACACCTGAAGGAGCCTATCACAAGGAGTCTCTGACGTCACCTGGTGGCACTGGCCACTCAGAGCAGTCCAGTGTGCCAGCAGCACCTCTGTTTCCAAGATGGCAGAGGTCTGGAGCACACTGGAGGAGCTCTGGACACCTCCCAGGGGAGGTGCAGGTCAGGGGAGTGGTCACTCCCCTTTCCTTTGTCCAGTTTCGCGCCAGAGCAGGGCTAAGGGGTCCCCTGAACCGGTGTAGACTGGCTTATGCAGAATTGGGCACATCTGTGCCCAAGAAAGCATTTCCAGAGGCTGGGGGAGGCTACTCCTCCCCTGCCTTCACACCATTTTCCAAAGGGAGAGGGTGTCACACCCTCTCTCAGAGGAAGTTCTTTGTTCTGCCATCCTGGGTCAGGCCTGGCTGGACCCCAGGAGGGCAGATGCCTGTCTGAGGGGTTGGCAGCAGCAGCAGCTGCAGTGAAACCCCAGGAAGGGCAGTTTGGCAGTACCAGGGTCTGTGCTACAGACCACTGGGATCATGGGATTGTGCCAACTATGCCAGGATGGCATTGAGGGGGCAATTCCATGATCATAGACATGTTACATGGCCATATTCGGAGTTACCATTGTGAAGCTACATATAGGTAGTGACCTATATGTAGTGCACGCGTGTAATGGTGTCCCCGCACTCACAAAGTTCAGGGAATTGGCTCTGAACAATGTGGGGGCACCTTGGCTAGTGCCAGGGTGCCCTCACACTAAGTAACTTTGCACCTAACCTTTACCAGGTAAAGGTTAGACATATAGGTGACTTATAAGTTACTTAAGTGCAGTGTAAAATGGCTGTGAAATAACGTGGACGTTATTTCACTCAGGCTGCAGTGGCAGGCCTGTGTAAGAATTGTCAGAGCTCCCTATGGGTGGCAAAAGAAATGCTGCAGCCCATAGGGATCTCCTGGAACCCCAATACCCTGGGTACCTCAGTACCATATACTAGGGAATTATAAGGGTGTTCCAGTAAGCCAATGTAAATTGGTAAAAATGGTCACTAGCCTGTTAGTGACAATTTGGAAAGAAATGAGAGAGCATAACCACTGAGGTTCTGATTAGCAGAGCCTCAGTGAGACAGTTAGTCACTACACAGGTAACACATTCAGGCACACTTATGAGCACTGGGGCCCTGGGTTACCAGGGTCCCAGTGACACATACAACTAAAACAACATATATACAGTGAAAAATGGGGGTAACATGCCAGGCAAGATGGTACTTTCCTACAACCAATAGCACTACATATATGCACAGATCACTTAATTAAGTACACACCTTGTTGTGCATTGCTGTGCTGTTAGATAGTTGATGGGTAGGCTGCGTTGGCATGTCATTCCTCAGGGACATTCTATCATCTGTACTGTGATTTGGACTGCATGAGCTATTTGTGAGGAAGTGTTATATTATCATCTGTACATGTATCACACTATGATGACACTGATGTTTGCCTGTCTCTTTTTTACAGCTGCCCACATGAATGCACAGGAAATTTGTGTGTTTCAGAGGCGGGCAGTGCGGTGGAGGCACATCCTCGATGTGGGTACCGCATGATGGATAGGTGGTATCATCACGAGAGAGCCACAGGTGCATGGAGGGCTTTTAGCCAAGGAGGGCCAGCATTGGCCACACCAACTGCACAGTGGACACTGGGATAACAACAACTCCAGCTGGACCCTCAACCTCAGCAGCACAAGGCCCAACAGCAGCACCATCTGTACCACCACCTCCAACGACGGCACCAGCACCCGCAACATCGAGTGCAACACAGACCACCACAGCAGGAGTTATGGACATGGCAGCATTGCGCCACCTCCAACGTGACATGCAACGGATGATGAGGCGCATGGACAGTCTCCAGCAAGAGGTGGCCTGCAACAGCAGGAGACTGAGGTTGATCAAAAAATACTGAGGAGGGCAAACCTTTGAGTTCATTGTTCCTCACCCCTAATTCCGTCCCCTCCCTCCTCCCTCCTCTTTCCTCATTCTGTTTTTTAGTGTGTTTAGGGGGCTTAGTGATAGGTTAGAATAGGCTGTTAGTTTAGTTAAGATAAGTGGGTTTGGGGTGGGGGGAGTTATATCATTACATGTTGGTTTGTGGGTGGGTGGGGGTTGATGTTGGGGTTTATGTGTATTTAAAAAATAAAATAAAAGAAATACCAAAAATATATATTTGTAAAGGATTAGTTAGTATATGTTTAGTTTAGTATATGTTGTCCCACACATGTCCTGTCATATAAGTGGGGTTGATATTTAAAGTGTTTAGTTGCATGTGGTAAGTAAGCTTATCTTAGGGTAGTTAGGGCCAGTAGTGGGTAATGTATAGTTAGGATAGGTTAGGTTAGTTTAGGTGTTTGACATAGTTTAAGTTTCCATTCATGCATATATAATAAAGTTGTATGTACTCCCTTACAGTATGTGTCATATGCTTGGGGATCAGGGCATTTGCATGAGTGTGCACTGTCAAATTTGTGTTTGCCTGTGTGTTCCATTGTGTATCCACATTCCATTCTTGACATGGTTATTCCCACTTCCAAATGAGCTGTCACATTGGCAGCTACAACAAAGCTACTTCTCTATGCATCTGCCATCCATTGAACCCACCACTCAAAGTGACTATGGTTCCCAATGTATTGTAAAGGTAGGTGTGATTTTAAAGCTGTCATCGTTAGAGTCCTGTGTTGGAATCCTGGGCACTGTGGGACGTCTGCCTGCAGCCTGATGTTCATGTGCACTCTGATAAACTCAGTGGTGTCATAATCTTACGAAGTTCAGTATACATAAATCACACCTATGATTTATTACATTGTACTCCCAGGTGACGTTGTTGTCCAAACACTCGTACACATCCATTCCTGCTGTATGGTGTGGGATTTAAGTTTAGAGTCATATGTCACGTACACAATAATTGTCTTGTAGGGGATGTGGGCAGCATTAAGTTTCATCTTGTAGATACTTTGGCCCTGGCATATACATTTTCTACACAGCATTATACTGTTTGTGATGCTTTAACTTCAAAAATAAGCCACAAGCACTACAGATGATGATACAATCCTGACCCTTGTGCATAGATATCAGCCCACATTCTTTCTACACTATTAGATTGACATTCTGTGGCCATTGACATGTTACATGCATCACAAAAGTCCTGCACAGTTGACATGTCACATTACACAGAGACAAAGTAGTTGTGTAGGTGCTGTTTATTTTAAAGTGCTCTAGTGCAATATTTATATAGTTCAGGATTATAAGTCCATTAGTGTGACGCATTCTATTGTGACGCAGCACAAGTGCAATGGTGAGGGACATGTCATTGGACATGCTGTGAAGGAGTGTCATTCAATGCAGAGGAACGTAAATTGCCAATTAGGTAGTGAGAGACATTTGCAGTCCATAGTGGTAAGGTAAACAGTGTGTTGGAGAACAGTGCATGTTACCAACTGTAGCAAGATTGGCATGTTGTCAAGCACAGGACATAGGAAATTCACTGCCCATGTGGCATGGGCTGGTGCTACCGGGTACTCCTACGGGTGAAGGTGATCCGTTCTACGTCTTCATCTTCTGATGTGTGTGTAGTCTCCTCTGCCCTTTGTGGTGGTGGGTTTGAGGGGGCAACACACACTTCAGTGTTTGGAGAAGTGGACTCTGAATTCCCCGTAGGTGCCAACTGTGGAACTATTAAGGGATTACCTGCACAAGGAGGAGCTGCTGGTTATTGAGTATAGCAGCAACATCTCTGTGGTAGGCAGCCAGGTCGGCCCTGAGGGGGTCATGATTGTAGTCATACATGACGTGAAATGTTTGGGATGCCAGGTGTTGTGTCAACTTCCTAACTGCTGTGGTGAAGTCCCTCACACACTGTTGTAGTCCTTGCAGTAGGGATTGTTGGACTTGCATGGCTGCTGACTGTTCTGTGGATGTCATCATGCACATGCGCATCCCCTCAAGGCTGGCTGCCATATTTTGCATCCCCACCTGCACCTCCTTGACCATCTCCCGCTGGCCTCCCACAACTGTCCTCTCAAAGGTGGTCCCAGTGTCATCAGAGTCCTCAGCTGTGTTTGAGCTGGCAGGACGTACTATTGGGGTGGTGGGTGGTACATCTGTGCTCCTCCTTGCGACTGAAGGTGGGGTCTGGAGGGTTCCCAGAACATCTGGTTGTCAGCTCGTCATCCATGTCCTCAGGGTAGTCCGGGACAGGTATATCCACAGGAGAGCCATCGTCCTCTGCAGTGAGATATTGTACATTTAGGGGGTGATTCTGACCGCGGCAGACGGCAGTCGCCGCCCGCCACGCGGTTCCCGCCGAAAGACCGCTCCGCGGTCAAAAGACCGCGGCGGTCATTCTGGCTTTCCCACTGGGCTGGCGGGCGACCGCCGAAAGTCCGCCCGCCAGGCCAGCGGGAAACACCCTTCCCACGAGGACGCCGGCTCAGAATTGAGCCGGCGGAGTGGGAAGGTGCGACGGGTGCAGTTGCACCTGTCGCGAATTTCAGTGTCTGCTAGGCAGACACTGAAATTCTTTTTGGGGCCCTCTTACGGGGGCCCCGCGGCACCCCCTACCACCATCCTGTTCCCGGTGGGAGAACCGCCAGGAACTGGATGGCGGTAGGGGGTGTCAGAATCCCCATGGCGGCGGAGCCGCCGCCATGGAGGATTCTCAAGGGCAGCGGAAAGTCGGCGGGACACCGCCGACTTTCCGTTTCTGGCCGCGGCTGAACCGCCGCGGTCAGAATGCCCAGCAGTGCACCGCCAGCCTGTTGGCGGTGCTACCGCCGACCTCCGCCATGGCGGTAATTACCGCCAGGGTCAGAATGACCCCCTTAGTGTGTCTGTGTTGTGGCAGTTGTAATGTGACGTCACTGATTTCCTATTAGTGGAACATTGTAATCTTGGTTCCTGTTCATTGTTCCTGTCATTAATATTAGCATTCTCACAGGCCTATGCCCCACCTGCATGTCAAATGTAGTGTGGGCAGTTTGGGGATTTGTCTGCATCACATCCTCTAGGTGTAGTTCTGTCCAAATTGTGTTTTGCCACCTTCTTGTCCTACTCATCGCTCCCTCTACTTCCATTAGCATGGTGAGGCCTTGCAATGCCTGTTGGTGTTCTGATGCCACTTGCACCACACATAACAATACGGGACTGACCCAGTCTATGATATTTCACATACACCTATGCGTTCCTGAGACCTAGCACATACCATGTATTGCACTGGCATGACACGATACAGGTGTCAGCGTTGGTAGTGTGTCATGTTGATGTTTGCCAATGTGTGCTATATTGGATTGCACTGATGGGCCTGGAAGTGTTCCATTTCCTCTTATGACTGTGCAGGTGTGTTTCACTAGCCGGTAACATATGTCCTCCCCCTCAATGCTATTGTCTTAGCAGTATTACAGTTGAGATGTTGCAAGGTGGCATTGCAGCTATTGTAACACTGGCATGGGGTAGACCCTGGAATGGGCAGCATGGGTATGACATGACTGCTGTGTACTTCATAATGTAAGTAACATTACATGATGTTTATTGCGCCTATAGACATGAGCATTTGACAGGATTTACACTTGGTTAGGAATTGAAGGAGATTGATCACGTCATCCTGAACCCTCTATTTTGGGGTGTTTGTTCCCTGGGCACCTAACTGCCATTTCCTAATTGACCAGCATGCACAGCACAGGTGGTAGTGGCAACTGTTGTCAATGGTAAATGCTGCTTGAGGAAATGGCCTGAGACTGGACATTGTCCCCTAGTTCACGTTCTGACAACACTAGCTGTCCTGTGACAGCTGCCCAGTTTTTCGTTCTACTCTTCCCTTCTGGTCTGCTACAGCATTTCCAGCAGCCTTGGCATGGCGGAGTACCCTCATGCAAAGGTTGTTGGTGTTGTGCTGTGCCACTGGATGGCCCAGCACAGCCCATGCACCCGTGCCGTGCCCCTTTCCCCTTTTCACTGCCTGATTTCCATGGCTGACATGCATTGTGTAGTAGGTATGTACCTACCCCCAGTTGCAATTAACAATTAGGCATTTTGGTCCCTCATGCAACTTACCCTGCATATGTGTTCTTTCCTGGTAGTCTGCGCTGTCCTTTCCTGCAATTCCTGTGACGATCTCCTTTGGGATGACGGCTGCCACCTTCTCCTCCATCTTGTCCAGGGCCTTCTGCAGTGCTGGATTCCCACCTCCAGTCTGCATTGATGCCTTCCTGTTCCTTGCCATTTTATCCTTTGTCCTGCACTTGCAGTCATGCCAGCTTTTCTTGCACTCTGTGGCAGTTCTCCTGATCTCTGCCACACTGTTTATCTTGTCAACAGTTTGTTGCCAAATTGCCTCTCTCCTCCCAATTGGCAATTTAGAGGTGATGAAAAGTTGATGCTGGTGCTCCGTCACCTCTCTGACCAGTATTTCATGCTCCTCTGCACTGAAACACACTTCCTTTTCTTCTTGTCTCCTCCTGGGTCTTGTCTGTGTCCTCCTGGCTGGTTCCTGGTAGATTGGGGTCTCCCTGGTTTCTCTCCTGGCCTCTGGGATCCAGTTTGGGGCTCCTTAGCACTGTTTGCTGCGTTTGCGCCGCTTTTTTACACTAATGCGGTGGAAAATAGCACATATCTGGTTTGCGACGATGCAAACCAGGTAAGTCATTTTCCCTGCGTTAACATTGTTTTGCTTTACGACACGGCGCAATGGTTAGAGTAAAAAAAATGACTAATGGTGCTAAGAAATGGCGTTAGCCTGCATAAAACATTTTTGACGCAAAACTGCGTTTGTGCAGTTTTGGGTCAAAAAGTATAAATATGACCCTGAATTGTGTAAGTTTGCGCCGCTTTTGCGTTAAAAAGCGGCACAAATGCTTCACTAAAAAAGTATAAATATGGGCCTTAATTGCAGTATCCGCGTGTTTCAGAGGAGAACTTTGGGCACTGGCACGTTTTTATTTACAAATTAAGCACTGATTATTTCTCAGTGTGAATCACCATGTATAAATAGTAGTTTTTGCACCCGATTTTTCTGAGCAGGTTTATATTACCCTGCTAAAGACATGGCATAGTATGCTGAAAGGAAATAATGACCACACAAAACATCTAGTAATTCTTCACATCTAAATCAAGAATACAAACCCAAATTGTGTTAGCGCTCAGACAAAGTCGTACACAACTTTTCACAATCATCATGGTAGTTGTAGTCCTTCAGTCTTTCGTTTTGCTTTTTTTAGTCTTCTTTTAATGGAAAAACGCTAACCAATTTTCAATTAGGTCATCTTGTTTCATTTAAATAGTTCAATTTTCACTAAGGAATTTTCCCATGATATTTCATTTCCATGAACCTCCTCAGAGGACCTCAACATTGCTATGTGGTGCTGGCTTTGAATGCTGCAGAACCGTTTCACAGGTCTGATCCTCATATGCCTCACCCAGCGAAGGCGCAACCTCTCGGCTCAGATCACTGGCCCTGAAAGCTGCACGTTTCAACACCAAAAGCACAAATTGTGGTAGTTCTCAATACGGAGACACTGAACTTTTGAAATGTGTCCACCTTTAACTTGCTTCACTCGTCAATGACAGAGAAACAATCCCGGCGTCGCTAATGACCGAAGTTCCAGGTAAGCAATTACTGTTGCGTGAGCTTGCTACTTGGAGAACATGTGTGTTTAGGATGCCTCTGCTACAAGACCAAGTTGAAGCTTACATGTTTAAGATTGCATGCCCATCACAAGTGCCCTTAAAGTAAAAATCGCTACAATAAACAATAAGCTATTCTTGTATGTCAGCGTTTTAAAGTTTGTAAGAGAAAATGTTTTAAGTAGCATAAGTGTTCTCTCATGTTGCTCGTTACACAACTTACTTTGCCCTCTTGAGTAATATGAGAGTCAGCCACCAACTCTGATGGTGGGGCAGTGAAAGTGGTATTCTATTCTAATTAGCATGGCAGATTTAAATTAGGATGCGAAATGGCAATATTTTCATTTTTTTGCAGCAGACAGAGAAAGAAGGTAAATGGAAGTGCTTTAGTTATATGCAGGGCCGCTGGAATTATGTGGCAGAGAGGACCAAATTATGCGTCAGGGTTGACCAATTTATGTAGTAAAAAAAGTCCAGCTGTATATTTACAGCGCCAACAGTTCTGACTCAAGGAAATGCGAATCCTGCTGCATTGAATAAGCTTGTTTAATGAAGGCAGCAACTGTCACTAGGTATTTGTAAATATCTGATGTGCTGATTTGAGGTCAGAGCGAAGTGCCTTGAATTGGCAGTTCTACCCCATTTTGAAAAGTGGGTGTATTCCTTCTACTTCCAATGTTCAGGTTATTGGAAATATGCATCTCAAAGATCCAGGGAAGTAAGTTAATCTCTTTCCTGGTTCATCAGGAGAACACCTTGGAGCAGACCCATAGGAAAAGACTGTTTCTTCAGGAACTTGCTCAGTTCTCTGAGGTCTAGCGTCAGCCTACATCGTCCAGTTTTCATCTTTATCAAAAAGTATCTGGAGTTAAATCCATGGTTTCTCTGGGATCCAGGGACAATCTCTATCTCTCCCTTAAGGAGGAGGAGAATTTCCTGTAGTAGCTCCTTCAAGTGAAGATGATGTTCTTTCTTGGGTGGGCAGATAGGTGGTTTCTGTAGAATCTCCAAAGAATGTCCTGAGTGTATAATCTTCAATACCCCTCAGTCCCATATTATGGACACCCCTGGAGGGGCAAAATCCCCATCTGCTGAGACACGGTTTCGGAAGCTGGTTCTGTATATTCTATATCAAAATGAAATATAGTGTGCACAGAGTCCAGGGTTTCCCCAGAGGCTTAACAGAAGCTGAAGTAGATAATACTAATGCTCTATTTTGTGGTAGTGTGGTCGAGCAGTTCGGCTTATCAGAGGGTAGTGCAAATAATTTGTTGTACACATATGCGCAAAAAAGTGAAGCACACACTCAAGACTAACTTCAGGCCAATGTTTTTATATAGCTAAAATATATGTTGTTACTTTATTTCTAGAACCACAAGATTCAAGTTGCAGGTAAGTACATTTGCAAGTGAGTATTCAACATATGTAACAATACCACTGTGTTTCAAATTGGAAAGTTATATGGTTTTAGAATAAAAATAATCTGTTTTAAAAGCGGACAGTGCAATTTTCAGAAACAGTTCTAGGGCAGAAGAAAGTTAGTACGGTTTTGAGGTAAGTACAAGATTTACAGTTCCAGTCTCTGAGGCTTAGGATGGTTCAAGTTAACCCCAATCACCCACCACCAGCAATACGGGGCCAGCCAGGTGCAGAGATCAAAGTTGAGGTTGATTTAACATGGGCTCCTATGGAGACTGGGGGCACTCGGAATCAGGTCTGATTGCAGGTAAGTACCTGCGTCTTCGAAGGGCAGACCTGGGGGGTTTAGAGGAGCATGAGGGGCCACAGGTCAGCACCAAACTCACAACCTCAACAGCGCGTGGGCAGCCGTAAGCAGGGTGCAAACACAGCGTCGGGCTCCCAATGCTTTCCTATAGGTGGACCCAGGGGTCACAAGGATGCTGCAGGTGAAGTCCAGGGGGTCGGTTCCGGGAAATCAAAGTTTGGACAAGGAGGAGGGCTGCTTGCTGGACGTTGCTGCACTGAAGGTCTGAGTTCCCAAGGCCAGGGGGCTGCAGGTGCAGGGGTACCTTTAGGCTTCAGGAATCTTTGTCTGGTTCTGTCGTGGTCAGGGGGATCCTCCGAATTCAGGCTGCAGGCATCGTCGTGTTAGATCAAAGGGGTTAACCCAGAGTGGACACTTGCTCAGAATCTCCTGGGGACCAGTTCTAGTCGGTTGGGCCACCTGGACACAGGCCGTGGACATCGGGTGCAGAGTGGGCAGGACTTGCGGATCCAGGACAGTTCTGAAGTCCTTGGATGGAGTTTCTTCTTGGACAGGGCTGCTGTCCAACTGGAGGTCTTGGTTCTCTGTGATGCAAGCAGTGCTCTAGAGGTCGCTGGTTCTGCAGATGTGTCACCTTCTTTTTGCAGGGCTTTTGAAGCTGGAAACAGGCCGGTAGGGCTGGGGTCAAATCAGTTTGCGTCTTCAGTCTTCTCAGCTGGGGGTCAGCTTAGCAGTCATTCTTCTTTCTTCTTGTGAGGTCGCCAGGAATCTGGTGAGCTGGTTTCAGGGGAGCCCTTAAATACTAGATTTAGGGGCGACACAGGGGTCAGAGGGCAGTAGCCAATGGCTACTGTCCCTGAGTGTGGCTACACCTTTCCTGTGCCTTCTCCCTTTGGGGACGGGGGGGCACATTACTAACCCTATTGGTCCCTGTCCCCCAAACTAAGATTGTGGATTCTGCAGGGAGGGGGGTCACTTCAGCTTTGGACAACTTAAGGGTGATCTCAGCTGAAATGATCACTCCTCCTTGTTTTTCCTAAGTTTCCCACCAAAAGTGGGGCTTTGTCCAGGGAGGTGGGAAGGGCGGGAATCTCCACTAGCTGGAGTGCCCTGGGGCACTGTAACAGGAGGCCTGAGCCTTTGTGAAGTGCCTCTGCCCAGAGCAGGCTTTGTTTCTGGCCTCAGAGAGCACAAAGGCAAACACTGCATGGGGTCAGAAACTTGTCTGCTAGTGGCAGGCTGGCACAGACCAGTTAGCCCTACACTAGAGGGTTGGGTAAAATACAGGGTGCATCCTCCTTCGTGTGTTTTTTAGAGTAAATCTAACACATGACATCAGTGTGGGTTTATTGTCCTGAGATGTTTGATACTAAACTTCCTAGCCTTCAGTGAAGCCATCATGGAGCTGTGGAATTCGTAATGACAAACTCCCAGCCCATGCACTTAATATGGCCACACTGCACCTACAATGTCTAAGAATGGACTTAGACACTGTAGGGGCCTATTTCTCATGCAGGTATGCCTTCACCTGTGGTATAGTGCACCCTGCCTTAGGGCTGTAAGGCCTACTAGAGGAGTGACTTAATGGCAAGAAGCTATTTTAAAAGTGGACACAGTTCAAAAATCAACAGTTCCTGGGGGATGTAGGTTTGGTTAGGTTTCTCAGGTAAGTAAAGCACTTACACAGTCAGTCTCCTGGGCATAGGCAGCACACTGTTGGGGGTTCAAGGCAACCCCAAAGCCACAGCACCAGCAACACACGGCCGGTCAGGTGCAGAGGTCAAAGGAGGGCCCAAAACACACAGGCACCTATGAAGAACAGGGGTGCTCCGGTCCTAGTCTGCTTACAGGTAAGTACCTCTGTCCTCGGGGAACAGACCATGAGGGTTTTGTAGAGCACTGGGGGGGACACACAAGCTCACAAAACACACCCTCAGTGGCACAGGGGAGGCCGGGTGCAGTAGGCAAAGTAGGCGTTGTGGGCCATATGTACGAACACATTTTCCCATTGACACAGAATGGGAAAAACCCTTTGCTACATCTGGCCCTGGGTTTGCTATTGAAAGCAATGGATGGACCTGGGGGTCTCTTAGGCGATGCAGGCAGGGCACAGGGGGGTTTCTCGGGCCAGCCACTGACTGAGCTAGGATGAGAGCCGTCTGCTGGTCACTCCTGCTCTGGTAGGTGGTTCATCTCTGTCCTGGGGGCTGAGGGTGCAGTGCTTGGTCCAGGCATTGGGTTCTTTTGTTACCAGGCAGTCTCGGTCAAGGGGAGCCTTTGGATCCTCTCGCAGGCGTCACTGTGGGGGTGCATGGGGGTCGACTAAGGGTGTCCACGTCGTTGGAGTTGCCTGGGAGTCCTCTCTGCAGTGTTGGTTCTCCTGAACTCAAACCGGGGGCGTTGG
Source organism: Pleurodeles waltl (assembly GCF_031143425.1). Taxonomy (NCBI): domain Eukaryota; kingdom Metazoa; phylum Chordata; class Amphibia; order Caudata; family Salamandridae; genus Pleurodeles; species Pleurodeles waltl. The sequence continues at coordinate 1,841,322,591 of NC_090444.1, read as the reverse complement.
GTGCGGAGTGTGAAGTCTCATGCTTCCGGCGGGAAGAGAGAGTCTCTTTAAAAGCTGCTTCTTTGTTGCAAAGTTGTTGCAGGTTCTGAACAGTGCCACTGTTCTCTGGAGTTTCTTGGTCCTTTAGGTTCAGGGCAGTCCTCTGAGTCCTCAGAGGTCGCTGGTCTCCGTCAAATGCGTCGCTGTGCAGGTTCTTTGAGTCTGGAGACAGGCCGGTAGGGCTGGGGCTAAGTCAGTTGGTGTCTCCATCTTCCCTGTGGGGTTTCCAGGTCAGCAGTCCGTCTTATTTCTTCAGGTTGCAGGAATCTGATGTCCTGGGTTCAGGGTTGCCCCTAAATACTGAATTTAGGGGTATGTTTAGGTCTGGGGGGCAGTAGGCAATGGCTACTGTCCTTAAGGGTGGCTACACCCTTCTTGTGCCTCCTCCCTGGGGGGGGGGGCACATCCCTATTCCTATTGGGGGAATCCTCCATAACCAAGATGGAGGATTTCTAAAGGCAGGGGTGACCTCAGCTCAGGGCACCTTAGGGGCTGTCTTGACTGGTGGGTGACTCCTCCTTGTTTTTCTCATTATCTCCACTGGACTTGTCGCCAAGACTGGGGGCTGTGTCCAGGGGGCGGGCAGCTCCATTAGCTGGAGTGCCCTGGGGCATTGTAATACGAAGCCTGAGCCTTCGAGGCTCACTACTAGGTGTTACAGTTCCTGCAGGGGGGAGGTGTTAAGCACCTCCACCCAGTGCAGGCTTTGTTTCTGGCCTGAGAGAGCACAAAGGCTCTCACGCCCTAGGGTCAGAAACTCGTCTCAGTGGCAGTCCTGCACTGAAGGATTGGGTAAAATACAGGGGGCATCTTCTAAGATGCCCTATGTGTGCATTTTGTAATAAATCCAACACTGGCATCAGTGTGGGTTTATTATTCTGAGAAGTGTGATACCAGACTTCCCAGTATTCAGTGTAGCAATTATGAGCTGTAGAACTACCAGACCATACACTTAATATGGCCACACTGTACTTACAATGTCTAAGAATAGACTTAGACACTGTAGGGGCACAGTGCTCATGCAGCTATGCCCTCACCTGTGGTATAGTGCACCCTGCCTTAGGGCTGTAAGGCCTGCTACAGGGTTGACTTACCTATGCCACAGGCAGTATTTTGTGTGCACTTTGTCTTTTTCTCCCCACCAACACACACAATCTGCAATGGCAGTGTGCATGTGTTAGGTGAGGGGTCCCTTAGGGTGGCACAACACATGCCTTAGAGACCTTCCCTGGTCACAGGGCCATTGGTACCACTGGTACCTTTTACAAGGGACTTATCTGTGTGCCAATTGTGGAAACAATGGTACATTGTTAGTGAAAGAACACTAGTGCTGGGGCCTGGATAGCAGGGTCCCAGCACACTTCTCAGTCAAGTCAGCATCAATATCAGGCAAAAAGTGGGGTGTAACTGCAACAGGGAGCCATTTTCCTACACAGAAAATTCTGTCAAAGATGTGGTGAGCAGACTGTCCTCCGTATTATAGTCAATGGCACTTGTAATATGATTGACTGGACATCTGTCACGTGTGACAGAATTCCTGTGTGCCAAACCCAAGAAAGCAGGGATTTTGTTATGCAGGATAATGTAGCTGTGAGAAAGGAAACTCACTTTCTGAAAACATCCATCTGGTGTCGATATTTTCAAGGAAGGCCTGTACAGGGTTTTGCAGGACTACAGTGGCATTTCTGAGCTGTCTGATAGACAACAGAATCTAATTTTTAGGTGGTTGTTCAAACAAACTCGAGTTGTCCTACCCTCTAGGCATGACAGAGGAAACAAAAGCAGGGTTGAACATAACTTTCTTTCCTTATAGCCAGATGAGGCTATGAAAAAGGAGTTATGTCAAAGATCTCGTCTTCTTCACCTTTTACTTCATTGTTACCTGCTAAACCTCGATTTTCTGACAGAGGCTGTGGTTGATGTGGAAGCAAAGGTACAAGCCATTAACATGGCTGTGGTGCTTCCATTGGCTGTTGCAGTAACTTTAGCAATGGTATTAGAGGTTGAAGATGTGGCATCTGAGGTTGTGGTACAGTAGAAAACCTGCCATAATAATCATCAGGGTTTAAAGGTCTTTCAGTAAATCCACTGGTACCTCCATTTTGACTGGTTCATGATTATCTTCTTCATAGTAGGGCCCATATTGCCTATCATATTGTGGATGGTGGAATCATTCATCATCTCCATGACACGTGTGGGTAAGCCTGTGATGAATATTAATGTCTGCACCTGGGTTGCTGTGATCATCTTAGAATTTGACAATCAAATCTGCAGGACTGATTGGTCGGCAAATGGTGAGGTCGAATGGTTCTTCATTGATGGGACAGTAGCTGTTAGTGTCGAAGAGATGGATGTGGATGGTGTTACTGATGAAGTTGTCAATGATGCTGTTGATACTGATGCCTTTCATGGTCCTTTCATTAGGGGAAGACTTTGTGGACAATTAGGTGTTCTGAGATACTGATGGTGACAGTGGAACAGATGTTTTTTCAACACCACAGAGGATGACTTCATCAACAATGATTTCATCAATGGCAATGTACACCATCTTAGATATAAAGAAAAACTTATGTGACAGCATTTCACCAACTTGGCCTCACACGTTTTGGGCACCATCTAGTGTAGTTCCATTTGGGTGAACAGTCAGTCAGTCAGTGACAAAAATCTTTATCCGGATCTTAAATATATATATCCATAAAAGAACAAATATCATAACTACCACAGTACATTTATACAATAAATACTCAAAACTCAATAAACACATTCATACTTCATAATCTTATGTTTAAAATCCTAAAATACAACCCTAAAAACATTAAAAAGAAAAGGAAAAAGGGGAGCTTTGGACGCTAAAAGCAATCCCTTGTTTAGATCAATCAGTGGTACATCTTGATACGTTAAACGTGTTGGTGTCCCAGGTGCCATGAATTTAACAATCAAATTCATGTATTTTCCTCTTTTTAACCATTACAGTGATAAAACAGAATATAGCCAGACAAACTAAATCAGACTCTAATAATTGCCAATATGACATAGCGTCCCTACACAGCCTAATATTCAGTGATCTAAGAATTGGAAGTAACGAGGTTTTTATCTGTTCGTTGTAAAGCTTACAGACCAAAAACATGTGCAGTTGGGATTGCCTTGAGTGCTTATCACACAGACATGGTGTTAAGTCCCTACTGCAGTATACCTTGGGGAGAAAAGCTACCAGATAATGGGCCAGCCCCAAACGGAATCTTATCAGATAGTAACAGAAATGTCGTGGGATAACTGGGAGATAAGGCTCAATTTTAGACGTAGTACATAAAGGAAGGTAAGCTGCCACCATACTTTTCTCCAAATATTGCCTTTCTCTCTCCACAGGCCTCTTCCCTTGGAATTAGTTTTTAACTAATATGATGTCCCTCTTTTACATCGGTCTGAGGCTGGCAAACAAATCAATTCTGTTAATGCTGATCAGAGAATCTTTAATATACCCAATCCATGCGCACCTCTGTATTCCATCCAGTTTCACACAGTCCCTAAGCAGCGACTGAGTGAGAGCTGCATCTGGCTTATACCACATGAACAACCACAGGGCTAAGGGAGCCATTCTGACTATGTCCTCCACAAAGGGAAGACCCAATTCTGCATGGGGAATTATAGCTGGAACACTTTGGGGGAGAGACAAAAAACTTCTCAAAAACCTATTTTTGCTTCTTTGTAAGGAGGTTGCACCCATATAACCCCATAACCCGGCACCGTACATAGCTATTGCCGTGGGCCTAGCCTATGGATCAATGTAATGGGTTTTAGAGGTGCACAGCCCAATTTTAGGATACATATACATAGGGCTGTCACTGCCTGAGTGTATTGAGCATCCTTAATTTCTCATAGGTCCTTCTAGTTAGATCCATTATCAAAGGGGCTCCCCAAATAAGAAAAAGTAGTTACGCTAGTCGGGTGATTACTTTCAATATAAAACTGAGGAGCTTTACTTTTTGGACAGCCACATATCATAGTGTAAGATTTTGCTCTGTTAGTGGACAGTCAAAGCAGCCTCATAAATGCTACAAATCTGTTCAAGAGTCCCTGTAGGCCCTAGCATACATTAAGACTGGGTGGGGTCTGTCAGCGATCTTAGGGGGATCTGCCTTTTCATTAATCAGAGCCTCCTCTAGGCCATTTATATAAAATGTAAACAAAAAAGGTGCTAAAGCACATCCCTGTCTCACCCCTTTCCCTACCTTAAAGTGGCTTGTGCAATGCCCCTCATGCCCAAATCTGACCTTAGCTACCATGTTATTATGGAGTTGGGCTAGCAGGGACTCTAGCTTAGAGTCTGCTCCTTTACTAATCAGCATCCCCCACAGTTTATTTCTGACCACATTGTCAAATGCTGCTAACAAATCCATAAACGCCATATAGAGACACCCTTGCTTCGCCCCCACATACTTTCTCTTATCAGGTGGAGATTTAAACACTGGTCAACTGATCCTATCGCCTTCCTAAAACCATACCGTGAGTCTACTAAAATGTTGTTATCTGTTGCCCAGCTTTCCAGGTGGGCCGGCAAAATTATCCTAAAGATTTTTGCTGTGACATCAATTAGAGAGATTGGGTGATAGCAGGCCGGATCATTCTGATCTCCCTTTTTGAAGATTGGAACAAAAAGAGCACTAGACCAAGATGGGGGAGGGACTGATGTTGATGCAGCCCTAAACACGTTAGCCAAAATTGGCACCCACAGATCAACATTATTCTTAAAAAGGTCAGCTGGTACACCATCAGGCCCTGGGGCTTTGATGGGTAGTGAATCATTAATTGCCACCGCCACCTCGTCCGGATGTATATCCATCCCCTTGTACCCAAGATTAGTAAAATCTATAATAGTGGTACTGTCACTCTCCCCAGGGTGACATTCGTACATCTTTTTAAAATGTGTGATCCAACTATGCTCTGGGATATAAACCTCAACACCCTTGTGTGGGTTAGAGGTGAAATAAGGGGTATTAACAACCTTCCAGAACTGCACTCCATAATTGGACACCGAAGCGACTGCTAACTTCTCCCAAGCATCTTCCCTAATCATCTTTTTCCTTGCTACGACTGCCTTCTTATACTGAGCCCTGCATCTAGCTACTTCTGTTTGATCTCTCGGAACCTTCTTTAGCTCTCTTTCAGGATTGCAATGGGCATACGTCGTGATTCTGTCAAACCACTTTACTGGCTTTACCATGGAGGGTTGACTGGGAAGAGTTAAATGAGCCCTAACAGCGAAACAAATGTCTGCAAAGGCCCCCAAGATCTGAGCTGGAGATTACTCTAATTTTAAACAGACTTTGCAATTGGGCAGGTTTTTACCCACAACATCCGACAGGAGAGCTTCCTTGTCCACTTTTTGGCACTTAGCTAACACACCCCTGTTCTTGTGGAACTCTATAGGGCCCCTTTTTCCTGCGGGATTCTCAGCTTGGGGCCAAATCTGATTTTAATAACAAGCGGGTTGTGATCACTGTGGCCACTCAGGGCCACCTGAAAACTCTCCAGGGTATGCAACCATGACCTTGAGATCAGAATATGGTCAATAACAGATCCGTGACCTCTCCCGGTAAAAGTAGTAACCGGACCAGTTGTCTTTAGAGCAAAACCACATGTCATTACCAGATCATGCAACCTCATAAGATTATTTAACTTGTCACCACAAGGATTATGGGCAAAATGGAGATAATTGCCATCCTCTTCGTCAAATGTGCCAAAGATCTTATCATCTCCTATAGAGCAGAGAGAAACATTAAAGTCCCCACCCCACACAAATATATCATCCCTCTCTAGGCAGCATAGCATTTCCTCAATGGCCTGCTCTAGGTCCAATAAAATCTCGACATTGGACTTCATAAAACTATTGTGATAGAAGTTCTTCAAAAGCATCCTTAACCTTTAACATTACTAGTTGATAATACGGGGAGTCCGTCCTGCTGTCAATTATTATAGTCGGCTGTTGAGGCTTTAAGAGGAACTTTCCCCTTGTATAATTCAGACCGAGATGTTTTTTTGTTTTTCTGGGAAGTGGACAAGTGGAAACCTTTAACAATTTCTCCTAAGACGTACATACTTCCCTTTTTCAATTTGTAAAGGCTCTAATCTTTCTATCTTGAAGGGTTTTCCTTGAAAATCAGTGGCACATCTTACGTTGCTGAAGTTTATGGGTCGAGTGCAAGCAATAAATGCACTGAACATGTGGATCATCCAAGTGGACTTGTGTTTTTTAGAAAGGCCCACAGGGTCTGAGGAGGACTTTCTTAGATGTCTAATCCATGGTAGGATTAGAGATACTTGGTCCAGAAATCAAACCCCCACTGAAAAATTGACTAAGTGGTTGAAATAGCCAGAGATGCCAGAAAAGGAAGGCATTGAGGCATCTTGGTACAGATGAAGAGCAGAGATATGTAGATCCCATGCACACAGGAGATGCGGCAGAAATCTGAACTATGATGACTTCAGGGCAGTTGTAGGAAGTTGGCTCTGTATTTACTATTTCAAAGTAAGAAATAGTGTGCAGAGTCCAAGGGTTCCCTTAGAGGTAAGATAGTGGCAAAAAGAGATAATTGTAATGCTCTATTTTGTGGTAGTGTGGTCGAGCAGTAGGCTTATCAGAGGGTAGTGTTAAGCATTTGTTGTACACACACAGGCAATAAATGAGGAACACACACTCAAAGACTTACTCCAGGCCAATAGGTTTTTATATAGAAAAATATATTTTCTTAGTTTATTTTAAGAACCACAGGTTCAAGATTTACAAGTAATACTTCAAATGAAAGGTATTTCACTCAGGTATTCTAGGAACTTTTAATAATCACAATAGCATGTACAGTTTTGACAACAATGGCAATAAGCTATTTTAAAAGTGGACACAGTGCAAAAATCAACAGTTCCTAGGGGAGGTAAGTATTTGTTAAGTTCACAGGTAAGTAAAACACTTACAGGGTTCAAAGTTGGGTCCAAGGTAGCCCACCTTTGGGGGTTCAAGGAAACCCCAAAGTTGCCAGACCAGCAGATCAGGGCCGGTCAGGTGCAGAGGTCAAAGTGGTGCCCAAAACACATAGGCTTCAATGGAAATAGGGGTGCCCCTGTTCCAGTCTGCCAGCAGGTAAGTACCTGCGTCCTCGGAGGGCAGACCAGGGGGATTTTGTAGGGCACCGGGGGGGGGGGACACAAGCAGGCACAGAAAGTACACCCTCAGTGGCACAGGGGCGGCCGGGTGCAGAGTGTAAACAGGTGTTGGGTTTCTGATAGGAATCAATGGGGAGAGCCGGGGGTCTTTTCAACGATGCAGGCAGGCACAGGGGGGGCTCCTCGGGGTAGCCACCACCTGGGCTAGGCAGAGGGTCGCCTGGGGGTCGCTCCTGCACTGGAGTTCAGTTCCTTCAGGTCTTGGGGGCTGCGGGTGCAATGCTGGTTCCAGGCATCGGGTTCCTTGTTACAGGCAGTCGTGGTCAGGGGGAGCCTCTGGATTTCCTCTGCAAGCGTCCCAGTGGGGGGGTCAACTCTGGCTACTTACGGGCTCGCAGTCGCCGGGTAGTCCTCCCTGTAGTGTTAGTTTTCCGCAGGTCGAGCCGGGGGCATCGGGTGCAGAGTGGAAAGTCTCACGCTTCCGGCGGGAAACGTGTGGTCTTTAAAAGTTGCTTCTTTGTTGCAGAAAGTTGCAGTTTGTTGAACAGGGCCGCTGTTCTTGGGAGTTTCTTGGTCCTTTAGATGCAGGGTAGTCCTCTGAGGCTTCAGAGGTCACTGGACCCTGTTGGATACGTCACTGTTGTAGTTTCTTCGAAGTAGGGAGACAGGCCGGTGGGGCTGGGGCCAAATCAGTTGTTGTCTCCGTCTTCACTGCAGGGCTTCAGGTCAGCAGTCCTTCTTCTTCTTTAGGTTGCAGAAATCTACTTTCCTAGGTTCTGGGGTGCCCCTACATACTGAATTTAGGGGTGTGTTTAGGTATGGGAGGGCAGTAGCCAATGGCTACTGTCCTTGAGGATGGCTACACCCTCCTTGTGCCTCCTCCCTGAGGGGAGGGGGGCACATCCCTATTCCTATTGGGGGAATCCTCCAAAATCAAGATGGAGGATTTCTAAAGGCAGGGGTCACCTCAGCTCAGGACACCTTGGGGGCTGTCCTGACTGGTGGGTGACTCCTCCTTGTTTTTCTCATTATCTCCACTGGACTTGTCGCCTGAAGTGGGGGCTGTGTCCAGGGGGCGGGCATCTCCACTAGCTAGAGTGCCCTGGGGCATTGTAACACAAAGCCTGAGCCTTTGAGGCTCACTGCTAGGTGTTACAGTTCCTGCAGGGGGAGGTGTGAAGCACCTCCACCCAGAGCAGGCTTTTGTTTCTGTCCTCAGAGAGCACAAAGGCCCTCACCACATGGGGTCAGAAACTCGTCTCTCAGCAGCAGGCTGGCACAGACCAGTCAGTCCTGCACTGAACAATTGGGTAAAATACAGGGGGCATCTCTAAGATGCCCTCTGTGTGCATGTTTAATAAATCCAACACTGGCATCAGTGTGGGTTTATTATTCTGAGAAGTTTGATACCAAACTTCCAAGTATTCAGTGTAGCCATTATGGAGCTGTGGAGTTCGTTTTTTGACAAACTCCCAGATCATATACTTAATATGGCCACACTGTACTTACAATGTCTAAGAATAGACTTAGACACTGTAGGGGCATATTGCTCATGCAGGTATGCCTTCACCTGTGGTATAGTGCACCCTGCCTTAGGGCTGTAAGGCCTACTAGAGGACTGACTTACCAATGCCACAGGCAGTATTTTGTGGGCATGGCATTCTGAGGGGAATGCCATGTCGAATTTGCCTTTTTCTCCCAACCAACACACACAGTCTACAATGGCAGTTTGCATGTTAGGTGAGGGGTCCCTTAGGGTGGTGCAACATATGCTGCAGCCCTTAGGGACCTTCCCTTTTCACAGGGCCCTTGGTACCACTGGTAACTTTGACAAGGGACTTATCTGTGTGCCAGGGGTGTGCCAATTGTGGAAACAATGGTACATTTTAGGTGAAAGAACACTGGTGCTGGGGCCTGGTTAGCAGGGTCCCAACACACTTCTCAGTCAAGTCAGCATCAGTATCAGGCAAAAAGTGGGGGGTAACTGCAACAGGGAGCCATTTCCTTACAGCAGTGTTAAATTCAGAGCACCTTCACCAGAGCGTCTGCTGGATTTCAAGTCATATGCAATAAGCTTGATTGGCTACTAAGATAATCTTTTTTATCTTGTTTACATAGCTTATTGATGTCTTCTGTTACATGTACCCAGAGGCTCCTACCTTTCCTATAGGCAATGATTCAAGCATGTAAATCAATGATCTAAAGCGTAGGAACACAGCTTTAATAAAAAAAAGGATACCTGGTATTTTCAAACAGAAATACTGTTTTTCATGAAAAATACAACTTTCTGATAATTACAGTTATTTATCCAAAACGAACAATGTGTATTCATGGGGAAATGTCTATTTATTCAAATGCTGATAGTCTGATGGTTTGGAAAAAGTGACTGTCTGTATTAATTGTACCTATATCTGGTATTTAGGTGAGAATTCATATTGGGTCTGAGATGTTGGGAGAAACAAATGGCTGATTTTCATTTCATTTGGCTGAATTTGGGTTCTTGATACCAGGACGACCTGTGGCTGTTTCTTTATGACTTGATTGAAGGCATTTGATAAGCTAAAGTGATAAAAAAAAGTTTGATATTATCACTACAGGATTCTGAGATTAGATTTGTAGTTCTTGAGTAACCAGGTTGTTAATCCAGCCAGCTCCAGTTAGCTCGGTGCAGTTGAGCAAGAGCATTTATATATGCATATGTAGGATTTGTCTGGCTTTCTTCTTTACGGTTCATGATTATGAAATCTGTAAACCCTTTGATTTGTCTACCCTGTGTCTTCCAAGTATATGTTCAGTCAGGTCTCATGACCGAGAATCTATTCTGAAGGGCAGGATGGAAATATTGAGTGAATTAGACACTTAGGACCATATTTATACTCTGTTTGCGCCGAATTAGCGTCATTTTTTCTTATGCCAATTTGACGCAAACCTAACTCCATATTTATACTTTGGCGCTAGACCCATCTAGTGACAAAGTTATGGAGTTAGTGTCATTGTTTTTACTGTGAAAACCTACCTTGCGTCAATGAGATGCATGGTAGGTGTTCCCGTGCAAAAAATGACTCAAAGACCTTAATGACTTATTTATCCTCCCGTGTGCAAATTACACATGGGAGGTAGGCGAGTCTAAATAATGTCGCTAAGCCTGCTTAGCGCCATTATTCAATGCCTGGGTCAGGGCAGGCGTTAGGGGACCACAGGTGCCCTCTCCAAGCCTCAGGGACAACCCCCCCCAACCAGAGGGACAGCGGAGGATGTGGGATCCCATCCCAGGTAAGTGGAGGTAAGTACTGGGTAGTTTTTTGTTTAATTTTTTTAAGTGGCATAGGGGGCCCTCAAATGGGCCCACCTACATGGCACTGGTTGCAATGGCCATGCCAGGGAACCCTTGTCCCGTGTGCTGGCCATTGGGGTGGCGGGCATGACACCTGCCTTTTCGAAGGCAGGAGTCATGTGGCATCGTAGGTCCAGCACCATGAAATGACCCTAATCTGGTTAGAGTCATCCAGCCAAGCGTAATTTTTTAGTGCTAAGCACCCATCTCCCATAGAGCCACCCCTATCCGGCTAACGTAATTTTCCATGACGTTAGCCCACCCTTTGTGCTGGCTAGCGCCATTCCATAAATATGGTATCCGGCTAGCATCAATGGTGCTAGCCGGTGATAACGTTTTTTGACACAAACCTCCGTTAGCGCAGGTTTGCGTCAAAAAGTATAAGTATGGACCAAAGGCCCTAGCGCCTCTTAACGCCACACTAGCATAATTTTTTAATGCTAATGTGACGTTAAGGAGGCAATTCTCCTACGCTGTATGTACAAAGTAGCGCAATGCTTGCATTGCCCCACTTTACGCCCCCTTGCACCACATTATGTCTGCGCTGGACATAATGTATGCAAGGGGGGCTTTCCCCCTAAGTGAGGACTGTAAAAATGGCGCACTGAAATTTACAAAATTTCACTGTTTTTTTTTTTTTTGCATCATTTTTAATGCCTGCTCAAAGCAGGGGATAAAATGATGTGCCCATTACTTTCTTATGGGCCTCCCTTTACTTTGCAGGATTAGCACCACAATTTATGGCGGTAACCCAGAATAGTACCACAATAGCATCATAAACTTTGACGCTATTGTCCTAACATGCGTCATGGTGCACAGTATTGTAAGTACAGCACACACTTGGTATCGTTAAGTGGGCGCAAGAAAAGTGGCACAACACAGCTGATGCGCCACTTTCTTGTAAATATGTCCCTCAATACTTTGGAAAATGAAAGGGCGTGTGACAAGGCCTAAAAAAGTTGAAAGGCAATTTCTTCAGTTCAATTCAGCACAGATTTTTAGGACCAACACCTTTCAAAGTGAGCCAACCTCCACTGCCCTGTAGCTGTTTGCAAATTTTACTGTTAATTTGTGCTAGAGTTCTTACGAGTATTTACTGTTGTCTAAAGCTGAAACATTTTTAAGTTAAGAGGTTTTCAAGTTGGCAGAAATGTATAAAAGGAAGCACAGTATCAAAAAGAGATTCACAACAGGTTAGGTACAATATGTTGTTTAAAAAGTCCTTACCCTGGCAAAGCAATTAAGGAGACGTTTATCATAATCATCTGTAACCCTGCCTCCATATTGCACTTCTCCAATCATGTACCTTATAGTGCTCCATGAGACACCCTATGAGTACAGCAAATTAAAATTACTCAATTTATTTAGGTAATAACAATATTACTATATTGTAGTGGCAGAAGCATTTACAATACAAAATCACACTGCATTGGGCTGGAATACATTTTTTACCTTCAGTAAATCTATTTGTGATGGATGCTGTAGATACATTTAAATTATTCATCTTTAAATGTATTCAAAGTGCCAGACTGGATCCTGAAACTGTTTCTAAGTAATAGCTCCAGTCATACACCTGTGCCTCCCAACAGATGCAACAGCAGTGCCCCATATTTAGCACCATATTGCGCCATCATATTGGTTCTTGCTTCTTTTTCCAGGCTCTTCAGAGATAAGAAGGAAAATCGAAAACAGAAGAACAAGTTACTTACCTTTAGTAATGCACTTTTTGGTAGAGACTATCTAGTCGCACATTCCTAACCTTTGAATTTCCCAGGCGTCAGATTGGATCTGGAAGTTTTTTGCATGAGCAGTACCCTTGCACGCAGTTAGGTGACGTCGATTGGTTCCGTGTGGCGTCGTCCGCGCCGGAAGTGATGATGCGGTCACATATATAGACACCACCTCAGTGTACTGACGTCAGTTACTTTTCACGACTTTCCACTGTAGAGCCATGAAGTGCACTGACAATGGTGTGTCCAAACTAGGGCCCTGAAAGGGAGTATTCATAGCCCTAAAAATCTATACACAGAGCGGGGAGGATGGGAGGGTTGGTAAGGTATCTTCAGCTAGACATAGGGCCTGATTACAACTTTGGAGGAGGTGTTAATCCGTCCCAAATGTGACGGATATACCGCCAGCCTTATACGAGTTCCATAGGATATAATGGACTCGTAATACGTCTGGTGGTATATCCGTCACTTTACCGTCACTTTTGGGACGGATTAACACCTCCTCCAAAGTTGTAATCAGGCCCATAGGGGGTCATTACAACATTGGCGGTAAAAGGCGCTTACCGCCGTACAGAAGACCGCCAATACACCGCCGCGGCATTCCGCCACAGCTATTATGACACACATCTCGGAATCCGCCGAAATTCAGACACCCACACAAGTCCGCCACACCAAAGGTCAGTGATAAACTGTCGAAAACGAATCCTCCACCGTCACGCCAACAGAAACACGCCCATGCTATTACGACCTATGAATCCATGCAGCAGTCTTTCAACCGCAGTATTCCATTGGCGGTACACCCCGCCGCGCTCAAAATACACACACATCTCCAAAACACCGCCACATTTGGACAATTCAAAATACACACACCTGATACACATACAAACACCACTCCCACACACCCAACACAATATAAAACACACACCCACATCACCCACAAACCCCTACGACCAAAAAGTAGAGACGAAGGCGACAGAGAGAGCACAGCAATAGACAACCCCACCACACAGAGGCACACAACACCATCACCCACACAAAGTCCACGCACAAAACACCCCACATCACTACACATCACCACACTCATCACCACATACACCACCCCACACATCACCTACACCACCCAATGGCACGCCAAAGACACCCCAGGTTTTCGGAGGAGGAGCTCAGGGTAATGGTGGAGGAAATCGTACGGGTAGAGCCACAGCTATTTGGATCACAGGTGTAGCACACCTCTATAGCTAGGAAGATGGAGCTATGGCGAAGAATTGTGGACAGGGTCAACGCAGTGGGACAGCACCCAAGAAATCGGGAGGACATCAGGAAGAGGTGGAACGACCTACGGGGGAAGGTGCGTTCTGTGGTCTCCAGGCACAACATCGCAGTTCAGCGGACTGGCGGCGGACCCCCACCTCCTCCCACACAACTAACAACATGGGAGGAGCAGGTCTCGACCAGTATGCATCCTGAGGGCCTCGGAGGAGTCGGTGGAGGAATGGACACTGGTAAGTAAAATCTTAACTATCATATCCCCCACCCTACCTGCATGCTATCACACACCCCCACCATCACCCCCTCCCCATCAGTCCAACTCCTCACTAATGTACTACTAACACAAACCACACATCCCAACACCAAGCCCTGCATGACACAACAAAGCATGGACACCCATCACTAAAGCATGCGCACTGCACATACCCATAACAACCCCTAACCATCATCACACAAGCCCCCACACAGGAATGCTAGCACTGGGGCACACCCTCACCCACCCATTGCACACCATGACACACACAGATGCAATAATCATGCTTTTATACCCCTGCAGGGCCACTACCTAACGTCCCCAGACAGGAGGGTCCAGACATCTCTACCCCACCCACAGAAGAGGCCCACAGTGATGACAGCAGCTCTGGCCAACTGGATCCAGATGACCAGCCCGGACCATCGTGGGCCTTGCGACAGTCGGTTACCCTCGCACAGGCACAGCCCAACACTGACCTTCCACCCTCTGGAAACACCAGTACAGCACCCACCCAGTGGGCCCATGCCTCCGTCCCCAGGACACATCAATCAGCTGTGAGTCCACCACTACAGGGAACCCAGGATAACCCACCACCCCAACAACAACAGGGACCTGGGGGCAGTGGTAGTGGGCACACGGTCCAGGGGACGGAGGCACAGGAACACAGGGGAACTGGGAGGGCTGCTGTGCGACAGGGGACGGACAGGCCAAGGGAACCCACTCTCCACAAGGCCCTCTCCTCCATAATGGGAGCATACCACCACTCCCAGGAGACGATGGCTACGGTCCTGGCCAAGTTTCAGGAGACCCAGCGCCTGCGGGAGGAACAGTATTTGGGGTTCAGAGAGGAACTCAGAACCATCAGCTCCGCCCTGGGCACCATCGTAAGGGTACTGAAGGACATACAGAACACCATGAGGGACACCGTGGCACTCCAAGGGGCCCCTGACACTAGCCTGGACGATGAACTACCCACCACCTCCGCCGGCGCTAGTGAACAGGACGCCCCGCCACAGGACCACCACACCAGCACCCCACCCCTGCAGATGCAGAACCACCCCGCAAGCGGTCCCTGAGATCCAGGAACAGGACAGAGCACGATGGCAAGACCCCCGCCAAGAAATGAGACCACCCTGATTGTCATCCCACTGTCCCACTTCGTAACCCTGTCCAGATTAGAACTGCCCCAGCTCCACTTCCTATGCCCATATGGGCAGTGCACCTGTAAGACTAATAGACTGGACTCTGCCATGGACATTCCTCCACCATCACCCATCACCATTTTACCACCCCCTCCAATAATTAGCACTTCAATAAACACCCTTGAACCACAAAACAATCTGGAGTCAGTCTGTGATTTTGAAAATGTGTATTAGCTATGACAATGACAAAATCTGTTCTCAATATTAATGTCAACATACCTATGTCACACAGCACAAGTCCATGAACGATGCAAGCAGATGACACACGTTGGTAACCACACCTGTGAAACCGTAATGGAAATGTACAACTCAGTTACCAAATACTGCTTGAAATTGACAGACAGGATAGAGGTAGAAGTGTGAAAGTAAAAGTATTAACAAAGAAAGTGTTCTCACCTGTGTGTCACTGGAAATATTGCTGTATGACTGAGTCCCTATCTTCTTCCTCTGCTTCCTCCTCATCACTGTCCACAGGCTCCACAGCTGCCACAACACCGTCATCTGGACCATCCTCCTGCAGAAAAGGCACCTGGTGTCACAAAGCAAGATTGTGAAGCATAGAGCAGGCGATGATGATCTGGCACACCTTCCTTGGTGAGTAGAATAGGGAACCACCTGTCATATGGAGGCACCTGAACCTGGCCTTCAGGAGGCCGAAGGTGCGTTCGATCACCCTCCTAGTCCGCCCATAGGCCTCATTGTAGTGTTCCTCTGCCCTGGTCCTGCGATTCCTCACTGGGGTCAATAGCCATGACAGGTTGGGGTAACCAGAGTCCCCTAATAGCCACACCAGGTGCCTCTGGAATTGACCCATCACGTAAAGGATGCTGCTATTCCGCAGGATGTAGGCGTCATGCAGTGAGCCAGGGAACATAGCATTTACCTGCGAGATGTACTGGTCTGCCAAACATACCATCTGTACATTCATCGAATGATAACTCTTCCGGTTCCTGTACACCTGTTCACTCCTGTGGGGGGACCAGAGCTACATGGGTCCCATCAATGGCACCTATGATGTTAGGGATATGTCCCAGGGCATAGAAGTCACCTTTAACTGTAGCCAAATCCTCCACCTGAGGGAAAACGATGTAGCTCCTCATGTGTTTCAGCAGGGCAGACAACACTCTGGACAACACGTTGGAAAACATAGGCTGGGACATCCCTGATGCCATGGCCACTGTTGTTTGAAATGACCCACTTGCTAGGAAATGGAGCACTGATAGCACCTGCACTTGAGGGGGGATTTCTGTGGGATGGCGGATTGGTGACATAAGGTCTGGCTCCAACTGGGTACACAGTTCCTGGATTGTGGCACGGTCAAACCTGTAGGTGATGATTAAATGTCGCTCCTCCATTGTCAACAGGTCCACCAGCGGTCGGTACACCGGAGCATTCCACCATCTCCTCACATGTCCCAGCTGACGGTGCCTAGGAAGGACAACAGCGACCACAGAGTCAAGCAATTCAGAGGTACGTACCCACAGCTACACAGAACACGAAACAAAATCCAAAAAGTTGTCTGTATGTGTGTTGAGTCCAGGCCTAGGTATGTGTGACGCAGTTGAAAATGAAGCCATGTGGGCCCCTGAAATGGTGGATGCCTGACCTCTAAAGTGGGACAATGGGATGTGAGGTAACTGCGTTGGCATTGTACACCGTCGCGGTAGGCGGTCGTAGACCGCGGCGCAATGCTGCATTGGTTAACATTGGACCCTATGGGTCCCAGGAGCCAATGACGAAGTGCGCCGGCGGTGATGATACGCACCGCTGCGGACGTCACTGCTGTGGACGTGACCGCCATTTTCTATCTGTTCAATCACTCGATACCTGATCTTCGACAGGAGAGGACCTACACTGCAAGTGCTGCTGTGACCTCGGGCTGGAAGAGACATTGGCACGTGCGTCTGGGGAAAGGGCCCCTGCCTTCACTGCACAGGAGTTGGAGAAGCTCGTGGACGGGGTCCTCCCCCAGTACACGCTACTCTATGGTCCTCCAGACCAACAGGTGAGTACATAGGGTGCAAGTTGTATGGGCTATGCCTGGGTGGAGAGGGCTGGATGTAAGAAGAAAGGGGGCAGAGTTCTGTGAGCATGAAGGAGTGTGAATGCATGTGCCACATGGCAAGGGCAGGGATGTGGGCCACTCACTTCGACGGTGCAGTTGGTAATGACTTCTCTTCTTCCCCTGTACATGTCATGTAGGTCAGCACCCAACAGAAGAAGGATATTTGGCGTGCCATCGCAAAGGACGTCCGTACCCTGGGGGCCCACCAGAGACGGAGCACCCACTGCCGTAAAAGATGGGAGGACATTCGCCGCTGGAGCAAGAAGACGGCGGAGGCTCAGCTGGGGATGGCCTCCCAACGTGGGAGGGGTGCCCGTCGCACCATGACCCCCCTGATGTTCTGGATCCTGGCGGTGGCCTACCCTGAGTTGAATGGGCGCATGAGGGTATCACAGCAGACACAAGGGGGTGAGTACACCCTCATTCTGGGGACTTTGCGCGAAGTTGAGGGATTTGGGTGTGGGAGGAGGACTGTGGGTTTCCCTAGGCCAGGGCGACTTCCGTAGGCTAGGCCCCTCCGTAATGCAGGCCATGTGGCACTCCGCCCCACCGCAGTAGAGTGACAAGTACAGGTATACATGCCCCTGTGGCATCCATGTGTGCAGATGTCCACCATAGCGATGTAGGCCATATCCCAGGAATTGCATTTGTAGAGGCCAGGAGCACGGCTTAGTGCAGGGGGCTGCTGTGTCTGTATTGTCCGCCAACGGTAGCGGTAAGCCATGCACTCAACCTGTCTTTCTTCTGTTCCCCCCCCTTTTTGTGCTCTCCCTGTTCTTTTGTGCATCAGCATCATCAGGCGGAGGTACAGTGGCACCGGAGCACAAGGGGGCTGCATCCCACATGGCCAGGGAGGGCCACACCACGGACTCTGAATACACCAGTTGGACGGAGGGCGATGGGAGCTTCACGGCGGTCACTGGATCAGCAAGCAGCGACACGGACTCGTCCTTCGATGGGAGCTCCCTTGTGGTGGCAGCACCATCTGTGCCCCCCACTTCTACAGGTACAGCCGCCACCCCCCCTACCAGCACCGCCCTCCCAGCAGTCCCTCAGCCCTCGCCCCGTGCCTGCTCACCCAGGAGGATGGGCATCACCTTCGCCCCAGGCACCTCAGCCCCTGCCCCTGTCACCCCTGCTGCCCTCAGTGAGGAGGCCATTGACCTCCTCAGGTCACTCACTGTTGGGCAGTCTACCATTGTGAATGCCATCCAGGGTGTAAAAAGGGAGTTGCAACACACTAATGCATTCCTGGAGGCAGCCATTGTCCCTGTGTCTAGCCTCCCCCCTCCAACTTCCTCCACCCAGACCCAATCCCCTGTACCTCAGCCTATCCCAAGCACACCATCAGACCAGCCTGCACACACCTCAACACACAAGGGCAGCTCAGGCAAACATAGGCACCACACATCCCACAGGCACTCACAAAAGCATCACCAACATACAGACACAACAACATCCACTGCCTCCACTGTGTCCCCCTCCTTGTCGTCCCCCTCCTCCCTCCCAGTCTCGTCTACACTCTCACCTGCATGCACTACCACTACAGCCACTATGACTCGCACCAGAACACCCAGCACCACACCCCGCTCACCTGCACTCACCACCCCCACTACCATTTACACGTCCCCTGTGTCCTCTCCCAGTGTGTCTGTGACGCCCCCTCCCAAAGTACACAAACGCGGACACACACACACCCAACATCCATCCACCTCACGACAGCCTCCAGAACATGCACCTGCACCCAAATGATCAAATGTTACACCTCCTACAACCACCTCCTCTTCCTCCACTCCCAGACCCCCTCCAGCTACCCGTCCCAGTGTTCCTAAGAAACTTTTCCTGAGCAACGTTGACCTCTTTCCCACCACCCCCCCTCCAATTCATAGGTTCCGTAGTAGCACCTCAGCCACAAAAGGTCCGGTACCAGTGGTGCCTGTTAGAGGTATGTGGAGTGCACCGGGCACCAGGGCAGCCAGTGTGACATGGAGCCAAAGCACAGCCAGTCCCCCCCGTGAAGCACCAGAAGTTGGACAGTGCCCAACGGGAGAGGGTGAAGACTCCTGCCGGCAAAGGCGCTCACAAGGGTCCCGGGGGGGAGTGCCGAGTCAGCTGTGACTCCTCCCAAGGTGGGGAAGGGGCAGAAGAAAGCGCTAAAGTCTGGGAAGAGCAGCACGGCGGAGAAGGCCGCCATCATCCCCGCTGCCCAGGACGCCACCGCCAGCCCCATCGTCACTGGTCAGAAGACCACCGCCAGAGTCAGTGCCCAGGAGGGCAGCACAATCGTCACTGGTGAGGAGACCACCGCCAGAGTCAGTGCCCAGGAGGGCAGCACAATCGTCACTGGTCAGGAGACCACTGCCAGAGTCAGTGCCCAGGAGGGCAACACAATCGTCACCGGTCAGGAGACTACCGCCAGAGTCAGTGCCCAGGAGGGCCCCGGCAGCCACAGCCTCGCTGGGCAATGAGGGACCGCCATGGCACACACAGCTGTACAGGTCAGAGACAGCAAAGTCAAGCACCGCTGAACAGGGCAAAGACCGCTATGGCAAGCACTGCTGAACAGGGCAAGCACCGCTGAACAGGTCAAAGACCGCCATGGCAAGCACCGCTGAACAGGTCAAGCACCGCTGAACAGGGCAGGCACCGCTGAACAGGTCAGAAACTGCAAAGTCAAGCATCGCTGAACAGGGCAGAAACCGGCATGGCAAGCACCGCTGAACAGGTCAGAAACTGCAAAGTCAAGCACCGCTGAACAGGGCAGAAACCGCCATGGCAAGCACCGCTGAACAGGGCAAGCACCGCTGAACAGGGCAGAAACCACCATGGCAAGCACCGCTGAACAGGGCAAGCACCGCTGAACAGGGCAAAGACCGCCATGGGAAGCACCGCCAACTCAAGCATCGCTAGCCCATGTGCGGCAGGGGCGGTGACGGAACTGGGACCGTCACGGGGAGAGTGATGCACTCTGGGCACCAGTCCCCCTCCAGAACCAGTGGAGACTGTTATCCACTTGAGAGTCTGTGGTTTTGCACTCCCCAGGATGGTACAGTGGGCAAACCACCCACTGCAAAGGCTTGTGAGACTGTGGCTATGTACTCCCCAGGATGGTACAGTGGGCAAACCACCCACTGTAGAGACTTGAGAGACTGTGGCTTTGCACTCCCCAGGATGGTACAGTGGGCAAACCACCCACTGCAAAGACTTGAGAGACTGTGGCTTTGCACTCCCCAGGATGGTACAGTGGGCAAACCACCCAATGCAAAGACTTGTGGGACTGTGGCTTTGCACTCCCCAGGATACATCAATGGGCATGGAGCCCCGTCGTGGATCTGGCGTGGTGCTGTCATCCGGCTGAGGTGCCCCCCCTTCCCTTCCCCCTGAGGTGCCTGTTGTATTTCTATCTGATGCCCCTGCAGTGTTCTCTCCGTTTCTGGACAGGTATCGTGTGAGGGCCACGCCCATGCATTTTGGACCCAGTGGTCCACGGACATTGAATGGTGCATACCTGCACTACTAATCGTGATGTATATTTTTGGAATTTGTATATATATTTCTGTATATATTAGCTTACTGTATTTTGATACATTACAATGATTGTACTCATTTCCTTTTGTCTTTGCATTCTTCCGGGGGGGTTGTTACTGTGATGTTTGGAAATGCATTGGTGTGTGTGTTGTAGTGTGCGAGGGTCGGGGTGGGGGTGGGGGTGTTGCGTGTGTGTGTCCCTGACTTTTGCCTCCCCCCTCCCCTATGTCGTAGGTGCAGTACTCACCGTTTTCTTCGGCGCCAGTGTTGCTGATGTTCGTAGAGGAGCAGGAACACTATCGCAGGGAGTATTTGGAGTTCCGGCTCCATGGTGCCCTCCTTCCTCGTGGAGTGTGTTAAGGTGAGCGTTTTCCCATTGAAATGGCTGTTTCTGCCGTGTTTTTATCCACAGTGAATCTGCCCCGGAAAAGGTGGCGGATGGGCCTGTTGTAATACTGTGGGCGGTACTTTGTCTTCCGCCTGTCTGTTGGCGGTGACCGCTGCTTGTCTGTACCGCCGTGGCAGTCGGAGTGTTAATGTGGCTGTCTATGTTGGTGGTTTCCGCCACGGTCATAATTCCCTTTTTTTTTCCACGGCCTGTTTGCGGTATTACCGCCGCTTTAACACCGTCCGCCAGGGTTGTAATGACCCCCATATTCTAGTTGCAGATTCCTTACCTTTGAATTTTCCCCAAGCGTCAGACTCGATCCAGAGATTTTTCTTCGAGCAGTACCTCTGCGTGCCGCCCGGTGGCGTTGGTAGACTCCACGAGCATCAATGGCGTTGTGCTCGCTGTGATGACATCGCGGTCATATATATGCGCCACTCCGGTGCGCTGACGTCAGTTTCTTTTCACGACTTTTCACGCCCGTAGCACGGAGCCATGAATACAACTGAGAGTGGTGCACCAAAACTAGGGCCCTTAAAGGAAAGTTCCTGTCCCTAGAAATCAGTTTGCAGCACAGGTATGATGGGCGGGTCGGTAAGGAATCTGCAACTAGAATATGTCTCTACCAGATATTTAGTTTCCGAAGGTAAGTAACTTGTACATCTGATAGAGACTTCTAGTTGCAGATTCCTTACCTTTGAATGGATACCCGAGCAATACCATCCGCAGTATTTGGCTGCAAACCAAGATCATACCAAAAAGTCCTGCAGGACCGAACGGCCAAAGTAGCTGTCTCTTCGGACCTGTCTAGACAGTAGTGTTTGGTAAAAGTGTGCAGAGATGCTCACGTTGCTGCCTGACAGATATCCAGGACTGGAACGCCCCGTACTAGTGCTGTGGTAGCAGCATTAGCTCTGGTGGAGCGAGCTGGCAAATCTTCAGGAGTTTGATTTTCAGCCAGAGTGTAGCACATTTTGATGCATAAGAGTAATGAAATGGTCCTCTTCTGCACGCCTTCACCTTCTTTGCACTCACATATCCCACAAAGAGTTGATCATCCACCCGGAATTCTTTGGTATGATCAAGATAGAACGCCAACGCTCTTTTTGGGTCCGGACGGTGGAGTCTCTCCTCTTCATGAGAGGGATGTGGGGGTGCATAAAAGGTAGGCAAGGTGATGGACTGTCCAACATGGAAGGGTGTCACTACCTTAGGTAAAAAAGAAGCCGTCGTGCGAAGCACCACTTTGTCAGGATGTATGGCAATAAAAGGTGGCTTAGATGACAGAGCCTGGAGTTCACTAACTCTGCGGGCAGATGTAATGGCAACTAAAAAGACAGTCTTTAAAGTTGAGAGCCGTAAAGGACAGTTGTGAAGCGGTTCAAACGGGGTACACAGAAGGTAAGTTAAGACCAGGTTGAGATCCCATTGAGGCATGATGAATGGGATAGGAGAAAGTGATGTGTGATGCCTTTAAGAAACCTCCCAACTATGGGAGATTTAAATAAGGAAGGCTGATGAGGTAACCTTAAGAAAGCAGAGATAGCAGAGAGGTATCCCTTAAGAGTGCCCAAGGTGGAACCCTGCCCGGCAAGGGAGAAGAACTTGAGAGAGGAGCAGATAGAGGATCGACAGAATTGTCGATGCACCATGCCACAAATTTCTTCCAACACAGGCGTATACAGTTTTAGTTGAGGGACACCTGGCTGCCAGGATAACGTCACAGACTTCGGGTGGCAAGTCGAAAGACGTCAACTGTCGCCGCTCAATCTCCACGCAAGAAGTCACAGAGTTGACAGGTTCGGGTGGAGGACCTTCCCCTGCTGCTGCGATAGAAGATCCTCCTGAAGAGGCAGTCTGATCGGAGGAGCTATGGCCAAGTTCAAAAGCTTGGGATACCAGACTCTCCATGCCCCTTCCGGAGCCACCAGTATTACTTGGGCCCAGTTTTGCCTGATCTTCTTCAGAACGCTGGCCAGAAGTGGTAACTACAATGCGCAAAACAGCTGACATTGTGCGTTCTCTATGGAGGCGAACAAGTCTAACCAAGGTTCCCCCCACTACAGTGTGAGAAGGTAGCCTCTTTCTAGCCTTGTTACCCCCACTTTTGGCCTGTTTGTGAGTGTATGTCAGGGTGTTTGTCACTGTTTTCACTGTCTCACTGGGATCCTGATAGCCAGGCCTCAGTGCTCATAGTGAAAACACTATGGTGGTCATTCCAACCCTGGCGGTCCATGACCGCCGGGTTGGAGGACCGCGGGAGCACCGCCGACAGGCCGGCGGTGCTCCAATGGGCATTCCGACCGCGGCGGTAAAGCCGCGGTCGGACCGGCAACACTGGCGGTCACCCGCCAGTGTACCGCCGCCCATTGGAATCCTCCAAGGCGGCGCAGCTAGCTGCGCCGCCGAGGGGATTCCGACCCCCCCTACCGCCATCCAGTTCCCGGCGGTCCGCCCGCCGGGAACCGGATGGCGGTAGGGGGGGTCGCGGGGCCCCTGGGGGCCCCTGCAGTGCCCATGCCACTGGCATGGGCACTGCAGGGGCCCCCGTAAGAGGGCCCCTAAATGTATTTCACTGTCTGCTGCGCAGACAGTGAAATACGCGACGGGTGCAACTGCACCCGTCGCACAGCTTTCACTCCGCCGGCTCGATTCCGAGCCGGCTTCGTTGTGGAAGCCTCTTTCCCGCTGGGCTGGCGGGCGGCCTGAAGGCGGCCGCCCGCCAGCCCAGCGGGAATGTCAGAATTACCGCCGCGGTCTTTCGACCGCGGAACGGTAACCTGACGGCGGGACTTTGGCGCAAGGTCAGAATGAGGGCCTATGTTTTCAGTATGGTTGTTATGTGTCACTGGGATCCTGCTGGTCAGGACCCCAGTGCTCATAGGTTTGTGGCCTATATGTATGTGTCACTGGGACCCTGTCACACAGGGCCCCAGTGCTCATAGGTGTGCATGTATATGTTCCCTGTGTGGTGCCTAACTGTCTCACTGAGGCTCTGCTAACCAGAACCTCAGTGGTTATGCTCTCTCATTACTTTCAAATTGTCACTAACAGACTAGTGACCAATTTTACCAATTCACATTGGCTTACTGGAACACCCTTATAATTCCCTAGTATATGGTACTAAGGTACCCAGGGTATTGGGGTTCCAGGAGATCCCTATGGGCTGCAGCATTTCTTTTGCCACCCATAGGGAGCTCTGACAATTCTTACACAGGCCTGCCAGTGCAGCCTGAGTGAAATAACGTCCACGTTATTTCACAGCCATTTTACACTGCACTTAAGTAACTTATAAGTCACCTATATGTCTAACCTTTACCAGGTAAAGGTTAGGTGCAAAGTTACTTAGTGTGAGGGCACCCTGGCACTAGCCAAGGTGCCCCCACATTGTTCAGAGCCAATTCCCTGAACTTTGTGAGTGCGGGGACACCATTACACGCGTGCACTACATATAGGTCACTACCTATAGGTAGCTTCACAATGGTAACTCCGAATATGGCCATGTAACATGTCTATGATCATGGAATTGCCCCCTCTATGCCATCCTGGCATAGTTGGCACAATCCCATGATCCCAGTGGTCTGTAGCACAGACCCTGGTACTTCCAAACTGCCCTTCCTGGGGTTTCACTGCAGCTGCTGCTGCTGCCAACCCCTCAGACAGGCAGCTGCCCTCCTGGGGTCCAGCCAGGCCTGGCCCAGGATGGCAGAACAAAGAACTTCCTCTGAGAGAGGGTGTGACACCCTCTCCCTTTGGAAAATGGTGTGAAGGCAGGGGAGGAGTAGCCTCCCCCAGCCTCTGGAGATGCTTTGTTGGGCACAGATGTGCCCAATTCTGCATAAGCCAGTCTACACCGGTTCAGGGACCCCTTAGCCCCTGCTCTGGCGCGAAACTGGACAAAGGAAAGGGGAGTGACCACTCCCCTGACCTGCACCTCCCCTGGGAGGTGTCCAGAGCTCCTCCAGTGTGCTCCAGACCTCTGCCATCTTGGAAACAGAGGTGCTGCTGGCACACTGGACTGCTCTGAGTGGCCAGTGCCACCAGGTGACGTCAGAGACTCCTTGTGATAGGCTCCTTCAGGTGTTGCTAGCCTATCCTCTCTCCTAGGTAGCCACACCCTCTTTTCTGGCTATTTAGGGTCTCTGTCTCTGGGGAAACTTCAGATAACGAATGCAAGAGCTCATCCGAGTTCCTCTGCATCTCTCTCTTCACCTTCTGATAAGGAAACGACTGCTGACCGCGCTGGAAGCCTGCAAACCTGCAACATAGTAGCAAAGACGACTACTGCAACTCTGTAACGCTGATCCTGCCGCCTTCTCGACTGTTTTCCTGCTTGTGCATGCTGTGGGGGTAGCCTGCCTCCTCTCTGCACCAGAAGCTCCGAAGAAATCTCCCGTGGGTCGACGGAATCTTCCCCCTGCAACCGCAGGCAGCAAAAAGCTGCATTACCGGTCCCTTGGGTCTCCTCTCAGCACAACGAGCGAGGTCCCTCGAATCCAGCGACTCTGTCCAAGTGACCCCCACAGTCCAGTGACTCTTCAGCCCAAGTTTGGTGGAGGTAAGTCCTTGCCTCACCTCGCTGGGCTGCATTGCTGGGAACCGCGACTTTGCAGCTACTCCGGCCCCTGTGCACTTCCGGCGGAAATCCTTTGTGCACAGCCAAGCCTGGGTCCACGGCACTCTAACCTGCATTGCACGACTTTCTAAGTTGGTCTCCGGCGACGTGGGACTCCTTTGTGCAACTTCGGCGAGCACCATTTCACGCATCCTCGTAGTGCCTGTTTCTGGCACTTCTCCGGGTGCTACCTGCTTCAGTGAGGGCTCTTTGTCTTGCTCGACGTCCCCTCTCTCTTCAGGTCCAATTTGCAACCTCCTGGTCCCTCCTGGGCCCCAGCAGCGTCCAAAAACGCCAAACGCACGATTTGCAGCTAGCAAGGCTTGTTGGCGTTCTTTCAGCGGTAAAACACTTCTCCACGACTCTCCACGGCAAGAGGGATCCGTCCACCAAAGGGGAAGTCTCTAGCCCTTTTCGTTCCTGCAGAAACCTCAGCTTCTTCTGTCCAGTCGAAGCTTCTTTGCACCCGCAGCTGGCATTTCCTGGGCATCTGCCCATCTCCGACTTGCTTGTGACTTTTGGACTTGGTCCCCTTGTTCCACAGGTACCCTAGATTGGAAATCCACAGTTGTTGCATTGCTGGTTTGTGTCTTTCCTGCATTATTCCTCTAACACGACTTCCTTGTCCTTAGGGGAACTTTAGTGCACTTTGCACTCACTTTTCAGGGTCTTGGGGAGGGTTATTTTGCTAACTCTCACTATTTTCTAATAGTCCCAGCGACCCTCTACAAGGTCACATAGGTTTGGGGTCCATTCGTGGTTCGCATTCCACTTTTGGAGTATATGGTTTGTGTTGCCCCTATCCCTATGTTTCCCCATCGCATCCTATTGTAACTATACATTGTTTGCACTGTTTTCTAAGACTATACTGCATATTTTTGCTATTGTGTATATATATCTTGTGTATATTTCCTATCCTCTCACTGAGGGTACACTCTAAGATACTTTGGCATATTGTCATAAAAATAAAGTACCTTTATTTTTAGTATAACTGTGTATTGTGTTTTCTTATGATATTGTGCATATGACACTAAGTGGTACTGTAGTAGCTTCACACGTCTCCTAGTTCAGCCTAAGCTGCTCTGCTAAGCTACCATTATCTATCAGCCTGAGCTGCTAGACACCCTATACACTAATAAGGGATAACTGGGCCTGGTGCAAGGTGCAAGTACCCCTTGGTACTCACTACAAGCCAGTCCAGCCTCCTACATACAGGAAGAGACCTTGCGCCACCTCCGGATGGAGACGCCATTCATGGTCGACCATGCATCGTCGGCTGAGTTTGTCTGCTCTGGCATTCAAGGAGCCTACCAGGTGTTGAACCACCAGGGAAATTCCCTGATGTTCCAGCCAAGTCCAGAGATGAAAGGCCTCTTGACAAAGAGTCCACGACCCCACTCCGCCTTGTTTGTTGTAATACCACATAGCAGTGGTGTTGTCTGTCAACACCTACACTGCTTTCCCCTTGAGGGAGGGATGAAATGCTTTCAATGCTATTCGAATTGCTCGGAGCTCCAGATGATTGATATGGAGTCAGGTTTCTGCCAGAGACCAGATACCTCAGATCTCTGCCTCTCCCATATGGCCACCCCATCCCAGGAGTGACGCATCTGTCACGACCATAAGATCTGGTTGGGGAAAGGAGAGGGATCTGCCCTTGACCCATTCCTGATTTGTTAACCACTACAGCAGGTCTTTCGCAGTCCCTTCCGAGATCTGGACCTTGTCAGAGAAATTCCCTTGATGCTGCGCCCTCTGGAACTTCAGGTCCCACTGCAGAGCCGGCATATGCCATCTGACATTTTGAACCAGCAGGATGCAGGAGGCCATGAGACCAAGCAGCCTCAGAGTCATTCTCACCGAAATCCAGGACAGAGGCTGAAACATCGGTATCATAGCCTGAATATCCTGGACTCGCTTATCGGGAGGCTATGCCACAAACTGCACTGTATCCAGAACAGCTCCGATGAAAGGGAGCGTCTGAGAAGGGGTCAGGTGTGACTTCGGCATGTTGATAGTGAACCCCAGCGAATGCAAGAGGTTCGCCGTAGTCTGAGGTGGGAGACGACTGTCTGGGGCGATTTCGCATTCAACAGCCAATCGTTGAGGTAGGGGAAGACTGGGACCTCTAACCTGCGCAGATGAGCTGCCACCACTACCATTACTTTCATGAACACCCGAGGGGCACTGCTAAGGCCAAAAGGGAGCTGTAGGAGGCTGGACTGGCTTGTAGTGAGTACCAAGGGGTACTTGCACCTTGCACCAGGCCCAGTTATCCCTTATTAGTGTATAGGGTGTCTAGCAGCTTAGGCTGATAGATAATGGTAGCTTAGCAGAGCAGCTTAGGCTGAACTAGGAGACGTGTGAAGCTACTACAGTACCACTTAGTGTCATATGCACAATATCATAAGAAAACACAATACACAGTTATACTAAAAATAAAGGTACTTTATTTTTATGACAATATGCCAAAGTATCTTAGAGTGTACCCTCAGTGAGAGGATAGGAAATATACACAAGATATATATACACAATAGCAAAAATATGCAGTATAGTCTTAGAAAACAGTGCAAACAATGTATAGTTACAATAGGATGCAATGGGGAAACATAGGGATAGGGGCAACACAAACCATATACTCCAAAAGTGGAATGCGAACCACGAATGGACCCCAAACCTATGTGACCTTGTAGAGGGTCGCTGGGACTATTAGAAAATAGTGAGAGTTAGAAAACTAACCCTCCCCAAGACCCTGAAAAGTGAGTGCAAAGTGCACTAAAGTTCCCCTAAGGACAAAATAGTCGTGTTAGAGGAATAATGCAGGAAAGACACAAACCAGCAATGCAACAACTGTGGATTTCCAATCTAGGGTACCTGTGGAACAAGGGGACCAAGTCCAAAAGTCACAAGCAAGTCGGAGATTGGCAGATGCCCAGGAAATGCCAGCTGCGGGTGCAAAGAAGCTTCGACTGGACAGAAGAATCTGAGGTTTCTGCAGGAACGAAAAGGGCTAGAGACTTCCCCTTTGGTGGACTTATCCCTCTCGCCTTGGAGAGTCGTGCAGAAGTGTTTTCCCGCCGGAAGGACGCCAACAAGCCTTGCTACACGCAAATCGTGCGTTTAGCGTTTTTGGACGTTGCTGGGGCCCAGGAGGGACCAGGAGGTCGCAAATTGGACCTGAAGAGAGAGGGGACGTCGAGCAAGACAAAGAGCCCTCACTGAAGCAGGTAGCACCCGGAGAAGTGCCAGAAACAGGCACTACGAGGATGCGTGAAACGGTGCTCACCGAAGTTGCACAAAGGAGTCCCACGTCGCCGGAGACCAACTTAGAAAGTCGTGCAATGCAGGTTAGAGTGCCGTGGACCCAGGCTTGGCTGTGCACAAAGGATTTCCGCCGGAAGTGCACAGGGGCTGGAGTAGCTGCAAAGTCGCGGTTCCCAGCAATGCAGCCCAGCGAGGTGAGGCAAGGACTTATCTCCACCAAACTTGGGCTGAAGAGTCACTGGACTGTGGGGGTCACTTGGACAGAGTCGCTGGATTCGAGGGACCTCGCTCGTCGTTCTGAGAGGAG
The DNA here is from genome assembly GCF_031143425.1 of Pleurodeles waltl. NCBI lineage: Eukaryota > Metazoa > Chordata > Amphibia > Caudata > Salamandridae > Pleurodeles > Pleurodeles waltl. The sequence continues at coordinate 1,841,293,442 of NC_090444.1, read as the reverse complement.
ACCCAAGGGACCGGTAATGCAGCTTTTTGGTGCCTGCGGTTGCAGGGGGAAGATTCCGTCGACCCACGGGAGATTTCTTCGGAGCTTCTGGTGCAGAGAGGAGGCAGGCTACCCCCACAGCATTCACAAGCAGGAAAACAGTCGAGAAGGCGGCAGGATCAGCGTTACAGAGTTGCAGTAGTCGTCTTTGCTACTATGTTGCAGGTTTGCAGGCTTCCAGCGCGGTCAGCGGTCGATTCCTTATCAGAAGGTGAAGAGAGAGATGCAGAGGAACTCGGCTGAGCTCATGCATTCGTTATCTGAAGTTTCCCCAGAGACAGAGACCCTAAATAGCCAGAAAAGAGGGTTTGGCTACCTAGGAGAGAGAATAGGCTACTAACACCTGAAGGAGCCTATCAGCAGGAGTCTCTGACGTCACCTGATGGCACTGGCCACTCAGAGCAGTCCAGTGTGCCAGCAGCACCTCTGTTTCCAAGATGGCAGAGGTCTGGAGCACACTGGAGGAGCTCTGGACACCTCCCAGGGGAGGTGCAGGTCAGGGGAGTGGTCACTCCCCTTTCCTTTGTCCAGTTTCGCGCCAGAGCAGGGGCTAAGGGGTCCCTGAACCGGTGTAGACTGGCTTATGCAGAATTGGGCACATCTGTGCCCAAGAAAGCATTTCCAGAGGCTGGGGGAGGCTACTCCTCCCCTGCCTTCACACCATTTTCCAAAGGGAGAGGGTGTCACACCCTCTCTCAGAGGAAGTTCTTTGTTCTGCCATCCTGGGCCAGGCCTGGCTGGACCCCAGGAGGGCAGCTGCCTGTCTGAGGGGTTGGCAGCAGCAGCAGCTGCAGTGAAACCCCAGGAAGGGCAGTTTGGCAGTACCAGGGTCTGTGCTACAGACCACTGGGATCATGGAATTGTACCAACAATGCCAGGATGGCATAGAGGGGGCAATTCCATGATCATAGACATGTTACATGGCCATATTCGGAGTTACCATTGTGAAGCTACATATAGGTAGTGACCTATATGTAGTGCACGCGTGTAATGGTGTCCCCGCACTCACAAAGTTCAGGGAATTGGCTCTGAACAATGTGGGTGCACCTTGGCTAGTGCCAGGGTGCCCTCACACTAAGTAACTTTGCATCTAACCTTTACCAGGTAAAGGTTAGACATATAGGTGACTTATAAGTTACTTAAGTGCAGTGAAAAATGGCTGTGAAATAACGTGGACGTTATTTCACTCAGGCTGCAGTGGCAGGCCTGTGTAAGAATTGTCAGAGCTCCCTATGGGTGGCAAAAGAAATGCTGCAGCCCATAGGGATCTCCTGGAACCCCAATACCCTGGGTACCTCAGTACCATATACTAGGGAATTATAAGGGTGTTCCAGTAAGCCAATGTAAATTGGTAAAATTGGTCACTAGCCTGTTAGTGACAATTTAAAAGTAATGAGAGAGCATAACCACTGAGGTTCTGGTTAGCAGAGCCTCAGTGAGACAGTTAGGCACCACACAGGGAACACATACATGCACACCTATGAGCACTGGGGCCCTGTGTGACAGGGTCCCAGTGACACATACATATAGGCCACAACCTTATGAGCACTGGGGTCCTGACTAGCAGGGTCCCAGTGACACATAACAAACATACTGAAAACATAGGTGGTCATTCTGACCCTGGGCGGAGGACCGCGGGAGCACCGCCGACAGGCCGGCGGTGCTCCAATGGGGATTCCGACCGCGGCGGTAAAGCCGCGGTCGGACCGGCACCACTGGCGGGGTCCCGCCAGTGTACCGCCGCCCCATTGAATCCTCCGCGGCGGCGCAGCTTGCTGCACCGCCGCGGGGATTCCGACCCCCCCTACCGCCATCCAGATCCCGGCGGTCGGACCGCCGGGATCCGGATGGCGGTAGGGGGGGTCGCGGGGCCCCTGGGGGCCCCTGCAGTGCCCATGCCACTGGCATGGGCATTGCAGGGGCCCCCGTAAGAGGGCCCCTACATGTATTTCACTGTCTGCTGCGCAGACAGTGAAATACGCGACGGGTGCAACTGCACCCGTCGCACAGCTTCCACTCCGCCGGCTCGATTCCGAGCCGGCTTCATCGTGGAAGCCTCTTTCCCGCTGGGCTGGCGGGCGGTCTGAAGGCGACCGCCCGCCAGCCCAGCGGGAAAGTCAGAATTACCGCCGCGGTCTTTCGACCGCGGAACAGTAATCTGACGGCGGGACTTTGGCGGGCGGCCTCCGCCGCCCGCCAAGGTCAGAATGAGGGCCATAGTGTTTTCACTATGAGCACTGGGGCCCAGCCATCAGGATCCCAGTGAGACAGTGAAAACAGTGACAAACATCCTGACATACACTCACAAACAGGCCAAAAGTGGGGGTAACAAGGCTAGAAAGAGGCTACTTTCTCACAGGAGCACAGTAAACTGAAAGTGCTCGTGACCTACCACGAATCCTAGGTAACCCCAGTGAGCCAGCAAGACGGGAATGTGGCAGTATGCATCTTGTAAGTCCAACGCTACCATCCAGTCTCCGTGATCCAGGGCAGATCGGACCTGAGCCAATGTCAACATTTTAACTTCTCCTATTTTTAGGAAGAGATTGTGAGACCGAAGATCTAATATAGGTCGAAGACCTTTGTCCTTTTTCGGAACCAGAAAGTAGCGGGAACAGCAACCATGACCTACTTCTCTCTATAGTTCCTCGACCCAAAAGGGCTTAGACTTCCTCACGGAGAAGCGCCATATGTTACTCCGATATTTGACTATATGAAGGTGGCATAGCTGGAGAAGATGTCTCGAAGGGGAGGGAGTAGCCCCTTTGGACAATTTGGAGTACCTACCTGTCCGAGGTAATGGCTTGCTGTAGGAGGCTGGCCTGGTTTGTTATGGGTACCTTGGGTACTTAAACCTTATACCAGGTCAAGTTCTCCCTTGTTAGTGAATGTAGTAGTGTTCTAGCAGCTTAGGCTGATAGAGGTAGCTATAGCAGAACAGCTTAGGCTGATCTAGGAGACATGCAAAGCTCATGCAATACCACTTATAGTTACACAGTACTTATACACAAGTAAAGACAATACTCAGTGTTACCAAAAGTAAAGGTATTTATTTGGGTGACACAGTACCAAAAATATCTTAGAGACAATACTCCTTCTGGAGGTAAGTATTTTTTTGATAAAGAAATTTTTCTGCTTTTGCAGGAAACAATGAAATAATAATACATGTACAAATAACATGAAGCCAACTGGTGCTCGAGTACGGTCAACCCCCGGTCCTGGTCAGAACTCTGTAAGCAATATCTATACGTCGAGATGATAGTTAGTGACATGAACTCAGCCTCTTAAGGAAGGATAGGGAAGGTAGGGGGAAAGGGTAGGAAGGAATCCTCCCATCATCTCCTTTGGTGACGGCACCACTCCTCCAATTGCGCTGCTCCCTACAAGCTTGGTGTATGTCATAGCCTCCCACTTCCCCCACACTTTATCATACTTGTTTGGGCACCCCCTGGCCTCATACACCAGCCTCTCACGCTGTGCACACCAATCCACTCCTCGTCACCATTACTCAGTGCTGGTGCTGCTCCGGCTTTCCAATCCACCATAATGTCTCTCTTAGCCACCAGGCACGCCACTCCCAAGAAACTCCAGTCTGCTCCCCTCAATCCTGCATCTCCCATGACCCCCAATATAAGTGGTAGTGGGGCCACCTCTATGTTCTCTTGCAGGACCCTGGAGACCTCTCTCATGACCGCCCTCCAATAGATCACTGTAACTGGGCATGCCCATACCATATGGAAGAAGTCAGCATCCGGGCTGGAACACCAGGGACAGTCGGCTGTGGGTCAGAGACCCGCTTTGTGTAATTTTGCAGGTGTGAGGTATGCAGTGTGCAGATAGAGGGTTTGAAGTAAATGGAATCGAATAGCCATCGTTAGGGTCCGAGGGGCCATCAACGTCTCCCTTCAGTCCTCTTTCTCCACAGGTCCCACCCTTTCCTCCCATCTATGGCGAAGCCCCTCGAGGGAACATGCGGTGTTGGCCATCAGTGTACGGTAAATCTGGGAGACACCGCCCTTACCTAGGTTCCCCATTAGTACCTTCGCCTCCATGGGGCTGTACTCGGGAATGTGTTCTCCCGCTCGTGCGTGCACTAGCAAAGCGTGGCGAAGCTGTAGGTATTTGTGGAACTGTGTCTTGTTTAGTGAGAAGAGTCCCTGAAGCTCCTCGAAGGACCACACATGTGATCCCCCCCAGACATCTCCCAGTGTGGAGATTTCTATGTTGTCCCACCTCTGGAATCCTTCCAATCCTGCGACTTCCGCGAGCAGTTTTCCGTGCCATAGCGGGGTCTGCCGGGTGAGACGACCCCACCAGCCTGACACTTTCTGGGCTGCGCGCCACCCTAGCAAGATTACCTTAGTCACGTCTGGGACAACCCAGGGGATCGGGCAACCATACAGAACATCAAAGATCCCGGGGTAGCCCAATGTGTGAAGCTCTAATCGGTATGCGGGGTCTGTCCAGCCACATCCTACCCAATCATTGATTACGAGCAAATGCATCACAAGGTGGTAGCAGTAGATATTAGACATTCCCAACCCTCCATCATAGATGTCTCTTTGGCAAGTAGCAAGTGCCAATCTAGGACGGGTGCCGCTCCACAGGAACTGGCGTGCCACCCAGTCCATTTCTTTGAACCATTTCTTGGGGATTGGGTATGGGAAGTTCCGCAGTAAGTAAAGGAGCCTAGGGAGGATCATCATTTTATAGAGTGCTATTCTCCCAAGCAGATTGAGGGGCAGGGTTCGCCAACATTGAAAATCGTCCTTGATTCTTGTAGTAAGTGGTGTGACATTAGGTTCCCATGCTAGTTCTGGAATAAGGGCGATGTACACTCCCAGGTATTTGAAACTATTTCGACGGATGGGGATGTTGTGTTGCCAGTCAATACAGTCCCTCGAGGGGTGCAGAGGAACCAGCAAAGATTTGCGGGGGTTTAAGGTTAGGCCTGAGGCCTCTGAGAAGAGGTCTAGGATCTGTAAAGTACGCGGGCCGCTTATGGCCGGTTTGGCGATGTAGAGGAGAACGTCATCTGCGTAGAGCACCACCCGGTCCTCCTGTCCCGTGGGCCAAGACCATCCCTCAATCAGAGGGTCTTCACGCAGCAGTTTCGCCAAAGGCTCTATTACAAGTGCGAAGAGCATCGGGGACAATGGGCATCCCTGACGAGTGCCTCGGCTGTTTACTTGCACCCTAGTGGTTGGGTTAGAGTAAAGTAGCCCCACTAGGCCTCGAAATTTGGGCCCAAGTCTGTTACCCTGCAGAACACGGTCGAGGTAGGACCAGTCCTCTGTATCGAAGGCTTTTTCAAAATTTGAGTAAGAGTAGAGCCAAGGGGGATCGGGTCAGGGCCCCGCGGTGTGAAAGGGCCAAGTGCAGACGCCTGATGCAATGTCTAGTACTCCGGGAGGACATGAAACCACATTGGTCGGGGTGCATCAATGATGGGAGCGCTGTTTTCAGCCTAGAGGCAAGAATTCAAGACAACACTTTGATCTTGGTGTTCAAGAGGGAGATGGGCCGGTATGCCGAGCAGTGTTGTGACGGAGGTTGGGTTGAAGGTAAGTATTATACACAATATATACACTAGACACCAAAATTAGACAAGTAAATAGTCATAGAACAATGCAAACAGTAGGAAATCCTATAGAATGCAATGGGAGAAAATAGGTCTTGGGGCAACACAAACCATATACTAAAAAAGTGGAATGTGGATTATGAAGTGTAGTGTGTGCAGAATCGCTGGGAGAGTAAGAATAAGGTAAAGTTAAGTAAATTACCCCACCCCAGAGCCCAGAAAAGCAGGAGTAAAGTACTGCAAGTTTGCTTAGGAAACACTACACCTCGTTTTTGGGATTTTGCAGCAGTCAATCAAGTCTGCAAAGAACAACTGCTAGATTATTGGATCTGAAGACCTGCAAAGAAAGGGGACCATGTCCAGAAGTCGAAAGAAGTTCCAGGAAGGACAGGAGCCCCTACCAACCCAGAAGAGGGTGCAAAAGAAGAGTCCCCAGTTAGTCGAAGACTGCAGAAATGCACCCTAGGAAGATGCCAGCGGGTTCCTGCATGATGCAAAAGATGTCCCATGGCGTGAAGATCGTTGCAGATGAGATTTCGTGTTGGAAGGCACCAACAGGCCTTGGCTACGGCAAAAGTGAATTTTTCATCAAAATGGCACTGGATGGACCCAGGAGGGACCTGGGGGCCTCAACTCTGTGTGAGGAGGAAGAGGGGGCTCTCAGCACTTCAGAGAGCACTCAGGATGCCAGCCAGCACCCCCAGACGGTGCAGGATCCGGGTTCAAAGGAGGTGCAAAACGTGGTTGATGCAGCACAAAAAAAGAAGGTCCCACGTCGCCGGAGGACAACTCAGCGAGTTGAGTGTCGCAAGGTCGAGTGCTGTGGACAGGGACCAGGCTGTGCATGAAGGAATTTTGCAAAGGGTGCACAGAAGCCTCAGGAGGTGAAGAAGGCACAATACACAGGGGTACCATCGTTCTCAGGGAAGGCAAGGTCTTACCTCCTCCAAATTGCGTCAGCAGGACCTCAGGACAGTCTATGTTGATGATGACTACCCTCTGTGTCCTTAGGAGCAAGCTCGTCGCCATGAGATGAGTACCAGGGTACCCGTCGTCTCCTTGGAAGGTGCCTGCTTGGAGCAGGGGAGTGACTCCGTCACTCCACAGGAGATTTCTTCAGTCCGTCTGGTGCAGGGTGAAGACAGGGATTCCCTAGAGCATGCACATCGTGGAAACTGTTGCAGTTGCTGACTTGGAGCCGAGGTTGCTGAAGAAAAGTGTCTCTTGTAGACACTTTGTTGCAGTTACAACGTTTGTTGGAGCAGGCTGCAGTTGATCCAAGGTCAGAAGAGTCTGAAGTTGTTGCAGAGGATTCCTGAAGGAAACCTGCAAGCAGAATCTGAAAAGAGAACCCACAGGAGAGACCCTAAATAGCCCTGTGAGGGGGATTGGCTACCTTATCATGTATGGACCTATCTGGAGGGGTCTCTGACATCACCAGCTGGCACTGGCCACTCAGATCCCTGCAGAGTGCCCCCACACCTTGCAAAGCAAGATGGCTGAAGTCTGGGACACACTGGAGGAGCTCTGGGCACCACCCCTGGGGTGGTGATGGACAGGGGAGTGGCCACTCCCCTTTCCTTTGTCCAGTTTCCCACCAGAGCAGGGGAGAAGGGGTCCCTGAACCAGTGTAGACTGGTTTATGCAGAGCAAAGCATTTCCAGAGTCTGGGGGAGGCTACTCCTCCCCAGCCCTGGCACCTTTTTCCAAGGGGAGAGGGTGTAACACCCTCTCTCTGAGGAAGTCCTTTGTTCTGCCTTCCTGGGCCAAGCCTGGCTGGACCCCAGGAGGGCAGAAACCTGTCTGAGGGGTTGGCAGCAGCTGCAGTGAAACCCCGGGAAAGGTAGTTTGGCAGTACCCGGGTCTGAGCTAGAGACGGGGGATCATGGAATTGCCTCCCCAATGCCAGAATGGCATTGGGGTGACAATTCCATGATCTTAGACATGTTACATGGCCATGTTCGGGTGTTACCATTGTGACGCTACACATATGTCGTGACATATGTATAGTGCATGTGTGTAATGGTGTCCCCGCACTCACAAAGTCCGGGGAATTTGCCCTGAACAATGTGGGAGCACCTTGGCAAGTGCCAGGGTGCCCACACACTAAGTAACTTAGCACCCAACCTTTACCAGGTAAAGGTTAGACATATATGTGACTTATAAGTTACTTAAGTGCAGTGGTAAATGGCTGTGAAATAACGTGGACGTTATTTCACTCAGGCTGCACTGGTAGGCCTGTGTAAGAATTGTCAGATCTCCCTATAGGTAGAATAAGAAATTCTGCAGCCCATAGGGGTCTCCTGGAACCCCAATACCCTGGGTACCTCAGTACCATATACTAAGGAATTATAAGGGTGTTCCAGTATGCCAATGTAAATTGGTGACATTGGTCACTAGCCTGTTAGTGACAATTTGGAAAGAAATGAGAGAGCATAACCACTGAGGTTCTGGATAGCAGAGCCTCAGTGAGACAGTTAGTCATAACACAGGTAACACATACAGGGCACACTTATGAGCACTGGGGCCCTGGCTGACAGGGTCCCAGTGACACATACAACTAAAACAACATATATACAGTGAAATATGGGGGTAACATGCTAGGCAAGATGGTACTTTCCTACACAACCCCCCCCCCCCCAAACGAAGGACAATAAGACTAGCCATGACCTGATGAGTCTTCATTGTCTAAGTGGAAATATCTGGAGAGTCCATCTGCATTGGAGTGGGTACTCCTAGGTCTATGTTCCACTGTATAGTCCATTCCCTGTAGGGATATGGACCACCTCAACAATTTAGGGTTTTCACCTTTCATTTGTTTTAGCCAAAGTAGAGGTTTGTGGTCTGTCTGAACAATGCAGTGAGTGCCAAACAGGTATGGCCTCAACTTCTTCAGTGCCCAGACCACAGCAAAGGCCTCCCTCTCTATGGCAGACCAATGCTTTTCTCTAGGGGTCAACCTCCTGCTGATAAAAGCAACAGGTTGATCCTGGCCCTCCGAATTAAGTTGTGATAAGACTGCCCCTACTCCTAATTCAGATGCATCAGTTTGGACAATGAATTTTTTGGAGTAACAGGGGCTTTTCAGGACAGGTGCAGAGCACATGGCCTGCTTCAGCTCCTCAAAAGCTTTCTGACAGTTTGCTGTCCACAATACCTTTTTAGGCATTTTCTTAGATGTGAGGTCATTAAGAGGGGCTGCAATGGAGCCATAGTTCTTTATGAACCTCCTGTAGTACCCAGTGAGGCCTAAAAAGGCTCTCACCTGAGTCTGAGGTGTAGGGGGAACCTAATCTATAATAGTTTGGATTTTCCCCTGAAGTGGTGCAATATGTTCTCCACCAACCAGGTGTCCCAGATAAACCCCTTTCCCCTGTCCTATCTGGCACTTTGAAGCCTTGATAGTGAGGCCTGCCTTCTGCAGGGCCTCCAAAACTTTCCATAGGTGGACCAGGTGATTATCCCAGCTGGAGCTAAAGACAGCTATATCATCTAAATATGCTGTACTAAAAGCTTCCAGCCCTTGCAGGACTGTGTTTACCAACCTTTGAAAAGTGGCAGGTGCATTTTTCAATCCAAAAGGCATTACTGTGAATTGGTAATGGCCTTCCAATGGTTGAAAATGCAGTTTTTGCTTTTGCATCCTCTGATAACTTGATCTGCCAATACCCTGCAGTCAAATCAAAGGTGCTTAGATACTTGTCAGATGCCGGTGTATCTATTAGCTCATCTGCCCTGGGTATAGGGTCAGCATCCGTTTTGGTTACCTGGTTGAGACCTCTGTAGTCAACACAAAATCTCATTTCCTTTTTACCATCTTTGGAATGAGGTTTTGGTACAAGTACCACAGGAGAGGCCCATGGACTTTCAGAGTGCTCAACCACTCCCAGTTCAAGCATTTTCTGCACCTCTTGTTTTATGCAGTCTCTGACATGGTCAGGCTGCCTATAGATCTTACTTTTGACAGGCAAGCTGTCTCCAGTATCTACAGTGTGCTCACACCAGGAAGTGGTGCCTGGCACAGTACAAAAGAGTTCAGAAAACTGACCCAGGAGATTTATGCAGTGGTCTTTTTGCTCAGCAGTAAGACAATCTGCCAGTACTACACCTTCCACTAGAGCATCTTGTTCTGTGGAAGAGAAGAGATCAGGGAGAGGGTCACTCTCTTCTTCCTGTCCTTCATCTGTTGCCATGAGCAGGGTGAGATCAGCCCTGTCATAGTAGGGTTTCAGGAGATTGACATGGAGCACCCTAAGGGGACTCCTGGCAGTGCCTAAGTCAACTAAGTAGCTGACTTCATCCTTCTTTTCAACAATTATGTGGGGTCCACTCCATTTATCGTGGAGTGCTCTTGGGGCCACAGGCTCCAAGACCCACACTTTCTGCCCTGGTTGGTACTGAATCGGACAGCCTTCTGGTCATGCCATTGCTTTTGGAGCTCTTGGCTGGCCTGAAGGTTTTTACTGGCCTTTTTCATGTACTCAGCCATCCTAGATCTTAGGCCAAGTACATAGTCCACTATGTCTTGCTTAGGAGCTTTTCAAGGTTGTTCCCAACCCTCCTTCACAAGTGTTAGGGGACCTCTTACAGGGTGTCTAAATAGGAGTTCAAAGGGGCTGAAGCCCACTCCTTTCTGGGGTACCTCCCTGTAAGCAAAAAGGAGGCAAGGTAACAGGACATCCCATCTCCTGCGGAGTTTGTCAGGGAGCCCCATTATCATTCCTTTGAGACTTTTATTAAACCTCTCAACCAGTCCATTTGTTTGTGGATGATAGGGTGTAGTGAACTTGTATGTCACACCACATTCCTTCCACATGGCCTTTAAGTAAGCAGACATGAAATTGCTTCCTCTGTCTGATACTACCTCTTTTGGGAAGCCCACCCTGGAAAAGATTCCCAGGAGGGCCTTTGCCACTGCAGGAGCTGTAGTGGTCCTTAGAGGAATTGCTTCAGGATATCTGGTGGAATGGTCCACTACCACCAAGATAAACCTATTGCCTGAAGCAGTAGGAGGGTCAAGGGGGCCAACTATGTCAACCCCTACCCTTTCAAAGGGTACCCCAACCACAGGCAGTAGAATAAGGGGTGCCTTTGGAGTGCCACCTGTCTTGCCACTGGCTTTACAGGTTTCACAGGACTTACAAAATTCCTTTGTGTCCTCTGACATTCTAGGCCAATGGAACAAGGGGACAAGCCTGTCCCAAGTTTTCATTTGCCCCAAATGTCCAGCTAAGGGAATGTCGTGGGCTAGAGTTAGGAGGAACTCTCTGTATTCCTGAGGAATCAACAATCTCCTGGCAGCTCCAGGTTTTGGATCCCTTGCTTCAGTATACAAAAGGTTATCCTCCCAGTAAACTCTGTGAGAGTCACTGACATCCCCATTTGCTTGTTTGACAGCTTGCTGTCTTAGACCCTCTAGTGTGGGAAAGGTATGCTGTGCCACACTCAGCTCCTCCCTGGCAGGCCCCCCTTCACCCAAAAGCTCAGCAGTGTGTGCTTCCAGCTCCTCTGGTGTAGGTTCTGCACAGGGTGGAAATTCTTCTTCCTCAGAAGTTGAATCCAGTGTAGAGGGAGGGATAGTAGGTAGTGTTTTACCTTTACTAACCCTAGCTTTAGGGAGCACTTGGTCCATTCTTCCAGGATCCAAGTCACCCTGTCCTTTTTGCTTTTTGGCCTGAGCCCTGGTTAAAGCAAAAATATGCCCTGGAATGCCCAGCATTGCTGCATGAGCCTCCAACTCCACTTCTGCCCAAGCTGATGTCTCTAAATCGTTCCCTAGTAGACAGTTTACAGGTAAATCTGAGGCAACCACAACTTTCTTTGGACCAGTAACCCCCCCCCCCCCCAGTTGAGATTCACAACAGCCATGGGGTGGCTAAGAGTGTTGTTATGAGCATCAGTCACTTGGTACTGGTGACCAAGTAGGTGTTGTTCAGGGTGGACCAGTTTCTCTATTACCATGGTAACACTGGCACCTGTGTCCCTGTAGGACTGAACCTCAACACCATTTATTAGGAGAAGTTGCTTGTACTTATCCATATTAAGAGGACAAGCAACCAAGGTGGCCAAATCAATGGCCCCGTCAGAGACCAACACAGCCTCTGTGGTCTCCCTAACAAGACCAACCCCAACTAAATTACCAAAAGTGAGCCCAGCTACTCCCTTGGATTGGCTATTAGTAGGTTTGCTCCCACCACCACTGCTATTACTAGGGGCACTAGGTGTAGCAGCAGGAGTTGTAGTGGTAGGAGGCTTGGTGCTTTTCTTTCGGCAACTGGGATCAGTTGTCCAATGGCCTTTTATTTTACATAAATAGCACCATGGTTTCTTTTCTTTGTTTTGATTTGAAGAGGATTTGGGCCCACCACCCCCACCAGAGTGTTTTTGTGGGCCTGATGAAGACTCATTTTTAGATTTGTCCCCACCCTTGTCAGAAGACTTACCATCCTTCTTCTTGCCATCCTTGTCACCCCCTGTATGAACTTTTCTGTTCACCCTTGTTTGACCTATTTGTCTGCCTTCCTTCCCAATTCTTGGGGAGAGGTCAGATCAGAGTCTACCAGGTACTGGTGTAACAAATCAAACAATTATTAAGAATATGCTCTCTCAGGATTAAGTTATACATGCTTTCATAGTCAGAAACATTACTGCCATGTAACCACCCCTCCAAGGCCTTCACTGAATGGTCAACAAAGTCTACCCAGTCTTGTGAAGACTCCTTTTTGGTTTTTCTGAACTTGATCCTGTACTGTTCAGTGGTTAACCCATAACCTTCTAGGAGTGCATTCTTAAGAACTGTAAAATTATTGGCATCACTTTCCTTTACTGTAAGGAGCCTATCCCTACCCTTTCCACTGAAAGATAGCCATAGGATAGCAGCCCACTGCCTTTGAGGGACCTCCTGTACAACACAGGACCTCTCAAGTGCAGCAAACCACTTGTTAATGTCATCCCCCTCCTTGTAAGGGGGAACTATCTTGTGCAGATTCCTAGAATCATGCTCTTTTGCAGGATGACTATTTGGAATACTGCTGCTGCCACCATGGGGTCCTAACCCCAACCTCTGTCTTTCTTTTTCTAAATCAAATGCTTGCCTATCTAAATCCAGCTGTTGCTTCTTGAGCTTCAGCCTGGATTCTTCCACTCTCAATCTATTGAGCTCCCTTTCTAACACTCTGTTCTCAGGGTGGGTGGGTTGGGCATGCCTTGACACATAAGAATGGTGAGAATGAACAGAGAGAGACCTTTCCCTTACAGATGGCACTCTAACATTCTGGCCTACAGAAGTAACATTCCTACTATGATGAGAAGTAACACTCTTACTGTGATGTGAATTCACATCAGTACCAGCTATGCTAGGTGGCCTGCTAAGGGTCAGGTTGGGAAGGTTCCCTTCCAAATCTTTCACTGGGGGTGCCCCAGAATCAGAGTGTGAACCATCAGCTAATTTCTGAACAGAAGTGCCAACTAAGGTCTTATCTTGTTCAATGAGCATATTAACTAACAGTTGTCTTGAGGGATTCTTCCCTACCCCTAAACCTCTATCTATGCAGAGACTCCTTGCTTGCTTCCAGCTAAGGTTGTCATAAGCTATGCTGGCCAGATCAAGAGTTTGGCCTGTACCAGATAGACAAGAGTTTAAGGGACAGAAAAAGAAAGAAAAAGTTTCAGAACTTTTTAAAGAACAGAAAAAAAACTTTTAAAACTTTTTAAGAACTTTTTGAAAGTTTTAGAGGTACTTTTCAGCACTTAGTAAAGAAGTGATAGGAGAAAAGCAAAACTTTTTGGTTAGGTGTACATACACTGAACTTGTTTTGTATATTTTTCTCTTATGAAAAGTACAATATGACAAAGTGGTAAGTAGTTGCAAAGTACTTATCCCACCGCTGCACAACCAATGTAGGAGGCTGGACTGGCTTGTAGTGAGTACCAAGGGGTACTTACACCTTGCACCAGGCCCAGGTATCCCTTATTAGTGTAGAGGGGTGTCTTGCAGCTTAGGCGGATAGAACAGGTAGCTCAGCAGAGCAGCTTAGGCTGAACTAGGAGACGAGTGAAGCTCCTACAGTACCACTAGTGTCATATGCACAATATCATAAGAAAACACAATACACAGATATACTAAAAATAAAGGTACTTTATTTTTATGACAATATGCCAAAGTATCTCAGTGAGTACCCTCAGTATGAGGATAGCAAATATACACAAGATATATGTACACAATACCAAAATATGCAGTAATAGCTATAGAAAACAGTGCAAACAATGTATAGTCACAATAGAATGCAATGGGGGCACATAGGGATAGGGGCAACACAAACCATATACTCTAGAAGTGGAATGCGAACCACGAATGGACGCCAAACCTATGTGAACTTGTAGAGGTTCGCTGGGACTGTAAGAAAACAGTGAGGGTTAGAAAAATAGCCCACCCTAGACCCTGAAAAGTGGGTGCAAAGTGCACCTAAGTTCCCCAAAGAGCACAGAAGTCGTGATGGGGGAATTCTGCAGGAAAGACCAACACCAGCAATGCAACAACGATGGATTTCCAGACGAGAGTACCTGTGGAACAAGGGGACCAAGTCCAAAAGTCACAATCAAGTCGGGAGTGGGCAGATGCCCAGGAAGTGCCAGCTGTGGGTGCAAAGAAGCTGCCACCGGATGGTAGAAGCTGTGGATTCTGCAAGAACGACAAGGGATAGAAACTTCCCCTTTGGTGGATGGATGTCCCACGTCGTGAAGAGTCGTGCAGATGTGTTTTCGTGCAGAAAGACCACCAACAAGCCTTGCTAGCTGCAAAGGTCGCGGTTAGAGCTTTTGGATGCTGCTGTGGCCCGGGAGGGACCAGGATGTCGCCAATTGCGTGAGGAGACAGAGGGGGCGTCCAGCAAGACAAAGAGCCCACTCAGAAGCAAGCAGCACCTGCAGAAGTGCCAGAACAGGTGTAGGAAAGTACCATCTTGCCTGGCATGTTACCCCCATTTTTCACTGTATATATGTTGTTTTAGTTGTATGTGTCACTGGGACCCTGGTAACCCAGGGCCCCAGTGCTCATAAGTGTGCCTGAATGTGTTACCTGTGTAGTGACTAACTGTCTCACTGAGGCTCTGCTAATCAGAACCTCAGTGGTTATGCTCTCTCATTTCTTTCCAAATTGTCACTAACAGGCTAGTGACCATTTTTACCAATTTACATTGGCTTACTGGAACACCCTTATAATTCCCTAGTATATGGTACTGAGGTACCCAGGGTATTGGGGTTCCAGGAGATCCCTATGGGCTGCAGCATTTCTTTTGCCACCCATAGGGAGCTCTGACAATTCTTACACAGGCCTGCCACTGCAGCCTGAGTGAAATAACGTCCACGTTATTTCACAGCCATTTTACACTGCACTTAAGAAACTTATAAGTCACCTATATGTCTAACCTTTACCTGGTAAAGGTTAGGTGCAAAGTTACTTAGTGTGAGGGCACCTTGGCACTAGCCAAGGTGCCCCCACATTGTTCAGAGCCAATTCCCTGAACTTTGTGAGTGCGGGGACACCATTACACACATGCACTACATATAGGTCACTACCTATATGTAGCTTCACAATGGTAACTCCGAATATGGCCATGTAACATGTCTATGATCATGGAATTGCCCCCTCTATGCCATCCTGGCATAGTTGGCACAATCCCATGATCCCAGTGGTCTGTAGCACAGACCCTGGTACTGCCAAACTGCCCTTCCTGGGGTTTCATTGCAGCTGCTGCTGCTGCCAACCCCTCAGACAGGCATCTGCCCTCCTGGGGTCCAGCCAGGCCTGGCCCAGGATGGCAGAACAAAGGACTTCCTCTGAGAGAGGGTGTTACACCCTCTCCCTTTGGAAAATGGTGTGAAGGCAGGGGAGGAGTAGCCTCCCCCAGCCTCTGGAAATGCTTTGTTGGGCACAGATGTGCCCAATTCTGCATAAGCCAGTCTACACCGGTTCAGGGGACCCCTTAGCCCTGCTCTGGCGCGAAACTGGACAAAGGAAAGGGGAGTGACCACTCCCCTGACCTGCACCTCCCCTGGGAGGAGTCCAGAGCTCCTCCAGTGTGCTCCAGACCTCTGCCATCTTGGAAACAGAGGTGCTGTTGGCACACTGGACTGCTCTGAGTGGCCAGTGCCACCAGGTGACGTCAGAGACTCCTTGTGATAGGCTCCTTCAGGTGTTGCTAGCCTATCCTCTCTCCTAGGTAGCCAAACCCTCTTTTCTGGCTATTTAGCGTCTCTGTCTCTGGGGAAACTTTAGATAACGAATGCAAGAGCTCATCTGAGTTCCTCTGCATCTCTCTCTTCACCTTCTGCCAAGGAATCGACTGCTGACCGCGCTGGAAGCCTGCAAACCTGCAACATAGTAGCAAAGACGACTACTGCAACTCTGTAACGCTGATCCTGCCGCCTTCTCGACTGTTTTCCTGCTTGTGCATGCTGTGGGGGTAGTCTGCCTCCTCTCTGCACCAGAAGCTCCGAAGAAATCTCCAGTGGGTCGACGGAATCTTCCCCCTGCAACCGCAGGCACCAAAAAGCTGCATTACCGGTCCCTTGGGTCTCCTCTCAGCACGACAAGCGAGGTCCCTCGAATCCAGCGACTCTGTCCAAGTGACCCCCACAGTCCAGTGACTCTTCAGTCCAAGTTTGGTGGAGGTAAGTCCTTGCCTCACCTCGCTGGGCTGCATTGCTGGGAACTGCGACTTTTGCAGCTACTCCGGCCCCTGTGCACTTCCGGCGGAAATCTTTGTGCACAGCCAAGACTGGGTCCACGGCACTCTAACCTGCATTGCACGACTTTCTAAGTTGGTCTCCGGCGACGTGGGACTCCTTTGTGCGACTTCGGGTGAGCACAGTTTCACGCATCCTCGTAGTGCCTGTTTCTGGCACTTCTCCGGGTGCTACCTGCTGCTGAGAGGGCTCCTTGTCTTGCTCGACGTCCCCTCTTTCTCCTGGTCCAATTTGCGACCTCCTGGTCCCTCCAGGGCCACAGCAGCGTCCAAAAACGCTAACTGCACGATTTGCAGCTAGCAAGGCTTGTTGGCGTTCTTTTGGCAGGAAAACACTTCTGCACGACTCTCCACGGCGAGAGGGATCCGTCCACCAAAGGGGAAGTCTCTAGCCCTTTTCGTTCCTGCAGAAACCTCAGCTTCTTCTGTCCAGTAGAAGCTTCTTTGCACCCGCAGCTGGCATTTCCTGGGCATCTGCCCATCTCCGACTTGCTTGTGACTTTTGGACTTGGTCCCCTTGTTCCACAGGTACCCTAGATTGGAAATCCACAGTTGTTGCATTGTTGGTTTGTGTCTTTCCTGCATTATTCCTCTAACACGACTTCTTTGTCCTTAGGGGAACTTTAGTGCACTTTGCACACACTTTTCAGGGTCTTGGGGAGGGTTATTTTTCTAACTCTCACTATTTTCTAATAGTCCCAGCGACCCTCTACAAGGTCACATAGGTTTGGGGTCCATTCGTGGTTCGCATTCCACTTTTGGAGTATATGGTTTGTGTTGCCCCTATCCCTATGTTTCCCCATTGCATCCTATTGTAACTATACATTGTTTGCACTGTTTTCTAAGACTATACTGCATATTTTTGCTATTGTGTATATATATCTTGTGTATATTTCCTATCCTCTCACTGAGGGTACACTCTAAGATACTTTGGCATATTGTCATAAAAATAAAGTACCTTTATTTTTAGTATAACTGTGTATTGTGTTTTCTTATGATATTGTGCATATGACACTAAGTGGTACTGTAGTAGCTTCACACGTCTCCTAGTTCAGCCTAAGCTGCTCTGCTAAGCTACCATTATCTATCAGCCTAAGCTGCTAGACACCCTATACACTAATAAGGGATAACTGGGCCTGGTGCAAGGTGCAAGTACCCCTTGGTACTCACTACAAGCCAGTCCAGCCTCCTACATTGGTTGTGCAGCGGTGGGATAAGTGCTTTGAGACTGCTTACCACTCTTGTCATTGTACTTTTCATAAGAGAAAAATATACAAAACAAGGTCAGTGTATATACACATAGCCAAAAAGTTTTGCATTTCCTCTTTTCACTCTTTTCTAAGTGCTGAAAAGTACTTCTAAACTTTCAAAAAGTTCTTAAAAGTTTAAAAAGTTTTTTTTCTGTCTTTCTAAAAAGTTCTGAAAACTTTTTTCTCTTTTTCTATCACTTTAACTCTCTCTAAAAATGTCTGGCAGAGGCCAAAATGTTGACCTGTCTAAGATTGCATATGATCACCTTAGCTGGAAAGGAGCAAGGAGTCTCTGCGTAGAGAGAGGTTTGAGTGTAGGGAAGAATCCTTCCTTGGAACTGTTACTTAATATGCTTAGAGAACAAGATAAAGCTAAAAGTGCCCCATCTGTTGAAAAAGTAGGTAATGGTTCTCAATCTGATCCAGGGACTCCCCCAGGAAAAGGTTCAGGAAAGAAACTTCTTAGCCTGCCCATTACTAGACAGTCTAGCATAGTTGGTACTGAGGTGGAGTCACATCATCCAGATGATGTGCTCTCACATTACACTGTCAGCCAAGCTGTTAGGGTGGCTTCTGTAATGGACAGGTCTCCTTCTGTTCATTCCCATCATACCTCTGTATCTAGGAATGTCCCTCCCACCAACCCTGATGACAGAATGTTAGAGAGGGAACTCAATAAGTTGAGGGTGGAAGAAACCAGACTGAAGCTTAAAAAGCAACAGCTGGATTTGGATAGACAGTCTTTTGAACTAGAGAAGGAAAGACAGAAGTTGGGTTTAGAAACCCATGGTGGCAGCAGCAGTATTCCCCATAGTCATCCTGCAAAAGAGCATGATTCCAGGAATCTGCACAAGATCGTTCCCCCTTATAAGGAGGGGGATGACATTAACAAGTGGTTTGCTGCACTTGAGAGGGCCTGTGTTGTACAGGATGTCCCTCAAAGGCAGTGGGCTGCTATCCTATGGCTATCATTTAGTGGAAAAGGTAGGGATAGGCTCCTTACTGTGAAAGAAAATGATGCTAATAATTTCCAAGTTCTTAAGAATGCACTCCTGGATGGTTATGGCTTAACCACTGAACAATACAGGATAAAGTTCAGAGAGACCAAAAAGGAGTCTTCACAAGACTGGGTTGATTTCATTGACCATTCAGTGAAGGCCTTGGAGGGGTGTTTACATGGCAGTAAAGTTACTGATTATGACAGCCTGTTTAACTTGATCCTGAGTGAGCATATTCTTAATAATTGTGTGTCTGATTTGTTGCACCAGTACTTGGTGGACTCTGATCTGACCTCTCCCCAAGAATTGGGAAAGAAGGCAGATAAATGGGTCAGAACAAGGGTGAACAGAAAAGTTCATACAGGGGGTGACAAAGATGGCAACAAGAAGAAGGATGGTAAGTCTTCTGACAAGGGTGGGGACAAATCTAAACATGAGTCTTCAATAGGCCCACAAAAACACTCTTTATGTAAAATAAAAGGCCATTGGACAACAGATCCCAGTTGTCCAAAGAAAAGCACCAATGCTCCTACCACTACAACCCCTACTGCTACCCCTAGTGTCCCTACTAATAGCAGTGGTGGTGGGAGCAAACCTACTAATAGCCAATCCAAGGGAGTAGCTGGGCTCACTATTGGTAACTTAGTTGGGATTGGCCTTGTTAGGGAGGCCACAGAGGCTGTGTTAGTCTCTGAGGGGGCTATTCATTTAGCCACCTTAGTTGCTTATCCCCTTAGTATGGATAAGTACAAGCAGCTACCCCTAATAAATGGTGTTGAGGTTCAGGCCTACAGGGACACTGGAGCCAGTGTGACTATGGTCATAGAGAAACTGGTCCACCCTGAACAACACCTACTTGGTCACCAGTACCAAGTAACCGATGCTCACAACAACACACTTAGCCACCCCATGGCTGTTGTTAATCTCAACTGGGGGGGGGTTACTGGTCCAAAGAAAGTTGTGGTAGCTTCAGATTTACCTGTAGACTGTCTATTAGGGAATGATTTGGAGACATCAGCTTGGTCAGATGTGGAGTTGGAGGCCCATGCAGCAATGCTGGGCATCCCAGGGCATATTTTTGCTTTGACAAGGGCTGAGGCCAAAAAGCAAAAAGGACAGGGAAGCTTGGATCCTGGAACAATGGACCAAGTGCTCCCTAAAGCTAGGGCTAGTAGAAGCAAACCACTTCCTACTATCCCTCCCTCTACAGTGGATTCAACTTCAGAGGAAGAAGAATTCCCTCCCTGTGGAGAACCTACACCAGAGGAGCTGGAAGCAGACACTGCTGAGCTTTTGGGTGAAGGGGGGCCTGCCAGAGAGGAGCTGAGTGTGGCACAGCAAACCTGTCCCACATTAGAGGGTCTCAGACAGCAAGCTGTCAAACAGGCTAATGGGGATGTCAGTGACTCTCACAGAGTTTACTGGGAGGACAACCTCTTGTACACTGAGCATAGGGATCCTAAACCTGGAGCTGCCAGGAGATTAGTGATTCCTCAGGAGTACAGAAAGTTCCTCCTAACCCTGGCACATGACATTCCCCTAGCTGGGCACCTGGGTCAAATGAAAACTTGGGACAGACTGGTTCCATTGTTTCATTGGCCTAGGATGTCTGAGGACACAAAGGAATTTTGTAAGTCCTGTGAAACCTGTCAAGCCAGTGGCAAGACAGGTGGCACCCCAAAGGCACCCCTTATTCCACTGCCTGTGGTTGGGGTTCCCTTTGAAAGGGTAGGGGTTGACATAGTTGGCCCCCTTGACCCTCCTACTGCTTCAGGCAATAGATTTATCTTGGTGGTAGTGGACCATGCCACAAGATATCCTGAAGCTATTCCTTTAAGGACCACTACAGCACCTGCAGTGGCAAAGGCCCTCCTGGGAATATTTTCCAGGGTGGGCTTCCCAAAGGAAGTAGTATCAGACAGGGGAAGCAATTTCATGTCTGCATACTTAAAGGCCATGTGGAAGGAGTGTGGTGTAACGTACAAGTTCACAACACCCTATCATCCACAAACAAATGGACTGGTGGAGAGATTTAATAAAACTCTCAAAGGCATGATTATGGGTCTCCCTGAAAAACTCCGTAGGAGATGGGATATCCTTCTACCATGCCTCCTTTTTGCCTACAGGGAGGTACCCCAGAAAGGAGTGGGCTTCAGCCCCTTTGAACTTCTTTTTGGACACCCTGTTACGGGTCCACTCACACTTGTAAAGGAAGGTTGGGAACAACCTTTAAAAGCTCCTAAGCAGGATATTGTGGATTATGTACTTGGCCTCAGATCAAGAATGGCTGAGTACATGAAAAAGGCCAGTAAAAACCTTCAGGCCAGCCAAGAGCTCCAGAAGCAATGGCATGATCAGAAGGCTGTTTTGGTTCAATACCAACCAGGGCAGAAAGTGTGGGTCTTGGAGCATGTGGCCCCAAGAGCACTCCAAGATAAATGGAGTGGACCCCACACAATTGTTGAAAAGAAGGGAGAAGTCCCCTATTTAGTTGACTTAGGCACTGCCAGGAGTCCCCTTAGGGTGCTCCATGTCAACCGCCTGAAA
Source organism: Pleurodeles waltl (assembly GCF_031143425.1). Classification (NCBI taxonomy): domain Eukaryota; kingdom Metazoa; phylum Chordata; class Amphibia; order Caudata; family Salamandridae; genus Pleurodeles; species Pleurodeles waltl. The sequence continues at coordinate 1,841,272,282 of NC_090444.1, read as the reverse complement.
CCCTACTATGACAGGGCTGATCTCACCCTGCTCATGGCAACAGATGAGGGACAGGAAGAAGACAGTGATCCTCTACCTGATCTCTTCTCTTCCACAGAACAAGATGCTCTGGTGGAAGGTGTAGTTTTGGCTGATTGCCTTACTGCTGAGCAGAAAGACAATTGCATAAATCTCCTAGATCAATTCTCTGAACTCTTCTCTACTGTGCCAGGTACCACTTCTTGGTGTGAGCACACTATAGATACTGGAGACAGCTTGCCTGTCAAAAGTAAGATCTATAGGCAGCCTGACCATGTCAGGGACTGCATAAAGCAAGAGGTCCAGAAAATGTTAGAACTAGGAGTGGTTGAGCACTCTGACAGTCCATGGGCTTCTCCTGTGGTACTGGTACCAAAACCCCATTCCAAAGATGGAAAGAAGGAAATGCGGTTTTGTGTAGACTATAGAGGTCTCAACTTGGTAACCAAAACTGATGCTCACCCTATACCCAGGGCAGATGAGCTCATAGATACACTGGCATCTGCCAAGCATCTAAGCACTTTTGACTTGACTGCAGGGTATTGGCAGATCAAATTGTCAGAAGATGCTAAACCTAAGACTGCATTTTCAACCATTGGAGGACATTACCAGTTTACAGTAATGCCTTTTGGTTTGAAAAATGCACCTGCCACTTTTCAAAGGTTGGTGAACACAGTCCTGCAAGGGCTGGAAGCTTTCAGTGCAGCATATTTGGACGATATACCTGTCTTTAGCTCCAGCTGGGATGATCACCTGGTCCACCTATGGAAAGTTTTGGAGGCCCTGCAAAAGGCAGGCCTCACTATCAAGGCTTCAAAGTGCCAGATAGGGCAGGGTAAGGTGGTTTATCTGGGACACCTTGTTGGTGGGGAACAGATTGCACCACTACAGGGGAAAATCCAAACAATTGTTGATTGGGTTCCCCCTACCACTCAGACTCAGGTGAGAGCCTTCCTAGGCCTCACTGGGTATTACAGGAGGTTCATTAAGAACTATGGCTCCATTGCAGCCCCTCTTAATGAACTCACATCCAAGAAAATGCCTAAAAAGGTATTATGGACAGCAAACTGTCAGAAAGCTTTTGAGGAGCTGAAGCAGGCAATGTGCTCTGCACCTGTCCTGAAAAGCCCTTGTTACTCTAAAAAATTCTATGTCCAAACTGATGCATCTGAATTAGGAGTAGGGGCAGTCCTATCACAACTTAATTCTGAGGGCCAGGATCAACCTGTTGCTTTTATTAGTAGGAGGTTGACCCCTAGAGAAAAGCATTGGTCTGCCATTGAGAGGGAGGCCTTTGCTGTGGTCTGGGCTCTGAAGAAGTTGAGGCCATACCTGTTTGGCACTCACTTCATTGTTCAGACAGACCACAAACCTCTACTTTGGCTAAAACAAATGAAAGGTGAAAATCCAAAATTGTTGAGGTGGTCCATATCCCTACAGGGAATGGACTATACAGTGGAACATAGACCTGGGAGTAGCCACTCCAATGCAGATGGACTCTCCAGATATTTCCACTTAGACAATGAAGACTCATCAGGTCATGGCTAGTCTTATTGTCCTTCGTTTGGGGGGGGGTTGTGTAGGAAAGTACCATCTTGCCTGGCATGTTACCCCCATTTTTCACTGTATATATGTTGTTTTAGTTGTATGTGTCACTGGGACCCTGGTAACCCAGGGCCCCAGTGCTCATAAGTGTCCCTGAATGTGTTACCTGTGTAGTGACTAACTGTCTCACTGAGGCTCTGCTAATCAGAACCTCAGTGGTTATGCTCTCTCATTTCTTTCCAAATTGTCACTAACAGGCTAGTGACCATTTTTACCAATTTACATTGGCTTACTGGAACACCCTTATAATTCCCTAGTATATGGTACTGAGGTACCCAGGGTATTGGGGTTCCAGGAGATCCCTATGGGCTGCAGCATTTCTTTTGCCACCCATAGGGAGCTCTGACAATTCTTACACAGGCCTGCCACTGCAGCCTGAGTGAAATAACGTCCACGTTATTTCACAGCCATTTTACACTGCACTTAAGTAACTTATAAGTCACCTATATGTCTAACCTTTACCTGGTAAAGGTTAGGTGCAAAGTTACTTAGTGTGAGGGCACCCTGGCACTAGCCAAGGTGCCCCAACATTGTTCAGAGCCAATTCCCTGAACTTTGTGAGTGCGGGGACACCATTACACGCATGCACTACATATAGGTCACTACCTATATGTAGCTTCACAATGGTAACTCCGAATATGGCCATGTAACATGTCTATGATCATGGAATTGCCCCCTCTATGCCATCCTGGCATAGTTGGCACAATCCCATGATCCCAGTGGTCTGTAGCACAGACCCTGGTACTGCCAAACTGCCCTTCCTGGGGTTTCACTGCAGCTGCTGCTGCTGCCAACCCCTCAGACATGCATCTGCCCTCCTGGGGTCCAGCCAGGCCTGGCCCAGGATGGCAGAACAAAGGACTTCCTCTGAGAGAGGGTGTTACACCCTCTCCCTTTGGAAAATGGTGTGAAGGCAGGGGAGGAGTAGCCTCCCCCAGCCTCTGGAAATGCTTTGTTGGGCACAGATGTGCCCAATTCTGCATAAGCCAGTCTACACCGGTTCAGGGGACCCCTTAGCCCTGCTCTGGTGCGAGACTGGACAAAGGAAAGGGGAGTGACCACTCCCCTGACCTGCACCTCCCCTGGGAGGTGTTCAGAGCTCCTCCAGTGTGCTCCAGACCTCTGCCATCTTGGAAACAGAGGTGCTGCTGGCACACTGGACTGCTCTGAGTGGCCAGTGCCACCAGGTGACGTCAGAGACTCCTTGTGATAGGCTCCTTCAATTGTTGCTAGCCTATCCTCTCTCCTAGGTAGCCAAACCCTCATTTCTGGCTATTTAGGGTCTCTGTCTCTGGGGAAACTTTAGATAACGAATGCAAGAGCTCATCCGAGTTCCTCTGCATCTCTCTCTTCACCTTCTGCCAAGGAATCGACTGCTGACCGCGCTGGAAGCCTGCAAACCTGCAACATAGTAGCAAAGACAACTACTGCAACTCTGTAACGCTGATCCTGCTGCCTTCTCAACTGTTTTCCTGCTTGGGCATGCTGTGGGGGTAGTCTGCCTCCACTCTGCACCAGAAGCTCCGAAGAAATCTCCTGTGGGTCGACGGAATCTTCCCCCTGCAACCGCAGGCACCAAAAAGCTGCATTACCGGTCCCTTGGGTCTCCTCTCAGCACGACGAGCGAGGTCCCTCGAATCCAGCGACTCTGTCCAAGTGACCCCCACAGTCCAGTGACTCTTCAGTCCAAGTTTGGTGGAGGTAAGTCCTTGCCTCACACGCTGGGCTGCATTGCTGGGAACCGCGACTTTTGCAGCTACTCCGGCCCCTGTGCACTTCCGGTGGAAATCCTTTGTGCACAGCCAAGCCTGGGTCCACGGCACTCTAACCTGCATTGCACGACTTTCTAAGTTGGTCTCCGGCGACGTGGGACTCCTTTGTGCGACTTCGGGTGAGCACCGTTTCACGCATCCTCGTAGTGCCTGTTTCTTGCACTTCTCCGGCTGCTACCTGCTGCTGAGAGGGCTCCTTGTCTTGCTCGACGTCCCTTCTCTCTCCTGGTCCAATTTGCGACCTCCTGGTCCCTCCAGGGCCACAGCAGCGTCCAAAAATGCTAACCGCACGATTTGCAGCTAGCAAGGCTTGTTGGCGTTCTTTCGGCGGGAAAACACTTTTGCACGACTCTCCACGGCGAGAGGGATCCGTCCACCAAAGGGGAAGTCTCTAGCCCTTTTCGTTCCTGCAGAAACCTCAGCTTCTTCTGTCCAGTAGAAGCTTCTTTGCACCCGCAGCTGGCATTTCCTGGGCATCTGCCCATCTCCGACTTGCTTGTGACTTTTGGACTTGGTCCCCTTGTTCCACAGGTACCCTAGATTGGAAATCCACAGTTGTTGCATTGTTGGTTTGTGTCTTTCCTGCATTATTCCTCTAACACGACTTCTTTGTCCTTAGGGGAACTTTAGTGCACTTTGCACACACTTTTCAGGGTCTTGGGGAGGGTTATTTTTCTAACACTCACTATTTTCTAATAGTCCCAGCGACCCTCTACAAGGTCACATAGGTTTGGGGTCCATTCGTGGTTCGCATTCCACTTTTGGAGTATATGGTTTGTGTTGCCCCTATCCCTATGTTTCCCCATTGCATCCTATTGTAACTATACATTGTTTGCACTGTTTTCTAAGACTATACTGCATATTTTTGCTATTGTGTATATATATCTTGTGTATATTTCCTATCCTCTCACTGAGGGTACACTCTAAGATACTTTGGCATATTGTCATAAAAATAAAGTACCTTTATTTTTAGTATAACTGTGTATTGTGTTTTCTTATGATATTGTGCATATGACACTAAGTGGTACTGTAGTAGCTTCACACGTCTCCTAGTTCAGCCTAAGCTGCTCTGCTAAGCTACCATTATCTATCAGCCTAAGCTGCTAGACACCCTATACACTAATAAGGGATAACTGGGCCTGGTGCAAGGTGCAAGTACCCCTTGGTACTCACTACAAGCCAGTCCAGCCTCCTACAACAGGCACTACGAAGTGGAGTGAACCGGAGCTTACCCGAAGTCACAAAGGAGAGTCCCATGATGCCAGAGGACAACTCAGGAGGTTGTGCACTGCAGGTTAGAGTGCCGGAGACCCAGGCTTGGCTGTGCACAAAGGAAATCCTGGAAGAGTGCACAGGAGCCGGAGTAGCTGCAAAACACGCGGTTCCCAGCAATGCAGTCTAGCGTGGGGAGGCAAGGACTTACCTCCACCAAGCTTGGACTGAAGAGTCACTGGACTGTGGGAGTCACTTGGACAGAGTTGCTGAGTTCAAGGGACCTCGCTCGTTATGCTGAGAGGAGACCCAGAGGACCGTTGATGCAGTTCTTTGGTGCCTGCGGTTGCAGGGGGAAGATTCCGTCGACCCACGGGAGATTTCTTCGGAGCTTCGAGTGCAGAGAGGAGGCAGACTACCCCCACAGCATGCACCACCAGGAAAACAGTTGAGAAGGAGGCAGGATCAGCGTTACAAGGTCGCAGTAGTCGTCTTTGCTACTTTGTTGCAGTTTTGCAGGCTTCCAGCGCGGTCAGCAGTCGATTCCTTGGCAGAAGGTGAAGAGAGAGATGCAGAGGAACTCTGATGAGCTCTTGCATTCGTTATCTAAGGAATTCCCCAAAGCAGAGACCCTAAATAGCCAGAAAAGGAGGTTTGGCTACCTAGGAGAGAGGATAGGCTAGCAACACCTGAAGGAGCCTATCAGAAGGAGTCTCTGATGTCACCTGCTGGCACTGGCCACTCAGAGCAGTCCAGTGTGCCAGCAGCACCTCTGTTTCCAAGATGGCAGAGGTCTGGAGCACACTGGAGGAGCTCTGGGCACCTCCCAGGGGAGGTGCAGGTCAGGGGAGTGGTCACTCCCCTTTCCTTTGTCCAGTTTCGCGGCAGAGCAGGGCTGAGGGATCCCTGAACTGGTGTAGACTGGCTTATGCAGAGATGGGCACCATCTGTGCCCATCAAAGCATTTCCAGAGGGTGGGGGAGGCTACTCCTCCCCAGCCCTGACACCTTTTTCCAAAGGGAGAGGGTGTAACACCCTCTCTCTGAGGAAGTCCTTTGTTGTGCCTTCCTGGCCAAGCCTGGCTGGACCCCAGGAGGGCAGAAACCTGTCTGAGGGGTTGGCAGCAGCAGCAGCTGCAGTGAAACCCCGGGAAAGGTAGTTTGGCAGTACCCGGGTCTGAGCTAGAGACTCGGGGGATCATGGAATTGTCTCCCCAATGCCAGAATGGCATTGGGGTGACAATTCCATGATCTTAGACATGTTACATTGCCATGTTCGGAGTTACCATTGTGACGCTACACATATGTCGTGACATATGTATAGTGCATGCGTGTAACGGTGTCCCCGCACTCACAAAGTCCGGGGAATTTGCCCTGAACAATGTGGGAGCACCTTGGCTAGTGCCAGGGTGCCCACACACTAAGGGGGTCATTCTGACCGCGGCGGACGGCGGTCGCCGCCCGCCAAGCGGTTCCCGCCGAAAGACCGCAGCGGTCATTCTGGCTTTCTCACTGGGCCGGCGGGCGACCGCCGAAAGTCCGCCCGCCAGCCCAGCGGGAAACACCCTTCCCACGAGGACGCCGGCTCAGAATGGAGCCGGCGGAGTGGGAAGGTGCGACGGGTGCAGTTGCACCCGTCGCGAATTTCAGTGCCTGCAAAGCAGACACTGAAATTCTTCGTGGGGCCCTCTTACGGGGGCCCCTGCAGTGCCCATGCCTTTGGCATGGGCACTGCAGGGGCCCCCAGGGGCCCCGCGGCACCCCCTACCGCCATCCTGTTCCTGGCGGGAGAACCGCCAGGAACCGGATGGCGGTAGGGGGTTTCAGAATCCCCATGGCGGCGGAGCGCGCTCCGCCGCCATGGAGGATTCTCAAGGGCAGCGGGAAGTCGGCGGTACACCGCCGACTTTCCGTTTCTGGCCGCGGCTGAACCGCCGCAGTCAGAATGCCCAGCGGTGCACCGCCAGCCTGTTGGCGGTGCTACTGCCGACCTCCGCCATGGCGGTAATTACCGCCAGGGTCAGAATGACCCCCTAAGTAACTTAGCACCCATCCTTTACCAGGTAAAGGTTAGACATATAGGTGACTTATAAGTTACTTAAGTGCAGTGGTAAATGGCTGTGAAATAACGTGGACGTTATTTCACTCAGGCTGCACTGGCAGGCCTGTGTAAGAATTGTCAGATCTCCCTATGGGTAGCATAAGAAATGCTGCAGCCCATAGGGGTCTTCTGGAACCCCAATACCCTGGGTACCTCAGTACCATATACTAGGGAATTATAAGGGTGTTCCAGTATGCCAATGTAAATTGGTGAAATTGGTCACTAGCCTGTTAGTGACAATTTGGAAAGAAATGAGAGAGCATAACCACTGAGGTTCTGGATAGCAGAGCCTCAGTGAGACAGTTTGTCATAACACAGGTAACACATACAGGGCACATGTATGAGCACTGGGGCCCTGGCTGGCAGGGTCCCAGTGACACATACAGCTAAAACAACATATATACAGTGAAATATGGGGTAACATGCCAGGCAAGATGGTACTTTCCTACAACAGGCATGCACATTAGGCCACAAACTATGAGGACTTGGGTCCTGGCTACCAGGATCCCAGTGAGACAGGCAAAACACAGTGACATATAGGTTGTTATCTATGAGCACTAGGGTCCTGGCTAGCAGGATCCCAGTGACACAGTAAAAACACACTGACACACACTCACAAACAGGTCAAAAGTGGGGGTAACCGTTCTAGAGAGAGACTACTTTCTCACACTTGCCATTGGGGTGGGCAATGATGTATGCTGCCTCCTACTGGCTCCTGATGTACCTGCGGACTAGGAAGGCTTGGAGGCTGAAGAGGGGGCGGGGGTGGATTGGGCAACCTGCTAGCTCCCTGATCCCTGGGAACGTGGGATCCCGCTGCCGCGCAGGGGCTGTACAGAATGCGCGGGTCTGTCGCCAGGTGGAAAAGGACGCGGTTGGGTGCCCCTTCTGTAACCAAGAAAGGGGTGAAAGGCAGACTGCTAGGGTCTAGGTGCGGGTGCAAGGCCAAGGGAACAGGCCGTGGCTCGGAAATCCTTAATGCGCTCGAGCGCCGAGTCCGCCTTGTCTCCGAAGAGACGTGTGCCATCAAAGGGCATGTCCATCAAGGATTGCTGGACATCCCCCGAAAAGCCAGATGTTCTCAGCCAGGTATGGCGTCTCAATGCCACCGTCGATGCAACCGATCTGCCCAGAGAGTTGGTCGTATCTAGTCCACAACGAACCATGAATTTGGCTGCATCCCTCCCATCTGTTACAGCTTGGCAGGCAGCACTTGCACGACCGTACCCCAGAGAGTATGGGAATAGCAGCCCTAAAGGCATGCAGTGTTCATGAACCGCAGCACTAGACTGTTGGAAGAAAACAACTTCTTCCCCAAACTATCCAGTCTTTTCAATTCCCTATCTGGGGTGCGGCAGGGAATGCACCAGATGAAGAAGAAGCATGGATGACAAGGCTCTCAGGCGTGGGGTGTTTGGCTGGAATTTTGGGTCTGACGGCGCAGGCTGATGGCAGCGGGCAATCGTCCTATTCACAGGAGCCCCTGTGCTAGGTCTGGACCTAGTACCCAAAAGGAGGTCTGTCAGTGCTTCATTGAAGGGTGAAGGGGCTCGGAAGAGGAAGACCCCGGTTGAAGCACATCGGTTAGAATGTTAGGCCTAACCTCCACAGAAGGAAGCTCGAGGTCCAGGACCTCAGCAGCCCTTCTCACCACCATAGAGTAAGAAGCACCCTCCTCCATAGCCACACTAAGAGGAGAGAGCATACCAGTGTCAGGGGAGGTGTCTAATCCACTGGTATTAGGAAGATGGCTCTGTATATACCATCTCAAAGTGTTGTACACACACAGGCAATAAATGAGAACACACACTCAAAGACTTAACTCCAGGCCAATAGGTTTTTATAAAGAAAATGTAATTCCTTAATTTATTTTAGAACCACAAGATTCAGAATTTAGGTAAGTGTAGGAAGTTGGCTCTGTATATACTATCTCAAAGTGAGTTCAAAGTGAGTCCAAGGTTTCCCCTTAGAGGTTGATAGTGGCAAAATTAGATTATTCTAATGCTCTATTTTGTGGTAGTGTGGTCGAGCAGTAGGCTTATCAGAGGGTAGTGTTAAGCATTTGTTGTACACACACAGGCAATACATGAGGAACACACACTCAAAGACTTAACTCCAGGCCAATAGTTTTTATATAGAAAAATATATTTTCTTAATTTATTTTTTAGCACCATAAGTTCAAGATTTGAAGTAAATACATAAAACGCAGGGTACTCCACACAAGTAAGTTAGGAACTTTGAATTAGAGCAATACCATATACAGTTTTTATTAAAATGGCAATAAGCTATTTTAAAAGTAGACAGTGCAAAAATCAGCTGTTCCTGGGGGAGGTAAGTATTGGTTAGATTGTGAGGTAAATAAGATACTTACAAGTCTCAGTCCCTGGGCATAGGCAGCCCACCATTGGGGGTTCAAGGCAACCCCAAAATTTCCACATCAGCAGCTCAGGGCCGGTCAGGTGCAGAGGTCAAAGAGACGTCCAAAACACATCGGCGCCTATGGAGAAAGGGGTGCTCTGGTTCCACTCTGCCAGCAGGTAAGTACCTGTGTCTTCGGGGGCAGACCAGGGCGTTTTGTAGAGCACTGGGGAGGACACAAATAGGCACACAAACCACACCCTCAGCGGCACAGGGGCGGCCAGGTGCAGTGTGCAAAGCAGGCATCGGGTTTTGTATTGGTTTCAATGGAGGGACCCGGGGGTCACTCTAGCGGTGCAGGCAGGGCGCAGGGGGGCTTCTCACACGAGCCACCACCTGAGCCACGCACAGGGTCGCCTGGGGGTCACTCCTGCACTGAAGTTCGGTTCCTTCTGGTCCTGGGGGCTGAGGGTGCAGTGCTTGGTCCAGTCATCGGGTCCCTTGTTACAGGCAGTCGCAGTCAGGGGGAGCCTCTGGATTCTCTCTACAGGTGTCGCTGTGTGGGTCCAGGGGGGTCGTCTCGTGCTACTCAGGGGGTCGCAGTCGCCGGTGAGTCCTCCCTGTGGTGTTGGTTCTCTGGATCTCGAGTGGGGGGCGTCGGGTGCAGAGTCTGAAGTCTCACGCTTCCGGCGGGAGGAGTGAGGTCTTTAAAGGTGTAGAAAAGTTGCAAGTTTGTTGCAGGTTGTTGAGCAGAGCCGCTGCTCACGGGGGTTTCTTGGTCCTGGGGTCAGGGCAGACCTCTGAGGCTTCAGAGGTCACTGGTCCCTATTGGATACTTCGCTGGTTGCAGGTTGCAGGTTTTCGAGTCAGGAGACAGGTCGGTAGGGCTGGGGCCAAAGCAGTTGTCGTCTTCCATCATCTCTTCAGGGCTTCTTCTTGTTTCAGGTTGCAGGAATCTGATTTCCTGTGTTCTGGCGTGCCCCTAAATACTAAATTTAGGGGTGTGTTTAGGTCTGGGAGGGCAGTAGCCAGTGGCTACTTGTAGGAGGCTGGACTGGCTTGTAGTGAGTACCAAGGGGTACTTGCACCTTGCACCAGGCCCAGTTATCCCTTATTAGTGTATAGGGTGTCTAGCAGCTTAGGCTGATAGATAATGGTAGCTTAGCAGAGCAGCTTAGGCTGAACTAGGAGACGTGTGAAGCTACCACAGTACCACTTAGTGTCATATGCACAATATCATAAGAAAACACAATACACAGTTATACTAAAAATAAAGGTACTTTATTTTTATGACAATATGCCAAAGTATCTTAGAGTGTACCCTCAGTGAGAGGATAGGAAATATACACAAGATATATATATACACAATAGCAAAAATATGCAGTATAGTCTTAGAAAACAGTGCAAACAATGTATAGCTACAATAGGATGCAATGGGGAAACATAGGGATAGGGGCAACACAAACCATATACTCCAAGAGTGGAATGCGAACCACGAATGGACCCCAAACCTATGTGACCTTGTAGAGGGTCGCTGGGACTATTAGAAAATAGTGAGAGTTAGAAAAATAACCCTCCCCAAGACCCTGAAAAGTGAGTGCAAAGTGCACTAAAGTTCCCCTATGGACAAAATAGTCGTGTTAGAGGAATAATGCAGGAAAGACACAACCCAGCAATGCAACAACTGTGGATTTCCAATCTAGGTTACCTGTGGAACAAGGGGACCAAGTCCAAAAGTCACAAGCAAGTCGGAGATGGGCAGATGCCCAGGAAATGCCAGCTGCGGGTGCAAAGAAGCTTCGACTGGATAGAAGAAGCTGAGGTTTCTGCAGGAACGAAAAGGGATAGAGACTTCCCCATTGGTGGACGGATCCCCCTTGCCTTGGAGAGTCGTGCAGAAGTGTTTTCCCGCCGGAAGGACGCCAACAAGCCTTGCTACACGCAAATAGTGCGTTTGGCGTTTTTGGACGCTGCTGGGGCCCAGGAGGGACCAGGAGGTCGCAAATTGGACCTGAAGAGAGAGGGGACGTCGAGCAAGACAAAGAGCCCTCACTGAAGCAGGTAGCACCCGGAGAAGTGCCAGAAACCGGCACTACGAGGATGCGTGAAACGGTGCTCGCCGAAGTTGCACAAAGGAGTCCCACGTCGCCGGAGACCAACTTAGAAAGTCGTGCAATGCAGGTTAGAGCGCCGTGGACCCAGGCTTGGCTGTGCACAAAGGATTTCTGCCGGAAGTGCACAGGGGCCGGAGTAGCTGCAAAGTCGCGGTTCCCAGCAATGCAGCCCAGCGAGGTGAGACAAGGACTTACCTCCACCAAACTTGGGCTGAAGAGTCACTGGACTGTGGGGGTCACTTGGACAGCGTCGCTGGATTCGAGGGACCTCGCTCGTCGTGCTGAGAGGAGACCCAAGGGACCGGTAATGCAGCTTTTTGGTGCCTGCGGTTGCAGGGGGAAGATTCCGTCGACCCACGGGAGATTTCTTCGGAGCTTCTGGTGCAGAGAGGAGGCAGGCTACCCCCACAGCATGCACAAGCAGGAAAACAGTCGAGAAGGCGGCAGGATCAGCGTTACAGAGTTGCAGTAGTCGTCTTTGCTACTATGTTGCAGGTTTGCAGGCTTCCAGCGCGGTCAGCGGTCGTTTCCTTATCAGAAGGTGAAGAGAGAGATGCAGAGGAACTCGGATGAGCTCTTGCATTCGTTATCTGAAGTTTCCCCAGAGACAGAGACCCTAAATAGCCAGAAAAGAGGGTTTGGCTACCTAGGGGAGAGGATAGGCTACTAACACCTGAAGGAGCCTATCAGCAGGAGTCTCTGACGTCACCTGGTGGCACTGGCCACTCAGAGCAGTCCAGTGTGCCAGCAGCACCTCTGTTTCCAAGATGGCAGAGGTCTGGAGCACACTGGAGGAGCTCTGGACACCTCCCAGGGGAGGTGCAGGTCAGGGGAGTGGTCACTCCCCTTTCCTTTGTCCAGTTTTGCACCAGAGCAGGGGCTAAGGGGTCCCTGAACCGGTGTAGACTGGCTTATGCAGAATTGGGCACCTCTGTGCCCAACAAAGCATTTCCAGAGGCTGGGGGAGGCTACTCCTCCCCTGCCTTCACACCATTTTCCAAAGGGAGAGGGTGTCACACCCTCTCTCAGAGGAAGTTCTTTGTTCTGCCATCCTGGGCCAGGCCTGGCTGGACCCCAGGAGGGCAGCTGCCTGTCTGAGGGGTTGGCAGCAGCAGCAGCTGCAGTGAAACCCCAGGAAGGGCAGTTTGGCAGTACCAGGGTCTGTGCTACAGACCACTGGGATCATGGGATTGTGCCAACTATGCCAGGATGGTATAGAGGGGGCAATTCCATGATCATAGACATGTTACATGGCCATATTCGGAGTTACCATTGTGAAGCTACATATAGGTAGTGATCTATATGTAGTGCACGCGTGTAATGGTGTCCCCGCACTCACAAAGTTCAGGGAATTGGCTCTGAACAATGTGGGGGCACCTTGGCTAGTGCCAGGGTGCCCTCACACTAAGTAACTTTGCACCTAACCTTTACCAGGTAAAGGTTAGACATATAGGTGACTTATAAGTTACTTAAGTGCAGTGTAAAATGGCTGTGAAATAACGTGGACGTTATTTCACTCAGGCTGCAGTGGCAGGCCTGTGTAAGATTTGTCAGAGCTCCCTATGGGTGGCAAAAGAAATGCTGCAGCCCATAGGGATCTCCTGGAACCCCAATACCCTGGGTACCTCAGTACCATATACTAGGGAATTATAAGGGTGTTCCAGTAAGCCAATGTAAATTGGTAAAAATGGTCACTAGCCTGTTAGTGACAATTTGGAAAGAAATGAGAGAGCATAACCACTGAGGTTCTGATTAGCAGAGCCTCAGTGAGACAGTTAGTCACTACACAGGTAACACATTCAGGCACACTTATGAGCACTGGGGCCCTGGGTTACCAGGGTCCCAGTGACACATACAACTAAAACAACATATATACAGTGAAAAATGGGGGTAACATGCCAGGCAAGATGGTACTTTCCTACACAACCCCCCCCCCCCAAACGAAGGACAATAAGACTAGCCATTACCTGATGAGTCTTCATTGTCTAAGTGGAAATATCTGGAGAGTCCATCTGCATTGGAGTGGCTACTCCCAGGTCTATGTTCCACTGTATAGTCCATTCCCTGTAGGGATATGGACCACCTCAACAATTTAGGATTTTCACCTTTCATTTGTTTTGGCCAAAGTAGAGGTTTGTGGTCTGTCTGAACAATGAAGTGAGTGCCAAACAGGTATGGCCTCAACTTCTTCAGAGCCCAGACCACAGCAAAGGCCTCCCTCTCAATGGCAGACCAACGCTTTTCTCTAGGGGTCAACCTCCTACTAATAAAAGCAACAGGTTGATCCTGGCCCTCAGAATTAAGTTGTGATAGGACTGCCCCTACTCCTAATTCAGATGCATCAGTTTGGACATAGAATTTTTTAGAGTAACAAGGGCTTTTCAGGACAGGTGCAGAGCACATGGCCTGCTTCAGCTCCTCAAAAGCTTTCTGACAGCTTGCTGTCCATAATACCTTTTTAGGCATTTTCTTGGATGTGAGGTCATTAAGAGGGGCTGCAATGGAGCCATAGTTCTTAATGAACCTCCTGTAGTATCCAGTGAGGCCTAGGAAGGCTCTCACCTGAGTCTGAGTGGTAGGGGGAACCCAATCAATAATAGTTTGGATTTTCCCCTGAAGTGGTGCAATCTGTTCCCCACCAACAAGGTGTCCCAGATAAACCACCTTACTCTGCCCTATCTGGCACTTTGAAGCCTTGATAGTGAGGCCTGCCTTTTGCAGGGCCTCCAAAACTTTCCATAGGTGGACCAGGTGATCATCCCAGCTGGAGCTAAAGACAGCTATATCGTCCAAATATGCTGCACTGAAAGCTTCCAGCCCTTGCAGGACTGTGTTCACCAACCTCTGAAAAGTGGCAGGTGCATTTTTCAAACCAAAAGGCATTACAGTAAACTGGTAATGTCCTCCAATGGTAGAAAATGCAGTCTTAGGTTTAGCATCTTCTGACAATTTGATCTGCCAATACCCTGCAGTCAAATCAAAAGTGCTTAGATACTTGGCAGATGCCAGTGTATCTATAAGCTCATCTGCCCTGGGTATAGGGTGAGCATCAGTTTTGGTTACCAAGTTGAGACCTCTATAGTCTACACAAAACCGCATTTCTTTCTTTCCATCTTTAGAATTGGGTTTTGGTACCAGTACCACAGGAGAAGCCCATGGACTGTCAGAGTGCTCAACCACTCCTAGTTCCAACATTTTCTGAACTTCTTGCTTTGTGCAGTCCCTGACATGGTCAGGCTGCCTATAGATCTTACTTTTGACAGGTAAACTGTCTCCAGTATCTATAGTGTGCTCACACCAAGAAGTGGTGCCTGGCACGGTAGAGAAGAGTTCTGAAAATTGTCCTAGGAGATTTATGCAATTATCTTTCTGCTCAGCAGTAAGACAATTAGCCAAAACTACACCTTCCACAAGAGCATCTTGTTCTGTGGAAGAGAAGAGATCAGGTAGAGGATCACTGTCTTCTTCCTGTCCCTCATCTGTTGCCATGAGCAGGGTGAGATCAGCCCTGTCATAGTAGGGTTTCAGGCGGTTGACATGGAGCACCCTAAGGGGACTCCTGGCAGTGCCTAAGTCCACCAAGTAGGTGACTTCACCCTTCTTTTCAACAATTGTGTGGGGTCCACTCCATTTATCTTGGAGTGCTCTTGAGGCCACAGGCTCCAAGACCCACATTTTCTGCCCTGGTTGGTACTGAACCAAAACAGCCTTCTGATCATGCCATTGCTTCTGGAGCTCTTGGCTGGCCTGAAGGTTTTTACTGGCCTTTTTCATGTACTCAGCCATCCTTGATCTGAGGCCAAGTACATAGTCCACAATATCCTGTTTAGGAGCTTTTAAAGGTTGTTCCCAACCCTCCTTTACAAGTGTGAGTGGACCCGTAACAGGGTGTCCAAAAAGAAGTTCAAAGGGGCTGAAGCCCACTCCTTTCTGGGGTACCTCCCTGTAGGCAAAAAGGAGGCATGGTAGGAGGATATCCCATCTCCTGCGGAGTTTTTCAGGGAGTCCCATAATCATGCCTTTGAGAGTTTTATTAAATCTCTCCACCAGTCCATTTGTTTGTGGATGATAGGGTGTTGTGAACTTGTACGTTACACCACACTCCTTCCACATGGCCTTTAAGTATGCAGACATGAAATTGCTTCCTCTGTCTGATACTACTTCCTTTGGGAAGCCCACCCTGGAAAATATTCCCAGGAGGGCCTTTGCCACTGCAGGTGCTGTAGTGGTCCTTAAAGGAATAGCTTCAGGATATCTTGTGGCATGGTCCACTACCACTAAGATAAACCTATTGCCTGAAGCAGTAGGAGGGTCAAGGGGGCCAACTATGTCAACCCCTACCCTTTCAAAGGGAACCCCAACCACAGGCAGTGGGATAAGGGGTGCCTTTGGAGTGCCACCTGTCTTGCCACTGGCTTGACAGGTTTCACAAGACTTGCAAAATTCTTTTGTGTCCTCAGACATCCTAGGCCAATGAAACAGGGGAACAAGCCTGTCCCAAGTTTTCATTTGTCCTAGATGCCCAGCTAAGGGAATGTCATGTGCCAGTGTTAGGAGGAACTTTCTGTACTCCTGAGGAATCACTAATCTCCTGGCAGCTCCAGGTTTAGGATCCCTATGCTCAGTGTACAAGAGGTTGTCCTCCCAGTAAACTCTGTGAGAGTCACTGACATCCCCATTAGCCTGTTTGACAGCTTGCTGTCTGAGACCCTCTAATGTGGGACAGGTTTGCTGTGCCACACTCAGCTCCTCTCTGGCAGGCCCCCCTTCACCCAAAAGCTCAGCAGTGTCTGCTTCCAGCTCCTCTGGTGTAGGTTCTGCACAGGGAGGGAATTCTTCTTCCTCAGAAGTAGAATCCACTGTAGAGGGAGGGATAGTAGGAAGTGGTTTGCTTCTACTAGCCCTAGCTTTAGGGAGCACTTGGTCCATTGTTCCAGGATCCAAGCTTCCCTGTCCTTTTTGCTTTTTGGCCTGAGCCCTTGTCAAAGCAAAAATATGCCCTGGGATGCCCAGCATTGCTGCATGGGCCTCCAACTCCACATCTGACCAAGCTGATGTCTCCAAATCATTCCCTAATAGACAGTCTACAGGTAAATCTGAAGCTACCACAACTTTCTTTGGACCAGTTACCCCCCCCCAGTTGAGATTTTTACAACAGCCATGGGGTGGCTTTGTGTTATGTTGTGAGCATCGGTTACTTGGTACTGGTGTCCAAGTATGTGTTGTTCAGGGTGCACCAGTTTCTCAATCACCATTGTGACACTGGCACCTGTGTCCCTGTAGGCCTGGACCTCAACACCATTTATTAGGGTTAGTTGCTTGTACTTCTCCAAGTTATGGGGGCAAGCAACCAAAGTGGCTAAATCAATAGCCCCTTCAGAGACTAAAGTAGCCTCTGTGGTCTCCCTAATCAGACCAACCCCAACTAAATTACCAAAAGTGAGCCCAGCTACTCCCTTGGATTGGCTATTAGTAGGTTTGCTCCCACCACCACTGCTATTAGTAGGGACACTAGGTGTAGCAGTAGGGGTTGTAGTGGTAGGAGCTGTGGTGCCTTTCTTTGGACAACTGGGATCTGTTGTCCAATGGCCTTTTATTTTACATAAATAGCACCATGGTTTCTTTTCCTTGTTCTGATTAAAGGAGGATTTGGGCCCACCACCCCCACCAGAGTGTTTTTGTGGGCCTGATGAAGACTCATTTTTAGATTTGTCCCCACCCTTGTCTGAAGACTTACCATCCTTCTTTTTGTTGCCATCTTTGTCACCCCCTGTATGAACTTTTCTGTTCACTCTTGTTCTGACCCATTTGTCTGCCTTCTTTCCCAATTCTTGGGGAGAGGTCAGATCAGAGTCCACCAAGTACTGGTGCAACAAATCAGACACACAATTATTAAGAATATGCTCTCTCAGGATTAAGTTATACAGGCTGTCATAATCAGTAACTTTACTGCCATGTAACCACCCCTCCAAGGCCTTCACTGAATGGTCAATGAAATCAACCCAGTCTTGTGAAGACTCCTTTTTGGTCTCTCTGAACTTTATCCTGTACTGTTCAGTGGTTAAGCCATAACCATCCAGGAGTGCATTCTTAAGAACTTGGAAATTATTGGCATCATTTTCTTTCACAGTAAGGAGCCTATCCCTACCTTTTCCACTAAATGATAGCCATAGGATAGCAGCCCACTGCCTTTGAGGGACATCCTGTACAACACAGGCCCTCTCAAGTGCAGCAAACCACTTGTTAATGTCATCCCCCTCCTTATAAGGGGGAACTATCTTGAGCAGATTCCTGGAATCATGCTCTTTTGCAGGATGACTATGGGGAATACTGCTGCTGCCACCATGGGTATCTAAACCCAACTTCTGTCTTTCCTTCTCTAATTCAAAAGACTGTCTATCCAAATCCAGCTGTTGCTTTTTAAGCTTCAGTCTGGTTTGTTCCACCCTCAACTTATTGAGTTCCCTCTCTAACATTCTGTCATCAGGGTTGGTGGGAGGGACATTTCTAGAAACAGAGCTATGATGGGAATGAACAGAAGGAGACCTGTCCCTTACAGAAGCCAACTTAACAGCTTGGTTTACAGAAACATTACTACCAGTATGGTGAGAATAAATGCTTTTGCTATGATGTGAGACAACACTATTTCCTTGGTGTGGCTCATCATCATTACCATCTATGCTAGATTGTCTAGTAATGGGCAGGCTAGGAAGTTTCTTTCCTGAATCTTTTCCTGGGGGAGTCCCTGAATCAGATTGGGAACTATTAGGTACTTTTTCAACAGATGGGCCACCTCTGGCCTTATCCTGTTCTCTAAGCATGTTAATTAACAGTTCCAAGGCAGGATTCTTCCCTACACTCAAACCTCTCTCTATACAGAGACTCCTTGCTCTTTTCCAGCTAAGGTTGTCATATGCAAGTTTGGACAGATCAACACCTTGGCCTGTGCCAGACATTTTTTTGAGAGAGTTAAAGTGATAGAGAAAGAGACAAAAGTTTTCAGAACTTTTTGGAAAGACAGAAAAAAAACTTTTAAGAACTTTTTGAAAGTTTAGGAGTACTTTTCAGCACTTAGAAAAGAGTGAAAAGAGGAAATGCAAAACTTTTTGGCTATGTGTATATACACTGACCTTGTTTTGTATATTTTTCTCTTATGAAAAGTACAATGACAAGAGTGGTAAGTAGTCTCAAGCACTTATCCCACCACTGCACAACCAATGTAGGAGGCTGGACTGGCTTGTAGTGAGTACCAAGGGGTACTTGCACCTTGCACCAGGCCCAGTTATCCCTTATTAGTGTATAGGGTGTCTAGCAGCTTAGGCTGATAGATAATGGTAGCTTAGCAGAGCAGCTTAGGCTGAACTAGGAGACGTGTGAAGCTACCACAGTACCACTTAGTGTCATATGCACAATATCATAAGAAAACACAATACACAGTTATACTAAAAATAAAGGTACTTTATTTTTATGACAATATGCCAAAGTATCTTAGAGTGTACCCTCAGTGAGAGGATAGGAAATATACACAAGATATATATACACAATAGCAAAAATATGCAGTATAGTCTTAGAAAACAGTGCAAACAATGTATAGCTACAATAGGATGCAATGGGGAAACATAGGGATAGGGGCAACACAAACCATATACTCCAAAAGTGGAATGCGAACCACGAATGGACCCCAAACCTATGTGACCTTGTAGAGGGTCGCTGGGACTATTAGAAAATAGTGAGAGTTAGAAAAATAACCCTCCCCAAGACCCTGAAAAGTGAGTGCAAAGTTCACTAAAGTTCCCCTAAGGACAAAATAGTCGTGTTAGAGGAATAATGCAGGAAAGACACAACCCAGCAATGCAGCAACTGTGGATTTCCAATCTAGGGTACCTGTGGAACAAGGGGACCAAGTCCAAAAGTCACAAGCAAGTCGGAGATGGGCAGATGCCCAGGAAATGCCAGCTGCGGGTGCAAAGAAGCTTCGACTGGATAGAAGAAGCTGAGGTTTCTGCAGGAACGAAAAGGGCTAGAGACTTCCCCTTTGGTGGACGGATCCCTCTTGCCTTGGAGAGTCGTGCAGAAGTGTTTTCCCGCCGGAAGGACGCCAACAAGCCTTGCTACACGCAAATCGTGCGTTTGGCGTTTTTGGACGCTGCTGGGGCCCAGGAGGGACCAGGAGGTCGCAAATTGGAACTGAAGAGAGAGGGGACGTCGAGCAAGACAAAGAGCCCTCACTGAAGCAGGTAGCACCCGGAGAAGTGCCAGAAACCGGCACTATGAGGATGCGTGAAACAGTGCTCGCCGAAGTTGCACAAAGGAGTCCCACGTCGCCGGAGACCAACTTAGAAAGTCGTGCAATGCAGGTTAGAGTGCCGTGGACCCAGGCTTGGCTGTGCACAAAGGATTTCCGCCAGAAGTGCACAGGGGCCGGAGTAGCTGCAAAGTCGCGGTTCCCAGCAATGCAGCCCAGCGAGGTGAGGCAAGGACTTACCTCCACCAAACTTGGGCTGAAGAGTCACTGGACTGTGGGGGTCACTTGGACAGCGTCGCTGGATTCGTGGGACCTCGCTCGTCGTGCTGAGAGGAGACCCAAGGGACCGGTAATGCAGCTTTTTGGTGCCTGCGGTTGCAGGGGGAAGATTCCGTCGACCCACGGGAGATTTCTTCGGAGCTTCTGGTGCAGAGAGGAGGCAGGCTACCCCCACAGCATGCACAAGCAGGAAAACAGTCGAGAAGGCGGCAGGATCAGCGTTACAGAGTTGCAGTTGTCGTCTTTGCTACTATGTTGCAGGTTTGCAGGCTTCCAGCGCGGTCAGCGGTCGTTTCCTTATCAGAAGGTGAAGAGAGAGATGCAGAGGAACTCGGATGAGCTCTTAGAGGGGGCAATTCCATGATCATAGACATGTTACATGGCCATATTCGGAGTTACCATTGTGAAGCTACATATAGGTAGTGACCTATATGTAGTGCACGCGTGTAATGGTGTCCCCGCACTCACAAAGTTCAGGGAATTGGCTCTGAACAATGTGGGGCACCTTGGCTAGTGCCAGGGTGCCCTCACACTAAGTAACTTTGCACCTAACCTTTACCAGGTAAAGGTTAGACATATAGGTGACTTATAAGTTACTTAAGTGCAGTGTAAAATGGCTGTGAAATAACGTGGACGTTATTTCACTCAGACAATTTGGAAAGAAATGAGAGAGCATAACCACTGAGGTTCTGATTAGCAGAGCCTCAGTGAGACAGTTAGTCACTACACAGGTAACACATTCAGGCACACTTATGAGCACTGGGGCCCTGGGTTACCAGGGTCCCAGTGACACATACAACTAAAACAACATATATACAGTGAAAAATGGGGGTAACATGCCAGGCAAGATGGTACTTTCCTACACTACTGTCCTGGATGGTGACTACACCCTCTTTGTGCCTCCTCCCAGAGGGGAGGGGGACACATCCCTAATCCTATTGTTGGACTCCTCCAAAACTAAGATGAGGATTTCTAAAGGCAGGGGGCACCTCAGCTCAGGGCACCTTAGGGGCTGTCCTGACTGGTGGGTGACTCCTCCTTGTTTTCCTAATTATGTCCTCCAGCCTTGCAGCCAAAAGTGGGGGCAGTGGCCGTAGGGGCGGGCATCTCCACTAGCTGGGATGCTCTGTGGAGCTGTCACAAAGAGGGTGAGCCTTTGAGGCTCACCGCCAGGTGTTACAGTTCCTGCAGAGGGAGGAGAGAAGCACCTCCACCCAGTACAGGCCACAGAGTGACAAAGGCACTCTCCCCATGCGGCCAGCAACTCGTCTGGTTGTGGCAGACTGGCAGAAACTGGTCAGCCTAACAGTAGAAGTCGGATTGGTATTCAGGGGGCATCTCTAAGATGCCCTCTGGGTGCATTTTACAATAAATTCCACACTAGCATCAGTGTGCATTTATTGTGCTGAGAAATTTGATACCAAACTTTCCAGATTTCACTGTAGCCATTAGGGAACGGTGGAGTTCGTGTTTGACAAACTCCCAGCCCATATACTCTTATGGCTACCCTGCACTTACAATGTCTAAGGTTTTGCTTAGACACTGTAGAGGCATAGTGCTCATGCACATATGCCCTCACATGTGGTACAGTGCATCCTGCCTTAGGGCTGTAAGGCCTGTTAGAGGGGTGACTCACCTATGCCACAGGCAGTGTGAGGTTGGCATGGCACTCTGAAGGGAGTGCCATGTCGACTTAGCCATTTTCTCCCCACCAGCACAGACAAGTCGTGAGGCAGTGTACATGTGCTGAGTGAGGGGTCCCCAGGGTGACATAAGACATGCTGCAGCCCTTAGGGACCTTCCCTGGCATCAGGGCCCTTGGTACCAGGGGCACCAGTTACAAGGGACTTATCTGAGTGCCAGGGCTGTGCCAATTGTGGAAGCAAAGGTATAGTGTAGGGAAAGAACACTGGTGCTGGGGCCTTGTTAGCAGGGGCCCAGCACACTTTCAATCAAATCTTAGCATCAGCAAAGGCAAAAAGTCAGGGGACAACCAAGCCAAGGGGACATTTCCTTACACCCTCCCCCCCCCCAAACGAAAGAGGGTGAGACTAACCTTTCCCAAGAGAGTCTTCGTTTTCCAAGTGGAACAACCTGGAAAAGCCATCAGCATTGGCATGGGCAGTCCCAGGTCTTTGTTCCACTACAAAGTCCATTCTCTGTAGGGATATGGACCACCTCAACAGTTTAGGGTTTTCTCCTTTCATTTGCATTAGCCATCTGAGAGGTCTGTGGTCAGTTTAAACTATGAAGGGAGTACCAAAAGGGTATGGCCTCAACTTCTTCAGGGACCAGACCACAGCAAAGGCCTCGCTCTCAATCGCACTCCAACGCTGCTCCCTGGGGAGTAACCTCCTGCTAATAAAAGCAACAAGCTGGTCAAGCCCATCATCATTTGTTTGGGACAGGACTGCTCCTATCCCATGTTCAGAGGCATCTGTCTGCACAATGAACTGCTTAGAGTAATCTGGAGCTTTCAAAACTGGTGCTTGTGAGAAGGTAGCCTCTTTCTAGCCTTGTTACCCCCACTTTTGGCCTGTTTGTGAGTGTATGTCAGGGTGTTTGTCACTGTTTTCACTGTCTCACTGGGATCCTGATAGCCAGGCCTCAGTGCTCATAGTGAAAACACTATGTTTTCAGTATGTTTGTTATGTGTCACTGGGATCCTGCTAGTCAGGACCCCAGTGCTCATAAGGTTGTGGCCTATATGTATGTGTCACTGGGACCCTGTCACACAGGACCCCAGTGCTCATAGGTGTGCATGTATGTGTTCCCTGTGTGGTGCCTAACTGTCTCACTGAGGCTCTGCTAACCAGAACCTCAGTGGTTATGCTCTCTCATTACTTTCAAATTGTCACTAACAGGCTAGTGACCATTTTTACCAATTTACATTGGCTTACTGGAACACCCTTATAATTCCCTAGTATATGGTACTGAGGTACCCAGGGTATTGGGGTTCCAGGAGATCCCTATGGGCTGCAGCATTTCTTTTGCCACCCATAGGGAGCTCTGACAAATCTTACACAGGCCTGCCACTGCAGCCTGAGTGAAATAACGTCCACGTTATTTCACAGCCATTTTACACTGCACTTAAGTAACTTATAAGTCACCTATATGTCTAACCTTTACCTGGTAACGGTTAGGTGCAAAGTTACTTAGTGTGCGGGCACCCTGGCACTAGCCAAGGTGCCCCCACATTGTTCAGAGCCAATTCACTGAACTTTGTGAGTGCGGGGACACCATTACACGCGTGCACTACATATAGGTCACTACCTATATGTAGCTTCACCATGGTAACTCCGAATATAACCATGTAACATGTCCATGATCATGGAATTGCCCCCTCTATACCATCCTGGCATAGTTGGCACAATCCCATGATCCCAGTGGTCTGTAGCACAGACCCTGGTACTGCCAAACTGCCCTTCCTGGGGTTTCACTGCAGCTGCTGCTGCTGCCAACCCCTCAGACAGGCAGCTGCCCTCCTGGGGTCCAGCCAGGCCTGGCCCAGGATGGCAGAACAAAGAACTTCCTCTGAGAGAGGGTGTGACACCCTCTCCCTTTGGAAAATGGTGTGAAGGCAGGGGAGGAGTAGCCTCCCCCAGCCTCTGGAAATGCTTTGTTGGGCACAGATGTGCCCAATTCTGCATAAGCCAGTCTACACCGGTTCAGGGACCCCTTAGCCCCTGCTCTGGCGCGAAACTGGACAAAGGAAAGGGGAGTGACCACTCCCCTGACCTGCACCTCCCCTGGGAGGTGTCCAGAGCTCCTCCAGTGTGCTCCAGACCTCTGCCATCTTGGAAACAGAGGTGCTGCTGGCACACTGGACTGCTCTGAGTGGCCAGTGCCACCAGGTGACGTCAGAGACTCCTGCTGATAGGCTCCTTCAGGTGTTAGTAGCCTATCCTCTCTCCTAAGTAGCCAAACCCTCTTTTCTGGCTATTTAGGGTCTCTGTCTCTGGGGAAACTTTAGATAACGAATGCATGAGCTCAGCCGAGTTCCTCTGCATCTCTCTCTTCACCTTCTGATAAGGAACCGACCGCTGACCGCGCTGGAAGCCTGCAAACCTGCAACATAGTAGCAAAGACGACTACTGCAACTCTGTAACGCTGATCCTGCCGCCTTCTCGACTGTTTTCCTGCTTGTGCATGCTGTGGGGGTAGTCTGCCTCCTCTCTGCACCAGAAGCTCCGAAGAAATCTCCCGTGGGTCGACGGAATCTTCCCCCTGCAACCGCAGGCACCAAAAAGCTGCATTACCGGTCCCTTGGGTCTCCTCTCAGCACGACAAGCGAGGTCCCTCGAATCCAGCGACTCTGTCCAAGTGACCCCCACAGTCCAGTGACTCTTCAGCCCAAGTTTGGTGGAGGTAAGTCCTTGCCTCACCTCGCTGGGCTGCATTGCTGGGAACCGCGACTTTGCAGCTACTCCGGCCCCTGTGCACTTCCGGCGGAAATCCTTCGTGCACAGCCAAGCCTGGGTCAACGGCACTCTAACCTGCATTGCACGACTTTCTAAGTTGGTCTCCGGCGACGTGGGACTCCTTTGTGCAACTTCGGCGAGCACCGTTTCACGCATCCTTGTAGTGCCTGTTTCTGGCACTTCTCCGGGTGCTACCTGCTTCAGTGAGGGCTCTTTGTCTTGCTCGACGTCCCCTCTCTCTTCAGGTCCAATTTGCGACCTCCTGGTCCCTCCTGGGCCCCGGCAGCGTCCAAAAACGCCAAACGCACGATTTGCAACTAGCAAGGCTTGTTGGCGTCCTTCCGGAGGGAAAACACTTCTGCACGACTCTCCTAAGCGAGAGGGATCCGTCCACCAAAGGGGAAGTCTCTAACCCTTTTTGTTCCTGCAGAAACCTCAGCTTCTTCTGTCCAGTCGAAGCTTCTTTGCACCCGCAGCTGGCATTTCCTGGGCATCTGCCCATCTCCGACTTACTTGTGACTTTTGGACTTGGTCCCCTTGTTCCACAGGTACCCTAGATTGGAAATCCACAGTTGTTGCATTGCTGGTTTGTGTCTTTCCTGCATTATTCCTCTAACACGACTACTTTGTCCTTAGCGGAACTTTAGTGCACTTTGCACTCACTTTTCAGGGTCTTGGGGAGGGTTATTTTGCTAACTCTCACTATTTTCTAATAGTCCCAGCGACCCTCTACAAGGTCACATAGGTTTGGGGTCCATTCGTGGTTCGCATTCCACTTTTGGAGTATATGGTTTGTGTTGCCCCTATCCCTATGTTTCCCCATTGCATCCTATTGTAACTATACATTGTTTGCACTGTTTTCTAAGACTATACTGCATATTTTTGCTATTGTGTATATATATCTTGTGTATATTTCCTATCCTCTCACTGAGGGTACACTCTAAGATACTTTGGCATATTGTCATAAAAATAAAGTACCTTTATTTTTAGTATAACTGTGTATTGTGTTTTCTTATGATATTGTGCATATGACACTAAGTGGTACTGTAGTAGCTTCACACGTCTCCTAGTTCAGCCTAAGCTGCTCTGCTAAGCTACCATTATCTATCAGCCTAAGCTGCTAGACACCCTATACACTAATAAGGGATAACTGGGCCTGGTGCAAGGTGCAAGTACCCCTTGGTACTCACTACAAGCCAGTCCAGCCTCCTACATTGGTTGTGCAGTGGTGGGATAAGTGCTTGAGACTACTTACCACTCTTGTCATTGTACTTTTCATAAGAGAAAAATATACAAAACAAGGTCAGTGTATATACACATAGTCAAAAAGTTTTGCATTTCCTCTTTTCACTCTTTTCTAAGTGCTGAAAAGTACTCCTAAAACTTTCAAAAAGTTCTTAAAAGTTTAAAAAGTTTTTTTTCTGTCTTTCCAAAAAGTTCTGAAAACTTTTGTCTCTTTCTCCATCACTTTAACTCTCACTAAAAATAATGTCTGGCACAGGCCAAGTTGTTGATCTGTCCAAACTTGCATATGACAACCTTAGCTGGAAAAGAGCAAGGAGTCTCTGTATAGAGAAAGGTTTGAGTGTAGGGAAGAATCCTGCCTTGGAACTGTTAATTAACATGCTTAGAGAACAGGATAAGGCCAGAGGTGGCCCATCTGTTGAAAAAGTACCTAATAGTTCCCAATCTGATTCAGGGACTCCCCCAGGAAAAGATTCAGGAAAGAAACTTCCTAGCCTGCCCATTACTAGACAATCTAGCATAGATGGTAATGATGATGAGCCACACCAAATAAATAGTGTTGTCTCACATCATAGCAAAAGCATTTATTCTCACCATACTGGTAGTAATGTTTCTGTAAACCAAGCTGTTAAGTTGGCTTCTGTAAGGGACAGGTCTCCTTCTGTTCATTCCCATCATAGCTCTGTTTCTAGAAATGTCCCTCCCACCAACCCTGATGACAGAATGTTAGAGAGGGAACTCAATAAGTTGAGGGTGGAACAAACCAGACTGAAGCTTAAAAAGCAACAGCTGGATTTGGATAGACAGTCTTTTGAATTAGAGAAGGAAAGACAGAAGTTGGGTTTAGATACCCATGGTGGCAGCAGCAGTATTCCCCATAGTCATCCTGCAAAAGAGCATGATTCCAGGAATCTGCACAAGATAGTTCCCCCTTATAAGGAGGGGGATGACATTAACAAGTGGTTTGCTGCACTTGAGAGGGCCTGTGTTGTACAGGATGTCCCTCAAAGGCAGTGGGCTGCTATCCTATGGCTATCATTTAGTGGAAAAGGTAGGGATAGGCTCCTTACTGTGAAAGAAAATGATGCCAATAATTTTACAGTTCTTAAGAATGCACTCCTGGATGGTTATGGCTTAACCACTGAACAGTACAGGATAAAGTTCAGAGAGACCAAAAAGGAGTCTTCACAAGACTGGGTTGATTTCATTGACCATTCAGTGAAGGCCTTGGAGGGGTGGTTACATGGCAGTAAAGTTACTGATTATGAAAGCTTGTATAACACAATCCTGAGAGAGCATATACTTAATAATTGTGTGTCTGATTTGTTGCACCAGTACCTGGTAGACTCTGATCTGACCTCTCCCCAAGAATTGGGAAAGAAGGCAGACAAATGGGTCAGAACAAGGGTGAACAGAAAAGTTCATACAGGGGGTGACAAAGATGGCAATAAGAAGAAAGATGTTGAAAAATCTCAAGATAAGCATGGGGATAAGGGTAAAACCAAAGATCCCACTTCAAATCTTAAACACTCTTCAAAGGGTGGGGATAAAACAAATTCTTCCTCTTCTTCCCAACCTGCACACATTAAAAAGCCTTGGTGCTTTGTGTGTAAAAACAGAGGCCATAGGCCAGGGGATAAGTCCTGTCCAGGTAAACCCCCTGAGCCTACCACCACTAATACATCAAGCTCTAGTGCCCCTAGCAGTAGTGGTACTAGTGGTGTGACTGCTGGCAACAGTCAAGCAAAGGGTGTAGTTGGGTTCACTTATGGGTCCATAGTGGAAACTGATGTCATCAGTCCCAAGACAGTTTCTGTCACACCTAGTGGCATTGGCCTTGCCACGCTGGCTGCTTGTCCCCTTACAATGGATAAGTACAGGCAGACAGTTTCAATAAATGGTGTTGAGGCCTTGGCCTACAGGGACACAGGTGCCAGTTTCACTTTGGTGACTGAAAACCTAGTGCCTCCTGAACAACACATCATTGGACAACAGTATAAGATTATTGATGTCCATAACTCCACTAAGTTTCTTCCCTTAGCTATAATTCAGTTTAGTTGGGGTGGAGTTACTGGCCATAAGCAGGTGGTGGTATCACCTAGCTTACCTGTAGACTGTCTCTTAGGTAATGACCTAGAGGCCTCAGGTTGGGCTGATGTAGAGTTTTATGCCCATGCAGCCATGCTGGGCATCCCTGAGGAATTGTTCCCTCTCATTTCAAGTGAAATGAAAAAGCAAAGGAGAGAAGGCCTGAAAACTCAGGATCCCTCTCCATCAACAGGTAAAAAGGGTATCACAGTATCCCCTAACCACCCTACCATTCAGGATACTATTCCTGTGGTGGGAGAAACCTCTCCTGGGGTGGCACCTGTTCCAAGGGAATCATCAGCTGGCAAAGCTGGACTCCCTGAGGTGGAAGTACCTCTCTGTGGGATAACTAACATTGGTGAGAAAAACAGCACCATTTTAGTTAACATGGAGCATCCCTCCAACCCTCCCAGAGAAACTTTAGTGCAGAAACCCTGCACTACCTCACAACACTTAGGACAGCATCCCTGCCCTAGTGTGGAGCTCATAGGACAGCATCCCTGCCCTGCTCCAACTCAAGAGAAACAGCATCCCTGTTCTCTCTTCCAGCCAGATGGACAAGGTTTTTGCCCAGCTATGGCTTTTCTGAGACAGCATCCCTGTCTGGCATTTCCATCACTACAAATAGGTTCAGTGGACAATTCCCACTGCTCTAAACTAAAACTTACTGATAGAAACTCTGAAAATACATCTTCACATTGTTGCTTAGCTAAAAAACTTCAAACAGGGTGGTTTACATCCCCACAGGGAAGTAACCATATAGTGGATGATAAAGGGAGTAACCAGTCTATTGCAGAGCTACTCTCTACTTATCACCACTTAGACAATAAAGTCTCAACTGGCCAAGGTTAGCCTTATTGTCCTTCGTTTGGGGGGGGGGGTTGTGTGAGAAGGTAGCCTCTTTCTAGCCTTGTTACCCCCACTTTTGGCCTGTTTGTGAGTGTATGTCAGGGTGTTTGTCACTGTTTTCACTGTCTCACTGGGATCCTGATAGCCAGGCCTCAGTGCTCATAGTGAAAACACTATGTTTTCAGAATGTTTGTTATGTGTCACTGGGATCCTGCTAGTCAGGACCCCAGTGCTCATAAGGTTGTGGCCTATATGTATGTGTCACTGGGACCCTGTCACACAGGACCCCAGTGCTCATAGGTGTGCATTTATGTGTTCCCTGTGTGGTGCCTAACTGTCTCACTGAGGCTCTGCTAACCAGAACCTCAGTGGTTATGCTCTCTCATTACTTTCAAATTGTCACTAACAGGCTAGTGACCATTTTTTCCAATTTACATTGGCTTACTGGAACACCCTTATAATTCCCTAGTATATGGTACTGAGGTACCCAGGGTATTGGGGTTCCAGGAGATCCCTATGGGCTGCAGCATTTCTTTTGCCACCCATAGGGAGCTCTGACAATTCTTACACAGGCCTGCCACTGCAGCCTGAGTGAAATAACGTCCACGTTATTTCACAGCCATTTTACACTGCACTTAAGTAACTTATAAGTCACCTATATGTCTAACCTTTACCTGGTAAAGGTTAGGTGCAAAGTTACTTAGTGTGCGGGCACCCTGGCACTAGCCAAGGTGCCCCCACATTGTTCAGAGCCAATTCACTGAACTTTGTGAGTGCGGGGACACCATTACACGCGTGCACTACATATAGGTCACTACCTATATGTAGCTTCACCATGGTAACTCCGAATATGGCCATGTAACATGTCTATGATCATGGAATTGCCCCCTCTATACCATCCTGGCATAGTTGGCACAATCCCATGATCCCAGTGGTCTGTAGCACAGACCCTGGTACTGCCAAAGTGCCCTTCCTGGGGTTTCACTGCAGCTGCTGCTGCTGCCAACCCCTCAGACAGGCAGCTGCCCTCCTGGGGTCCAGCCAGGCCTGGCCCAGGATGGCAGAACAAAGAACTTCCTCTGAGAGAGGGTGTGACACCCTCTCCCTTTGGAAAATGGTGTGAAGGCAGGGGAGGAGTAGCCTCCCCCAGCCTCTGGAAATGCTTTGTTGGGCACAGATGTGCCCAATTCTGCATAAGCCAGTCTACACCGGTTCAGGGACCCCTTAGCCCCTGCTCTGGCGCGAAACTGGACAAAGGAAAGGGGAGTGACCACTCCCCTGACCTGCACCTCCCCTGGGAGGTGTCCAGAGCTCCTCCAGTGTGCTCCAGACCTCTGCCATCTTGGAAACAGAGGTGCTGCTGGCACACTGGACTGCTCTGAGTGGCCAGTGCCACCAGGTGACGTCAGAGACTCCTGCTGATAGGCTCCTTCAGGTGTTAGTAGCCTATCCTCTCTCCTAAGTAGCCAAACCCTCTTTTCTGGCTATTTAGGGTCTCTGTCTCTGGGGAAACTTTAGATAACGAATGCATGAGCTCAGCCGAGTTCCTCTGCATCTCTCTCTTCACCTTCTGATAAGGAACCGACCGCTGACCGCGCTGGAAGCCTGCAAACCTGCAACATAGTAGCAAAGACGACTACTGCAACTCTGTAACGCTGATCCTGCCGCCTTCTCGACTGTTTTCCTGCTTGTGCATGCTGTGGGGGTAGTCTGCCTCCTCTCTGCACCAGAAGCTCCGAAGAAATCTCCCGTGGGTCGACGGAATCTTCCCCCTGCAACCGCAGGCACCAAAAAGCTGCATTACCGGTCCCTTGGGTCTCCTCTCAGCACGACGAGCGAGGTCCCTCGAATCCAGCGACTCTGTCCAAGTGACCCCCACAGTCCAGTGACTCTTCAGCCCAAGTTTGGTGGAGGTAAGTCCTTGCCTCACCTCGCTGGGCTGCATTGCTGGGAACCGCGACTTTGCAGCTACTCCGGCCCCTGTGCACTTCCGGCGGAAATCCTTCGTGCACAGCCAAGCCTGGGTCCACGGCACTCTAACCTGCATTGCACGACTTTCTAAGTTGGTCTCCGGCGACGTGGGACTCCTTTGTGCAACTTCGGCGAGCACCGTTTCACGCATCCTCGTAGTGCCTGTTTCTGGCACTTCTCCGGGTGCTACCTGCTTCAGTGAGGGCTCTTTGTCTTGCTCGACGTCCCCTCTCTCTTCAGGTCAAATTTGCGACCTCCTGGTCCCTCCTGGGCCCCGGCAGCGTCCAAAAACGCCAAACGCACGATTTGCGACTAGCAAGGCTTGTTGGCGTCCTTCCGGCGGGAAAACACTTTTGCACGACTCTCCAAGGCGAGAGGGATCCGTCCACCAAAGGGGAAGTCTCTAACCCTTTTTGTTCCTGCAGAAACCTCAGCTTCTTCTGTCCAGTCGAAGCTTCTTTGCACCCGCAGCTGGCATTTCCTGGGCATCTGCCCATCTCCGACTTACTTGTGACTTTTGGACTTGGTCCCCTTGTTCCACAGGTA